>NC_064043.1:14970795-15292223 GCF_932526225.1 Nematostella vectensis | reverse complement strand
CGCCATGTTGTCTTTAGCGCCATGACGAGTGTGAGTACATACATTTCCACGCCATGTTGTCTTCAGCGCCATGCCAAGTGGGAGAAAGTATCCACATCCATCGGCTGATTTGCGGGAGCTATTGTGAGATTTTTGATTGAACTTAACAACTGCAGTGTAAAACTTACATAATTCGAGTTCCAGTATTGAATGAAAGCATACCCAAGCAAGGGCTGATCGAGGCTCTTTAAGTACTCTGGTTCACACTTGCATGCTCTTTTACTCCCGCAACAATTTAGTGCAAACCAGTTTACACTTCAGTAGCTCAATTCACTTGAATCACTGTGAAATCCAATCCTTAAAAACTAGAAATAACTTGTAGATATGAATTATAACCAAAACGATAAAATATTTCAATAGTTTGAATAAAACCAAAATAGCGATGTCACGAAGACGCATCCATAGAGTTCAAACGTAGACATGGAATGTTCCGCGCATACCCCCCTCCCCCCTACATAACAGACCTTTTGATACATTATTTGTATTTCATATTTTCCCTTTATTGTGATACATTTTTAATTATAAGCCCCCTTTGCCAACACACCCCACGCAGCAAATGCGACAGGATGCAACATTGAGTAATATATATATAAATAAATTAGGAAAATAAACTGGTGGCTTTTGTTCCACTGATCGATTCAATTAGCAAATGTCACGTGGGTTATTATATACCATGGCATCTCTTGTCCTCCCTCTATCGACACCTCCAACCTTCCCCCTATCAAGGAATCTCTAACCGTCCCTCTATCAAGGAATCTCTAATCTTCCCTTTCATTCGATCTCTCCACGTGATAGAAAGAATGATCTATCTCCACTCGCCTGGACTTCCTCCCGCAACAAATAATCTCTATGAAGCTTCTCCTAAACCTCCTGTTCAGGACACCGTATAAGATAGGGTTGCAGCCACTGTTCATCATTGCAAGCCACGTGGTGGTCGCAAAAAACCAGTCGGGCCACTGACAGCTGGGGAATAGAAGACAAGTCATCCCAATAAAATGCGGAGACCAGCAGAATAGAAACGTGCCCATGACTATTAACAGAGTTTTGGCCGCCTTAGTGTCACTCTTAAACTTTGCTTCCCTTTCTTCTCGCTTGCGTTTTGCGTTATTGTCTGCTGACGGTAAAGTGATGGCTACGGCTGTTTTTAATGGTGTCGCGATGTCGCCCACCTTTAGAGCCATTTGTCTCGCATGCCTTCTCGCTGCGAGAAGAATGTGATAATAGCTGTAGAACATCACCAATAAGGGCGCAAAAAAACATGCCCCGAATATGAACATGGTGTAGGGTATGCTAGACCCCCATTCCGCTGTACAGATGGACTCGTTTGTGATATAAGTGTAGCGACACCAGCCGAATATTGGTAGGAACCCACAGAGTAAAGACTGTAACCAGACCCACGCCACCAGCATGAAAGCCATTCGTGGTGTCATCAGCATCGGGTATTTTAACGGTGTGATTATAGCAAAGTATCTATCGATGGACACGGCAGCAAGGGAGAGCATAGAGGCGATACAAAACACGCTATTTGCCATTCCGTTCAGCTTGCACCAGAACGGCCCGAATATCCAGTCGTATGTTATGGATGACGTCATCGTGAAAGGCATTCCTATCACTGCCAGAAGGAAATCCGCAACCGCGAGATTTGCGATGAAAACGCTCGTAATACTCTGCAAGGACCGCGTTCTTTTGATCGCTAACAATATGAGAATGTTCCCTAGAATGGACGATAACATAATAATAACCATGAAGGTTGCTTGAATAATAATTTCTGCCTTGCTTCGAGGGTCAAGTTGGGGGGACGATGATGTATTCTTTCCCCATCCTTTTTCTAGCATCTCGCTTCCATTAAAGTCAGACATCGCCAAATTTCCTTTCAGACGATAGACAGTGCATTCATGATACTTCAAATGGAAATGATACGGTGGTTGTAAAATAGAATTGTTCGAGCAAGTTTAGTGGCGGCTTCCTTTGTCCAACTATTCCAGTTGCTTTAATAGCATGATCCAACCAATTTATTTTCACCACAGGGGTTTAAACCAACAGTATCATACATGTAATGATCGAAGTACCCCACTTTTCTTCTGGTCTCTTCCAGAGCATTCGCTTGCGTCTTTTTCTTCTTCTTCTTGGATCAGTTGCTGCCCCGTTAGCTCGCCCAGGAACTTTTAGCTGCCCGCGGTCGACAATATTTCACATCTGCAATAATATACAAAGAACAAGGATGTTTTAAATGAAAGCGACTGTCATTGTGTTGCGAATAATGCTATCCTTTATCTCTTTTAGTCGGCGAAGAGCCCCGCTGTTACTGTTTGCACCGTTTGTGCATGTAAATGTAAAGTTGTTTCTATTGGGTTCCAACGCTGCTAAGACAATTAGGTTCATTATAGCCCTCCAGGGGCTATTATTAATAAGATGGGATTTCTAATTATCAACATGATTAAGGTAATTTGTTAAAACTTCATATCTTTTAAAATTAACAGAGTTTTGACATGGGAAATCTTTTAATTTTGCACGTCTTTGTAAGTTAAATCCTCCCTAACCCCGATGAGCCTGCAACCATGAGCAACTCACAACCTTCACCTGAGTTATCTTAAAAATGCGGGGTAAAGCCTTGTGCTGGACAGAACGAATTGCATGCCAAAGAGTTTTCCAGAAACTGTGAGTTAGAATAATCAAAGCGGAACTCTCCACTTTTTCTTTATGTGCATAAATAATTCATTTCGTAGAAGTACACGCTCAATGACGCTCACCCAAAGGATGTTAAGCAAGCTCTTTACTGCCACCAGCTCTTGATATATGGATTTGTTTTCTATTACACTCGTCAAATCGCGCGCTCTGATTGGTCCAAGGGTCCATGTGTTCTTAGAGAACACACGCACTGAGTCCGACCTCTCGGAAGAAGTTCGGAAAGAATTTCCACTCGAGATCAGACTTTATGAGGAGCAGTCAGTTTCAGGTGTCGTTGACATGGTCACAGTGAGCAAATGTGTGGAACGGAATTCACGCGGGAGATAAAACCTTCTTTTTTCAGATGATAGTCACAAATTTTCGCACATTTAAATCGATACCACTTGCTAGATATTTAGAAGCGGATATTCAGCTGATAAGGAACGGTGGATAAGTTGTTGCAGCTTGTGCTGTAATGTCACTAAAGAGAAAACTAATCCACCGCGACTTATAGCTACGTTTGTTTCAATGTAAGCACTCTGGACTTAAAGATACGAGTACGGCAACAGAACGGGGACGATAGAAAACAATGAAATGATTTGGAAACTCTGAAGTCGCACGGGAAAAGACGTTCTGTCTTAGCTCAATGATATCCAACCGTTTTCCGCTAAACCACGACCTGAAATTCAAAGTTTTGCGGTTTAGCGAGGACGGGAGTGGTTGTTGTATGAGTTACCTTTCCCTGTTCGCTATTGTAGAAATGAAATTTTGGGTTCATTATGTTTGTTCCTGAGTATAAAGTCTAAGTAATTTCATTCACTATTTTGGACTTTTTCGCCAAGCGTCGAAGTCCCTATTGTATACTAGCTAGAACATAGTTGTACTACGTTTTCAACCAAAACAACTGGAAAAAGTTTGAAGTCCTTAGCAGTACACCTCATCATTCTGATGGCCAGCAGCATATGGTATACAGATCTAGGTCCATTAGCTCCCTGTGTATATAGTAAGGCCCATTAACTCGCTATCCTGATCTCAGGGGTAACATTATAAATAGTATATTGGTCAATTAGCTCGCTATCCTGATCTCAGGGGTAACAGTATAAATAGTATATTGGTCAATTAGCTCGCTATCCTGATCTCAGGGGTAACAGTATATAAAGTATATAGGTCCATTAGCTCCCTATTGGCATCACGCATTCATTTCCGAAAACACAACAGTTTATGAAAATGAAAGGAAATGCTTTTTCTAAATAAGGAGTAATGACTTAACGAAAAGAGCCCACTTGTATGATGTCATTTTATTCTTGTACGGCCATACAAACATGTAAACTGTTCAACGATTAAATATTTCTAGTTGAGTCCATATGTTTCTACATATGTGCCATTTCTGCGTTCTACCGTTACGGTATGTTTTTTAAAAAAACAATAAGGAGTGAGTTCCATACCCCCACCGGGGGGTAATTTATTTTCTCACGTTTCTTACATAACCATCATATACCTCAAATATCTGTTTCACTTCATTATATTTTATTTCATTTTATTTTATTTTAGTATCGCTTTGAATTCAGAGGTGAACCAACTCAACCAAAGAGGAGTTCTGCATTTTTTCCTTCCTTTGTTTCTGTCCTTCTGTTTCTGTCCTTCCTTTGTTTTTTATTCATTATTTACACATTGTCGAAGAGTCCGAGAGAAGAGTTTCCTATAATTCTTTCTCTCCGCAAGGCTTAAAAGTGGCGGATGTTATCGTGGGCTCAAGTTAACCACATCAGTTAATCAAACTTATTTGGTTTAACCCAAAACAGATCCTGTTTTCGGATCTAGATTTATCATAAATAAATTTACGCATATATTGTACTCTAAAGGAAGTAGAATACGTAGTAAAATAGTAAAATGTGCGCGGAGTCGCGTGTTTTGGGATCCGAGGATTTGCGAATTGTGTAACAGGTTCTGGATGCAGGAGATGGGGATTCACATGTCCGTACTCAGTAACAGTATCAGTGATTTTTTGGTAGTCGGATTTATGCATCTTGGCGATGCATGTAAGAGTTTATAGTAAGGGCAACCTTAAAATGCCTATCTTCAGTAAATATTTGTGTTGGGTGGAATTTACTACTCTTTTCCAAATTTGTCGATGGTTGGTTCTTTTCTAGGCTGTTTGTGGCTAGTCAGTTAAAACCAACCAGACACAAAGGTATTGACTTATTTATCATATTCGATGCATCGAGATAAAGGATTTTTTTTTCTAAATGCTACACACAGACAATCGACAACCAGGAGACACATTCACATCACAACAGAGTCGTCTTGTTTACCTTAATCGTGTCCTTAGAGTCTTAGCAACGCGTAGCCGTGAAGCTAGAGAAGCTAGAGTGGTCCACTTAATAAACTACCAGAGACCTGATCTTCCAGCTGGATTCAGTGATTCGCATCACTCAACAGCGTGGGTTCTTTATAGTGTGACTCCTGTAAAGCGCCCTGTTACCGCATTTATGCGGTAGAAAGAAAGAATTAACAAACCTAACCGCGTATCCTGTGCGTTTGGCGTAATAAACTTCGCCGCATGGTACGAGTCCATTCCATTGTTCAGTACCTCGAGCATATCCTCAACATAATCGTTTTTTTCCCCAAACATCCTCCCTATAGTGATTTCTGATAGTGTCCACCTAGCAGTCGCTAGTTTAACAGGTTTAATGGCCCATTACGCTATAAGAGATAGTCACAGCGAGTGACTAATATTCTTAGTAAAAGTTAAATTAATGATATTTTTTTATATTCACCTCTCACGCTATCTTAAAAAATAGTAAAAGATATAAAAGAAATAATATGCTTCGCGACTAGCTACACGCCTGAATTGCTTTGTAATTAGAAATGATTTTGGAAAAATCTTACTTGTATGATTATTTTTCGGTACCGTTTCTAACAAACACTTTAGCCAATATTAAAATAGTGGGACTATTCTTTTATGTGGCTTTCGCAGTACCCCACTGCGAATTCAATTTGCGAGGTCGAATATTGTTGTACAATTTTTAGCTATTTTAGCCACTAGAAATCTAAAACAAATAAACATTTTCATATATCTTTTCTGAATTTTTATTTGTGATAAGACTTTACGCCGAATTTACGCCGAATTTTGTTTTTGTTGTTACCAAAGTCTCGCCACACTCAATTAACATACCTTGTTAAATCATTTTGCCAAATTATCATAATTTCAAAGTAAAAGTCTCCTGTTTTCGCGAACCGCAATTTTCATTATTTTGTCCCTCTGTTGTATTTCTTAAAAGAACGAAAAAGAATCCCCTCTCACTTTTTACGGCCTTCCTTTATTCTCCTTTATTCAGACCTAGATCAATTTCTCGTTGTATTATCTTCATTTATTTACTTGTGTTCGCCCAATGTCAATTAACGAAAACATGCTATAGGAGTGGAGCTCGGAATTACTGGGTTTTTTTCTATTGCAAAAAGACAAGACTATCCAAAAGGACACAAAGTTTACTTATAACAATTATATGTGTTTTAAATTAAAATCAATCTCATATGAAATTACTGTCGCTCGGAAATAGAACTCCAAACACTAACGTGTACATACAAGTCGCTATTGTAAATAGTGGATGTATTTTCTTAAAAACAAAGAGACGTTTTAAATTAGTAATTGAATAACTAAGGGAAAATTTTGTCCCAAATTGCTAATGTGGAAATTCAAATTAACATGTTTTGATTCAACAAGCATTTTATACTTTTCGATTACTCGTTTGTGAACAATTGTTTAAATTTGAAAACGTTTGAAATTTCAGAATGAAACCAATTTGTAACATTTGAACGGACTCAAACAATTCTTCTTTTCTGTAACTGTGTATCTATGGACCTAGGCAGGAAATCTTCAACATGATTAACTCACATGTTGTTGGATTTTTGCCAGGTGATGATGTCTGGTGTTCCCCTAAGCCCCATGACTCATTATATTGTATTTATTGGGTATTGGGTATCGGGTCGGGTATTCCCCTAAGCCCCATGGCTCGTTATTTTCAATTAAAATAGATTTTGTAACAAGTATTTGCTTTACTTTTTAAATATATTAACTAACCTTCATTCAATCCAATCTCGCTTTTCTGTGCTGAAAACTTTAAGTTACTATAACAAATTTTGTCTGTTTAAAACAGTAGAACTACGTGCATTTAGAAATATAATTAAGAGTATTCTGCAGTATGCTCATTGACGATCTCTTGCTCGCGCTCTGATTGGCTAGAACAGCACCTGGACTCCCACGTGGGCAGCAATACTGGACCCTTTCAAAACGCATCAAAAATCATTCTGAAATAAATCAGCTATAGCATTCTGAATTCCACGTTATATTTCATTTGATTATATCGTTATTCGCATGAGCTTCACCATATAATTCACACATCGATGTTGAATTTCTAAAAGTCTACCTTCATATGATGATTCGAAAATAAAATCGCTGATACGAATTCTGCTGAAGAGCCGTGCAGAAAGATTGAGATTAGAGATTTTGAGATTTTATTCGTTTTGGTCGTTTCGGACAAACCGATGCATTTTTAAAACGTTCAAATACATGATTGAAATATGAGTCTTCAAACGTATAAAATGATAAGAGCGGAACTGTCTGTTTTTACGATTCAAAATAATCACATCAAAAATACTATTTACCTTTAATCTTGCCCTGATAACTTTCCTATTTGAAGTGTTAAGTCATCAACTCAGACAGAGGACAGAGATGGTCGAGGATTGTAAAAGATTCGTCTTTTTCTTGCCAATTGGCAAGAACCTTTGTTTTGGAGCCAAGACGGAGATGAATTACGAGTAAATTGGAGAAGAAGTAATGATGAAATTCACTTTGAGGGTGTTGCCGGCGTAATTTGGATATTGATATTGTTTGAACTCCTCAAACAATTGTTAAAATAATAATAGGAAATGAATTCCTTTTGCGAAGGATCTTCCACTACTTTGAGCATCATTTTTTAACGAATTGGATGACCAGAGTTTATCCTTCTTTTATCAAAAAATGAAAAAATGTTCTCTGCACTTGACCAACAAACTAATAAATTCCGAGATTTTTATGGCAAAAGTTACAAATCCAAGTTATGTTTTCCTATGTGGCGTGTGATATAGTATAAATGAACAATAAACTGTTGCATTTTAGGTACAAAACAAGAAACATTTGCTTGGATTTAAAATATATACAAAAGTATTCACCTTCTCTTGAATCCTCAATCTTGCATCCGACATGATGTACGCCCTCGTTTTGCTTTTTTTAATTCCTATGTGAGTATTTTGAATAACAAACAAGAATTTCACTTGGATCGGTCCATTTGAAGAATTCCTTGGTTTGTTTTATCATCACGTTGGATATGAGCTGCATTGAATATGTCATAATCGGCACGTTCAATTTTCGTCACCCTCTTCGCTGGTGGGGTAATTCCTCTCTCATTTCCTACCCAAGAACTACCTAGTTTAAACGTCAAGTCAATCGATGAACGGTTTTTTTTTTAATTTTTTTTTTTTTTTTTGCTTTTTGTTCTCATTTTTTGGCGTCTAAACGCTTGCTAATGGCGATAAAGGAAGATCCTTTATCGCAAAGAAAATAATCAAGCTATGAGAATACGTTTTTGTTTTTAAAGATTTTTGTATTTTTCATTTAAAGATTGTGCTTGCAGTCGGAAGACTTTAAACTCAAATAAAGATCTAACTAAATTCTCCTTGACTAGATGATTAAGTTTTCTTGTTGGGAAAATCCCTGGAGGAAGGTTTAACAAAAGAGGAATTAGGTTCCCATTGAGGGAATATTACGCTGCTAGGAAATAAAATCTGACGGTTTTGTACAACGAGACATTAGAAAGGAAATCTTACCCAACCTTTCTTTATAGCTGAAGACACTTTAATCGCAACTCCGTATTATGTTCAATCTACCAATATGGCTAAAGGGTAGACTTTCAAAGGCTACTACGCAAAAAATACTCTTTGATTACATATTAATATATATTTGACCTCCTGAAATATGACCGGAACTGATTTGGTGCCATTGTGTGACAAATTGTAAAATAGTCATTTGATTCCATGATTGTATTATGAGAGGGGGTGTGTGAGAGGAGAGAGAGAACAGCGCGTGAAGAACACGAGACAAGACAAGCAAGGAGAGAGAGATAAGTGAACACTTTTTATACTTTTACTACTTGATTACAGAAGAATAATGCGTGATGATAAGATGATTGATTGATGGGAGGAGATCATGCTTTCTGTTCGCATGGTGATTTATCTAACAAAAAGTGGGGTCCACTTTGATATTTACAAACTTATGGGTATGTTAGTTCACAGATAGGCTCAAAATCTCGATAAAGGAAAACTAAAAACAGCTAACCTCTATCATAGAAATCCAAATGAACCTAAACTTATCGAGTTGAGGCTCGGTACAGATGCATGGGTCCTTTCCCCCCTACAACACACACATAAAGAGTTCACGTTGTAATACGAAAACTAGATATTTACTAGTTAACCGCTTTGAGCGGTTAAATTATATTAACATTGATTGATGGTGAGGGCATAACACAAAGATATGCATGATAAGTTTGACTTACCCACGCCTTGTGTTCTTTGTTAAACTTGTCCTCGATGTATGTGTCCTTGTACACTGGTTTCTACGAATCAAAGGTTCATATCTTAGCGCTGTACATTAATCAGATTCATGTTTAATGCCAGGGGTAAACGCTGCCTTCAGACACCTGCTGTCAATTCACCAGTTGATTACATTAAGTGAAGACGTGTGTGGCTCAAATCGAACATACTACACCTATAGCACGCAATTATTTTGCATATCCCCAGGATTTCCTGAGAGAATAAAGCTTATTATATCTAAAGAGGATCATTATTAGAACTCAAAGTCTAGTGTTAATGTCCTAACGCCTTGTTTGGAATTCGTAATGGAGTGGTAATCGGGTTGGATTAGCCGTCAAGGTAGTGAACTATGTGATGTTGAGCTCGTTGAAGGCTGATTTAGACGGAACGATTTAGCCGTATGCGACTTGCCCGCCACACCTCTACAACTCGAGTCGTAGAGTGTAAATCAGCCTACGACTCCGTCACGACGCTAGACTACGGAAATAGTGTGTAGTTCAAGGTAAGACATGCCGTTGGCAGGTCCCATATAGTGCAGGAAAATAGTGCAGAATCGTTCAAATTTATAGTAGGGCAGGGTGATAAACCTTTGCACCACGAGTAATTCTAGATAGGATGCCACGCCCAAAAACAAGTACTTCCAGTTTTATAGGGTTGGTATTACCCATGCGCTGTATAGAATGCATATGTTATTATAATGAATGCAATTGCAGCTGAACCGGCAGAATACGGCTACAAGAAGGCTTTGGTTTTAAACGCCGAATTGGGTTCCAGCCGTAGCAAATAGTTAATTGAATTGTGAAGTCACGCGAAGGATTATCCAGTGGTTTCAAATAAAGCGCGCGCGCTTAACAACATCTTTGAACTTTGTATTTATTGGTCCTCTTCTTTTAGTCAAATGGCGACGTACAAGAAACCAACGTCTCGATAAGCTCGCAATTTTATATTCAGCACACAGAGCACTTATTTCGTTTTTTTTTTTTTTGCAAATTTGCATGCCTGCTTTTCTACTCCATAAAGAATAATACTTCATGTAACCATCACTATGGTAAGGGCCAGTATCTAGGACACTATATTGATGCCTACATGAAGTTTCAAGGCGCCATGTACCGCTGTCATTGTGAAAGCGCAGGCACTTATCGCTAGCCCGCTAGAACTAAATTATACAGCTATTTCAAAAAAACGTTGTCCAAGATCGCTCTGCCGCACGCGCCCATACCACGAAGTAGTTTGGTAATATATGTTGTTTCAGACTATAAAATTCTTCACTACCGGCGCAAACTCGTTAAGCGCTATAATAGCAGAACAACAGTCTATTTAATAAAGTCCTGAAAATAAAATAAAAATTCTGAACAACATATTACCCATACCAGCTCACGGTATAGGCCCATCCGGCTGAGCGCTTTTGGACAACGTGTTTTTGACATAGCTGTATACCTACACCTAATTTAATACGGCGTCTAAAACCACCACTTTATTGACGTCCAATAAAATTCGAATTTTAAAGGGAGCGACGTTAATGCGGCCTTTAAACTAGGCCTAAATCAGCCTTTAAACATCTCTATCTAGTATTGTTATTATCATATACTTTTTAAAAAACACTCCAACACCACGAAGAAATAATGCTACAATGGATATTGTATTATTTTTTAAGCATTTGGCGCAATATTTCCTTTAGGCAATTTTATGGCAACCGTGTATCCCCCGCCCTCCCCTCCCTAGTGTTAACCACCACCACATCCTCCTCTTCCTAAAGGCACAGGCCTTGATGACATTGGTGACCTTGGTGGCCTTGATGACCTTGGTGACCTTGATGACCTTGGTGACCTTGATGACCTTGTCAGGGCATAGTCAGGCAAAGTCTTAAGCGCCGTGCACATCCCATTAATGGCGGCGCTATACTCGGTACACCACAAAAACAGGAACTATTGGCGAACTGCTTCGAAGCATCTCCCAACGTGGTGTACCCATCCCATCACTGTTTGACCAGCGACTCGCCAACGCTATTTGCACGAGGCTTAAAAAGGCCTAGTGCCAAAACCTTTGTTGTCATTTTTTATTGGAAGACAAATCTCGAAATAACCATATTTTACGGGTATTATTTTAAATTTGAGGCTATTTAGGTTCTTTTATTATATGGACAGTAGTGTTTTACCGGAAACTAAAACACTCGTATTTTCCATATTTTCACTACTGAAGAAATGAAAGTTATTTATCGAAATGTCCCGGATGTATGCGCGCGTCAAATCAAAACAGCTTTTCCGCCCATTTTGAGTTTCGACGATATAAAGTTTATTTTCAAGTGGTGGAAACAATATTTTGAGAGTGAGCGCAGTGAGTATCTTCGCGCCACCGTGTAATATTATATATAAATAGGTTTTAAATTTTACAGAAAGGTTTATATACTAATGGCATCTAGATTGATGGAATGTCAATACGGGCCTGGCCTTCATACAAAATGTGGTCAAGATATTTTATAGAATACACGTTTTAGTTTATTGCTTGAGAATCATGATATTTCATCATTGCCGGGAGATCTTTAAGGCTCATTTTTTTTTTAATAAACACCAGTTCCAACTGGCTAACAGGTTCTTAGGGAAAGGTCATTATTTATCGGGGGGGGGGGGGCTGTTAAGTTGAATTTCTTTCTGGTTCAAATATTTCGACCCCCCCCCCCCCCCCCGGTCTAAAGCACAAAAATGCGGACCCTCCCCCAAAAAGGCGACCAAAAATTAAGGCCCTCTCCCAGAACAAAAAAAGCTTAAATTATTGTGGGGGGAGGGGGGGGGGGGCACTGACTAAGACATGCCCATAAAGGGGCTTAAACACCACCAAGCCAGGAGAAAAGTTGATTTTGAGCCCATTTTTCAGGGGTGTAAATATTATTTTATAGGGGTCTGGGGGCAAGCTCTCCGTCAAAATGTTGCCATTTTCAAATATATTAAATTCTAATTATTGTTAAAACCTAAATAGAAAACAGCATCATTAGCTCCTTCCCAACTGAAATCTTATTTAAATATGTACCACCAATCTGGAAAGTTTGAAGGAATAGAAATTCGTAAATTGGAAGTTAATAAAACCAAAACTACAAATGACGGAAATAGTAGAGGCCACACTTTAGGGGAAAATGATTTTCAACGCCACCCAAACGTAAGTAATGAATATGCAAGCAGAAGGCGCATCACATTAATTTGTCTATTTTATAGCGGGTCAGGCGTTCTCCCCAGAAATAATTGAAACTTCAGACTTTTCGGAGGCTCGCAAATTGATCAGAATACCTGTTCAAAAAAATAATACCCTCCCCTAAGCCCTGTATCAAATCGACGCTCAAATAAAACAGCAGCCCTTCCCCCCCCCCTCCCCCGTTAAATAATGACCCTTCCCTTATAAGCGGGTAAGTATTGTACTTCATTTGACAGATTCAATAGATAATATCGCGACAGCCTTTCCAAAACAGTATAATATATATACAAAATAGTTTCTTATTTAAGGGGGGTCAAAATTGTTTTGTAAGGTAACAATAAGGGAGTAGGGGGTAGGGATACCTATGATCCACACTAATTAGGGGGTAGGGGTATCTAAGATCCACACTCTAATAAGGGAGTAGCGGGTAGGGTTACCTATGATCCACACTGTAATAAGGGAGTAGGGGGTAGGGTTACCTATGATCCACACTCTAATAAGGGGGTATGGATACCTAGGATGCACACTAATTAGGGGGTAGGGATACCTTG
Source organism: Nematostella vectensis (assembly GCF_932526225.1). Classification (NCBI taxonomy): domain Eukaryota; kingdom Metazoa; phylum Cnidaria; class Anthozoa; order Actiniaria; family Edwardsiidae; genus Nematostella; species Nematostella vectensis. The sequence continues at coordinate 15,279,156 of NC_064043.1, read as the reverse complement.
GATCCACACTCTAATAAGGGGGTAGGGGTATGGATACCTATGATCCACACTCTAATAAGGGGGTAGGGGTAGGGATACCTATGATCCACACTGTAATAAGGGGGTAGGGGTAGGGATACCTATGATCCACACTCTAATAGGGGGTAGGGATACCTATGATCCACACTGTAATAAGGGGGTAGGGGTAGGGATACCTATGATCCACACTGTAATAAGGGGGTAGGGGTACCTATTATCCACACTCTAATAAGGGAGTAGGGGTGGGGATACCTATGATCCACACTCTAATAAGGGGGTAGGGATATGGATACCTATGATCCACACTCTAATAAGGGGGTAGGGGTATGGATACCTATGATCCACACTCTAATAAGGGGGTAGGGGTAGGGATACCTATGATCCACACTCTAATAGGGGGTAGGGATACCTATGATCCACACTGTAATAAGGGGGTAGGGGTAGGGGTACCTATTATCCACACTCTAATAAGGGAGTAGGGGGTAGGGATACCTATTATCCACACTCTAATAAGGGGGTAGGGGTACCTATGATCCACACTCTAATAAGGGGGTAGGGGTATGGATACCTATGATCCACACTCTAATAAGGGGGTAGGGGTAGGGATACCTATGATCCACACTCTAATAGGGGGTAGGGATACCTATGATCCACACTGTAATAAGGGGGTAGGGGTAGGGATACCTATTATCCACACTCTAATAAGGGAGTAGGGGGTAGGGATACCTATGATCCACACTCTAATAAGGGGGTAGGGGTATGGATACCTATGATCCACACTGTAATAAGGGGGTAGGGGTAGGGATACCTATTATCCACACTCTAATAAGGGGGTAGGGATACTTATGATCCACACTCTAATAAGGGGGTAGGGGTAGGGATACCTATGATCCACACTGTAATAAGGGGGTAGGGGTACCTATGATCCACACTCTAATAAGGGGGTAGGGATACCTATGATCCACACTGTAATAAGGGGGTAGGGGTAGGGATACCTAGGATCCACACTCTAATAAGGGGGTAGGGATACCTATGATCCACACTGTAATAAGGGGGTAGGGGTAGGGATACCTAGGATCCACACTGTAATAAGGGGGCAGGGGTAGGGATACCTAGGATCCACACTGTAATAAGGGGTAGGGGTATGGATACCTAAGATCCACACTCTAATAAGGGGGTAGGGGTAGGGATACCTATTATCCACACTGTAATAAGGGGGTAGGGGTATGGATACCTATGATCCACACTCTAATAAGGGGGTAGGGGTAGGGATACCTATGATCCACACTCTAATAAGGGGGTAGGGGTAGGGATACCTATGATCCACACTCTAATAAGGGGGTAGGGGTACCTATGATCCACACTGTAATAAGGGGGTAGGGGGTATGGATACCTAGGATCCACACTCTAATAAGGGGGTAGGGGTATCTGCACATACCCTAGCGACAGGGTGAGGGTGTCAAGTGGATTTCAAAGATACATGTGGATATGAAAATGTACATTTATTGTTAGTTTCCAGTACAGTATAATAAATAGAGGTATACTATAATTAGTAAACCATCATTACTGGTTGGTCCAAATTACTTCTGTCATTACAAAAGAAGGCATAAAATGCCTTGTCAGCCCATGCTTTCGTCGTAGTTTAGCAAAATGTGCAAGTGTTTATGAGCAGCAAACGTTGCTTCGTCATGTTTCTCTTATAGTGCAAACTCCATGCAATTCAAAAAGGCTATCCTCTATAGACCGTCAAGATAATATTGAGTATTTTCATACGATTGTGGTGAACGTTAGAGCGCAAACTAGAATTCGCGCGCTAAATATCATGCTTTCGCTAACAATAAACGTTTCGAACATTTTTCCTTTGATGAGGGTTTTCTTCTTTGAGATATAGAATGTGTATTCAATTTTAACTGTTAAAATTTAAGATTTTCTTTTATCCTAAAAAACGGGTATATTTTATAGTATACTTCATCGCGTCTATGACGAAACGATAGACTATAAACGGATATCAATTTCAGGTGTAATTTCTTCTAAACAAGTTCAGATAAACATTAAGATAACTTAAACAATGTCAACTTTAATAAATCGTAATATCATATATATATATTTTAATATAAGTGTTCCTCTTTGAAATTAGTCCATTGAGTCCATTGCTGAACTTCATTGATATTGTCCCATAGGCTTCAATATGAAGCAATGTACAGCCCTAGAAATATCCGATCTGTCACGTGACTCAGACCCAATGCTGCTCCTTGGAAGGCTGCGCTAGTGGGGAGACCTGGGGCGAGCCTTGTGGCGTTAGAGGTGAAGACACCTTGGGAGATTTAGAGGAAGAAAAACTGGCCCGTTTTTCCCGGACAAGTTTTAGGTCAGCGGCTTTGTGGTTGCGTCTGGCTACTCTAGGTAGTCGCATTTGTCTTCCCTATATGAGCACACAAACAAATCCATTTAGAACATTTCACAGCCGCTTATATGAGGAAAGACGAAGGGTTTATAGAACAAAAACTTCGTTCAATGCTACCGAATCAAGGGGTTTAAATACTTACCAAACCCATTCACTCCCACACCGCCTTCAATCGGCCTGGTTTTAAAAGCGAGTTCTTAAAGAGCCCCTAGCATCAAACTCTTAATTTCCGGGTTTATACCAATATATCAGTAGTTTAGGACTTGAAAACAAACCATACCTTTTCTTCATCTCAGGATAAATATTAAAAACAAGTTACTGGAATTTGATGCTAGGGGCTCTTTAAGGTAATCCCCTTGAATTGCACTGCGCATCCCTTCTGCGCATAGTGGCGCGCGCTGTTTGTTCGAATTTTCCGATATTAAGGGCCAATCCGCACTAACGGAGGCTTGTTTGTGTTTCTGGTTTTGTCCACTGTCGGTACGTGTGTTTTTGTTTCTGGTTTTGTCCACTGTCGGTACGTGTGTTTGTGTTTCTGGTTTTGTCCACTGTCGGTACGTGTGTTTGTGTTTCTGGTTTTGTCCACTGTCGGTACGTGTGTTTTTGTTTCTCCGGGACAGGACTTAGCCAATTATATGTGAATCCGCACTGAACATTCAAGCCGAACACAAAATGCATACATGTCAATCAACTGTGACTTCTGAGAACCGAATCATGGTAGGTAGAAGCGTCTATTGTTTGCAAACACGGTAAAAACTCTCTCGTATATAATATCTGTCTGGGATCTATTGCTGCCCATTGTCGAGCAAGCTGCAACTAGTACTATTCTATAGTTTGCCTGCGATAATATCTCATTTCGCAACGGCCTGATAGACAAGGATAAACAAAGTTGTGTTTTTGTTTCGAAACGGCCAGCTCAGCCTGCAGGCCGTCGCATCCTTTGATCTTCTGCCCGCCGAGGACAAACTTTTGTCCACTGTCTATTCGTGTCCGCACTTGTCTTTGGTCATAACCTGAAAGGTCCTGTCAACAACTATCCCTGTACAAACAGCTAAAAGTACTAGTGCGGATTGGCCGTAAGTGCGCACGCGCGCCACAGTTGTACAATAAAACAAAGCAAAAGGCGCGAGTTTTTTTACTTAAAATCGCTTTGACAGAAAAACGAAGACGGTTACTCCCATATTTTATTTGCTCAAATAGTTAAATATGTACAGAAAAAAGACATACTGAAAGAAGAAAAAAAGTTGGCTTGTAGAAGTTTGTTTATTTTTTCTTAGAAGCCGTAAAAATACTTCAAAATGGCTCTTTTCACCGAAATAAATAGTGGCGAAAACAGTGTCTTAGTGCGATCTCTTAAATGTGATTTGTTTTGAACGTTAGCTACTACGGGTTATTGTTTGGGAGATCGGATTTTGGCAGCTCGACAAACAGAACTTAATTTTCTAAAGACTATAGGCACTTTTTTTGAAAACTAAGAGTTGGGAGTTTTCCTCGCGCGATCAGTAAAAACGCGTCAACTCTACGCCCCTCTGTTGTGAAAACGAGGTCTGTAGCCCAATTTATTTTGTTATTACATTTTTTGAAAGCCCTTAACTTCAATATTGTTAATGCCAAGTTTAAAAAAAATCTGGGTTGTAGAACTTTTTCAAGGGAATTACCTTACAGGCTTTAGAGGGTGGCTAATTGGAGAAAGGGGGATAAAAGAGGCTAATTACTATAACGGTATGACAAACAGCATAATTTGTGATATAAAACCATAACTTCTCACTATACCAATAACAAGCGAGTCTTAAGTAAATGTCTATGAGCGGACCCCACAAGCCGTTACCCAATCTTTGGTAGCATATTATCACATTATGGGGCACAGAGTCTGCCCTGAAGAAGGCCTGTTTAGACGAAATGGCAGATTCGAGTACTAGTTCTTGTTGCACCATATTCATTCCTCATTCACCAATGCGACTATTTGGGCATTTTGATTGAGAATCACATTATGGTGAATATCCAATGGACAACCTACCTCGATCTCTCGAACCAGGCTGCGGTATTCCTCGCTATCTTCTAGCCATTTCGGCACGTCGGTAGAGCCATCAGCTAGCGCTTTCTCGATCCACTGCTTTAGACGGTGCAATCTTGCGATATCACCACTGATCTAAAGAAAAGACCAATGCATTAGTTCATCGGACAAAAAACTTCTAACATACACTTCTTATTTCATAGGGTTGCCTGGGAGTCACTTTATCCTTTATAAAACGGGAAGTACCTGTCTAGGCATGATGTCCTGGTCGTTCTCCAGGTCTGAGTAACGAAACATGTCGAATGGTAGAGACTGCATCATCTGCAGATGTTGATACTGCTGCACCCCTTGCCAGGACACGGGTCGCTTCTTGCGCCGCATACTGCTCCTCTCCACGGATAAGCGGACAAAGGGGCTGCGGTCAGTCTTGCGAGCAGTGCAGTCTGAGTTACTGCGGTTCAAGTTGATATCGTATGCTTTTGAACGTAGCGGGTGATTGTTAAGTGATTCTTCCATGCACTGCAAAAGATAGGGAAACCAAGTCAAAGAGGGAGGGGTGAGAGAGAGAGGGGGGGGAGGAGGTAGGTAGAGGTTGGTGCATACACAGGGTGCCCGCACCCTCTTAGCCGACAAATGGTAATTGAGGGATCATAAAATACTATTCATTTATGAATAAGCTATGAATACGCACCCCCTGTTAGCAAATCTTGGGTATGCGCCTGGAGAAGGAGGGAAAGAAGAGTGGAAATCACTTTATAAAGTGACCAGCAAGCATTGCTGGTACAGATATCATTATGAGAAAGGACTTACTGTAAACGACTGGAATGGGTCTGGGTCCGAGTACTTTCTCTCCAGCCCTCTGATTGGTAGATATGGTGATCGTAAGGCGGGTCTGCTCACTGATCTGTCAAAATCGCTCTCGAGCCTGTCCTGGAGCGAGTCTCCGCTGACCACACTATCCTCTTGCGAATGTTCTCGCTCCATGTGTCGGGCGGGCGAGCGTCGAGTGCCGACCATCTGTTGCGGGTCAATGTTGAGCATCTCTTGACTGGCAGATTGACTCGGGCTACTCTCGCCACCCGTAGACGCGAGGCTGTGTGTTGAGCCACCACAACACTTAAAGCAAGGAAAATGCCAGCTATTAGAACAAGGCATCAGAAACAGAAAGATACTATCTCCTGCAAAAACCAGGCAAACAAACAAGAACACCGAGGATACAACCGAGACTCACCCAAGAACTTGGCCTCATTCTTGACTCCAAAGTGCGCACTCCAAGCGTTTCCACGGCGACACCCATGAGATTCGGAGAGACGGCTGATGCCATCTGGCCTTTGTTCAAGGTTTTCAAAGGCGAAAGATACTTCAGGAGAAAGAAGAGAAGGAAACAATTAATCATTTGTCGTTTTCTCGCCCAAATCGAACAGAGGACCGCTAGAGAGATGTATTCGTCATAGTCGGTCTGGACGCGTCACGCTAGGCAGCGTTTGTCGAGGTCCTAAGAGAGACTACTACAGTGATGTAATAATAGCACATGTGGGAGGTAAAAAAGTGGGTGGACTTACAGAGTAGTTAAGAAGGTTGTACCATCTGAATCGAATGGGTGACTGGGTATCAAACTCTGCGAGGCTGATCTGGGATCCACCCTAAATGAAGACACAAAAGGCTGTCAGCAATGAGCATAGAATATGTGCACGGAATCAAATAGTGACTTCTTGTTATAGTAGAAGTTCTTGTTCAGCTGTTCTTGTTGTTGGTGTTGCTGTCGGCATTGTAACGTATTTGTTGTTGCTACGGTTGCTATTAATATTGTTGTTGTTGCAATCGTACTTTTTGTTGTTGTTGCTTCTCGCTGTTGTTGTTGTTTTGTTGGTATTGCTATTGCAGCTTTTGATTGGAGTAGTAGACTCCTATTGGAAGTATCGTTTGAAAGATTCTCCTGTTGATGTTTCTTACCAGTAATTCCTCAGTTTTGTACTTGGTCACTGCCCAGACGTGCACCTGCAGTGTCTTGCAGACAAGCTTCGACTAAAAACCGTACATGAAAAAATAAGTATTCTATATAAAACACACTGCCATGGGCAACAAGAGCCACGAGATCGGCTTTACCTAACAATGTATGCTTCCTCTTACTTGGTATTTACCAGGCAAATAACAAATGGCGACTAACAGAGCCATATCAATAAATACCAGTGTAGCATATCGAGCCGAAAAGTCATGAACTCTTACAAATGCGCACACTAACCTCGGGCAAGGGGATGTGAGACTGTTCGCCGTACAAAGGGTTATATGCGCACACTAACCTCGGGCAAGGGGATGTGAGACTGTTCGCCGTACAAAGGGTTATATGCGCACACTAACCTCGGGCAAGGGGATGTGAGACTGTTCGCCGTACGTAGGGTTATATGCGCACACTAACCTCGGGCAAGGGGATGTGAGACTGTTCGCCGTACAAAGGGTTATATGCGCACACTAACCTCGGGCAAGGGGATGTGAGACTGTTCGCCGTACAAAGGGTTATATGCGCACACTAACCTCGGGCAAGGGGATGTGAGACTGTTCGCCGTACGTAGGGTTATATGTGCACACTAACCTCGGGCAAGGGGATGTGAGACTGTTCGCCGTACAAAGGGTTATATGCGCACACTAACCTCGGGCAAGGGGATGTGAAACTGTTCGCCGTACGTAGGGTTATCCAAATCGTTACTCAAGTTGGTCTCCATGATGACCCCATCCCCTGGCAGCAACTGCAGCTTCACGTTTATCGCGATACATTCGGGAGCTTCCCGCCCCTGTAGCTCCTTGAGGTTCTTGCCTTGTTCGATAGACACAAGCAGAGCCTCCAGATCCGTATCATAACTCAAGCCAATCTTGATCTGCGCAGGCGAACTCGTATCTTCCTCTCCCTCTTTGTGCGCGCGCAGGTCATTGCTACTTTGGGACACTTTCAGATTCTCTTGAGATGCCTCGAATACACCGCTGTCCGCCGCGACAGATTCATCCGATGCTGCAGCCGTCACAGGCCTGGTGTTGCTCACCCCTCCACACTGGAGGTTGAAGGACGCAATACCACCCTCGTTGATGGGCGCGAGGTGCGTGTGTTGCAGGCTGTTGATAGACTCGCTGGACCGGGAGTCCACGCACATCAATCGCATTCGTTGAAGAAGAGGAATCCCGTCGGCCTGTCAAACGCGCTTAATGTTAGACATCGCCACAAATTCCTTAATACATAGCTACGAAAATACTTGTGCAAACAGGCCACAGATAGTCATTTCTAGCTATTACAGACACTAAATTATCGTCTCTAGATTTCGCTATAAAAGTAGATACTTTTTATTCATTTTTATAAATGGCCGTCCCGTGGTGGATTGAATTTATGTCTGTGAACGAGTTGTCTTATGCATTATAGATAGTAATATTTTCAACGATAAAAGTTTGAACAACGTCCCGTTAGTCCTAGATTGATTGGCACACCAGAGTCGCATTATCGTGCCGCCACTCTGGCAGGCCGTTTAATCCAAGCATCAGACACAGCTCAGTAGAGGTAACGCGTACCTGCGTGACAAGCGCCCTCTCACTCTCAGTACCCTCAAGTCCTGCCGTCGTCTCGGCTTGCGTGACTGTCACGCGCATCGCACCAGGCGATGTACTCTGGTGATCAACAGCAGACGGTGAAATGGGCGGGGACAACGACGACACGGACAGCGAGTCACGTGACGAGAAAGACATTTGAGGTGAGCTCGTGGACGTGTGAATGCGTGACGCCGATAGTGATGTAGAAACGTAACTCGTGGGGACTGCGCATGTGCGGACGGGTTGATAGGCGTGGAGCATGTCGGTTACTTTCTGATGAAGCTCTCGTAAGTTTGGCTGCTCGTTATTATTCAGAAAACCAGAGTCTGTGTAGTTAAGCGACGAAAGAGAGCCCCGACTTGACGATAGCGATCCTCGACTTTCGGTAGAAAGAGAACCCTTAGATGAACATGACGAAAGCGAAGGAGTGCTTGCCGACATACTGTATTAAAAAAATAAAATAAAATAAAAAACATGGGCTCGGAAAACAATAGTAATTCCCTGTTTTACCCTTTTTTTTCTTTTTCCATTTCCCCTGTACCCCCTCCCCGCCTCAATTTTTCCCCCTCGCCATTCCTTTTTTTGCGCACGCGCACTTTATTCGAATTTGACAACACCCCCCCCCCCCCCTTTAGTTTTCCTCAAAGCTTCTAGGTAACTTACTGGTAGGTGAAGATCCGGTTTTTTGTTATCTTAGTAATACTAAATAGCTTACTCCACTTACTTTCTTAGCTGTGATTCGAGTAGATTTGTCAACTTGGCTTGCTCCGCCAACTGCTGTGTTAGAATCGATTTTTCGGCCTGCAGTTGCATTCGGTCCGCTATCACTCGGTGGGAAAGCTCTCGGGCCGACTCTAAATCTGCCGCTAGTTTGTCCCTTTCTTTTTCAAGTTGAAGCTGAGGAAAAATGTGATCAAATTAACTCGATGAAAAGAGCTCGAATTTTGATTTTGCCAACATCACATAAAAAGAAAAAACTATTTCTCTTAGTTAGATAAAAATCTTGTTATTACTCTATTTCTCTTAGAAGCTAACCTTCTCTTCTTCCGTTCTGAGTAGCGATCCTAGCCGTCTAAGTTCCTGCAGTAATGCCTCTTTTTCTTGAATTAACATCAGCGTATTTGTACTCGCACTTATCGGCCTTGGGGATTCCTCGGTCGACGAACAATTCGATAGTTTTTCGTTGATTTTATCAATTTCAGATTGCAATCTTTGGCGCTCTTTCACTGATTCCTTGTATTCTAATTTTAGTTCACGTTTGTCGGGTGGCGTATCTATTGAGAGATCTGTTTGAGAACTCGAGTTTGTTTTCTTGTTGAACGATTCCTCTTTTCTCTGCAAAGGAATAAAAAGGAATAAATTGCAAAGAAGTTTAAAAGAAACGAAACGATGAGGAATTCCCCTGACTTCTTTTGTCATGAACAAAGCGACAATAACGAACCTCATCTTATTTAAAATCCCTAGAATGTACACCTGAGGCAAAACGATTATCAAACAAACAAAAAATCTTTATGTCATTATTAACTTATAGTATTATGTATAAAGTCAAAGAAAACGCCTTTCCTTACCTCGCTTATCTCGCCTTTCGTATTGAAAGTTTCCCGTAGTTTGACTAGTGTTTGTATAAGCTCGGCTTTCTCTTTTTCCTTGAGGGCGAGATTTCTCTGCACAGATTGAATTTCGTCAGACATTGCTAGCATCTCCTCTGAGTTGCAGGGAATGCTAGAAGAGAATCTTTTGTCAACGTTCTCCAGTTGTCTAAAGCCTTCCTTTTTCGCTTGCACCTCGACTGATACTTTTTCCATTTCTGATCTTAGGCGCTCCACCTGTTTCAAGAAACTGGAGTGAGGCACGAAGAACAGACAGATGACAAAAACAGGTTGTCTAACATTTTGACTTGACTAACTTGCATTAAAAAAACTACTAAATAAATTCACATCTTACTAGAAAAAGTTTTTTCTTCATAATATCATAGAAAACTTAGACCTCACTCCCTTACACTGTAAACATGGTCAATACTTACTTAGAAAAAGGCAATATTATTCCATTATAATTCCTGGAAGTTTTGGTATACAGGGGTCAGAGCAATAAGATATAGACTGGTCAACATGGTCAATACTTAGAAAATGGCAAAATTATTCCATTATAATTCCTGAAAGTTTTGGTATACAGGGGTCAAAGCAATAAGATATAGACTTGTTTTAGAAGGCACACTTCCATGAAAAAGTGTATTGGCATGAAGCTTACTGTTAACAGCTAATACCATCTGCACTACATTCAAATCAGGTGTTCACATACCCTTGTCTTAGCTTGGATGATCTCCCGCTTCAGCTGGCATGGGTCATACTTGCTTGTGATAGATGTTATGGATTTCCCAGATGCCGACGATGCTGAGCTTGTACTGCTGGGTTGTTTGAGGTGCTTGGGGGATAAATTATGATTCTCCATATTTTCCAATTGTGAAGTAAGATACTGAAACTAAAAAAAAATATACAGATAGTATTATAAAAGTGCCCAAATATGTGTCTTATAATAGTTTACTTTAACAAGTACTAAATTAATGTTGCTTTTGACAACCCTTCCTTAATAAGAACATATACTGGCATTTCTGAATTAAGGCAACTGTCAACACCTTCCCTTAAATGATGTATCCTTATTAGATCAGCAGAGTTAAATGGTTGCATTGTTTACAATAAACTCACCTCTTCTTGAGCTACATTCAATCTCTGTTTCTTGACATTTAAAAAATCTTCTTTTTCCTGTAGAATTATACGAATGTAATTTCAGAAATATCAATGTTATGCAAACAAGTTGTTGTTGCTGATTTAGATGACTAGAAGTGTTCCACTTTTTTAAACACAGTGTTCTATGTACAAGTTAAACACACTAGTGATGGTTAACTGGTACAGATGAGTTGTTCTGTGGAAGCCTGATGCCAAATCATGTCTCCCATACTCAGATATCTAATAATGTTACATTCCTGGTCTCAACATTTTTCATATAATTACCTAGAGCTTATCAGTATGGCATCAAAATCACATCACAACAGGAAATATCAAACATGCTAGGAATACTGGTAACACTATATTTTAGGATTGTTTATAAAGGTTTCGCGAGGGTCTAACTTAGATGTCAGTACTAAAGTGTGTCCCATCTCAAATTCAGCCTGAAGGTCAGGTTGTGAAAATGTTCAAGATAACACTCCTGCAAACGACTTAGTCAAGTAAAAGCTATTAAATGTTAGGACTGCGCTATAAGCTCTTTGTGAGGTGATTATATGTTCTCTGTTTACCCAATATTGAGACATGTTCATTTTTTTGTTATATCACCTAAGTAATTGGGATTCATAATTATTGAAAATGTTATGAAAGGAAACTCCTTGGGATCTAGCCTTTAATTGAAGTCAGAGTGATTGTATGAGGTATAATAGTCTGTACTCACATTAATTTCACTTTGTGCTAAAGACAGATACTCTTTGAGCATATCCTCTTGCTGCTGTCTCCATTGTATCCTAGGGTCTTCAGTCTGTTGGGTTTCTGAAAGTTAAGAATGTACACAGTATTACCCTCGATTCAAGCTACTGTAGAAAAGGACAACACAAACTGTATGCTGTCTTAGTTTGCACTACCAGATTTAATGCCTTGCTTTTGAAGTATGCAAATCTATTATATCTCCATATTTGCCATATTTGTTTATTAAAAATTTATGCTTATCTTAGTTCATCTTCATCTAACAAGAAACATTCTTTTAAACATCAGTTAAAAGTCACCCAATATAATGCAACACAATCAATCAAAATGGTATTAATGTTGATATACAGAAATCACATCCTTAATGATTGAAGATTTGTTGTTACCAAAGGTACAATTTTTGTTCAGAAAATAACAGCATTTTTATCATTTAAGTCTTTCTATAATTATTTATAAATCTGCTGAACAAGCATTTATGCTGTTGCATTTCTTATATAAAACTTGCAATTGTCTCTTAACACCTGGTGCATCATTTGACTGTCAGTTGAGAACTATATCATACCACACCTATTTCCAGTCCAGCAAGTTATTTAAAAAATACCCAGGCAGTAGCCAAACAGTGTGTTGCTTCAGCTGGTATAATAAGGGATATGCCCTCACAGTTGGTCAGGTCATGTGAACCATCTTGAAAGGGACTAATATAATGCCTGGAAATAGTATTCTTTAATAGAACAAAGTATGCACCTGTATTATGGTCAATATAATATTTTCCTCCACTTGCATCCTCAAGTTCTTCCCAGCCGAGAGGTAGTTCTGTTAGAAATATATAAAACAATTACATTAACTCCCCAGGATAACCATTCCCAAGACTCAAGATGTTGAACCAAATTCCAATTCAACAGATTTTGGGTAAAATTTCCTGTTGTTTAAAAAAAGTATGCTGCTCTCTAATGGTAAATATACATCAGAGTATTTCTGTTGCAAAGGTACTGTAACTGCAATTAGTTATTTTTATGTTATTAAGGTGTAAATATAACAAATGGACTGGGAAATAGTAGCTGCCCCTGCTCAATAGGTGGAATATTTTCAGACTTGAAGTAGTAGCTTAATAGGCAGTGGCCACGGGAGGTAACGCTTTGTTTACTCACCATTTCCCACACAGTCAGAAAATGATAGTGGTTTCATTAACCTGTGAGGAATTAAAAAAAGAAATTATACTGTGGCTGTCTGTTATATACAATCTTATAAAAGACACAGTTTTTCTGTTTCTCTGTCACAAATTATGTACAGATTGCTCGCTCAACTCTCAATAAATTCCTGAATGGAAAACAGTAAATAATAGCTATGTATGTAATGTTTAATGTCAAGTGCATACCAAGGGTATAGGAAGTCTACCCACACATTAAACAAGTATTTTCTTCATGCAAGAATCCCCAATGAAAATTTTCTATAAATATCTACTGTATACCAGTCCCCGCTACCCCCTTACTCTGTCTACACACACTTACATGTCAACCACATTTGACCACACAAACTACATAACAAAAACTGAACTGAAATCAAAAGTTATTTGCAATAATCTTTTATGTTTAGCCTGAATTTGGTACTTCTAACATGGAAGAAGGTAACTATGCAAGTCAAGAATAGAATTATAATGCTAAATAAAATGTGGTTAACAAAAACAACTTTTTTATGTGGATAAGCATCTCAGTTTTATATCACTTTGGGCGAAATACTAGGATTACTTAACAACAGAGAAATAGGTGAAATTCCAGAGCGATATTTAGTGGTGTCTGATATATTGTTGTTGTTGTTGTTGTAAAAGGTGACATTGTTAATTCATTTGATGGCTTCTTAGAGATACCTCAGGTTAAACAGCTTTCACTTCATGCAAAAAGATCAGAACATCATAATATCTATTGTGACTGACATTGACTATACCAAATCAAGCTAAGATGGAATCCTAAACAAAAGTGATTCCTGCTGGTAAGGCATTTTGGCTGCGGTATACATAACTTTTTGTACAGTATTTCCAAATAACTGGGCTAATGACTTTTTTTATAATAGCCTCTTGAGCTTATCAGTTTGTGACATCTAAAACAGCTTTTATCAACTAAAGGATAGGTATTACAAGTATTTAGAGTAGGACATTACAAGAGCATTACTGTCTTCTAAGGCAGTCAGGCAAAACACAGCCAGCACATTCCCAATTATAACATCCTAACAAATATTATATAATGTATTGTTGAAATTATGTGAGATGAAATGGCCCAGATGTGGTGTAGAACAGGGCGTTAAGGGTAGCAAGGGCCTAAGTCTAGTGTTGGGGGAGGTATTTCAACAAATTCCATCTCTTTCTCCTGCTGTCTTCTCTGTATGCACATATATATTATGTGGCATTTCCAACAGACGTGATGACAGCTTCAAAAACTTGATAATTTGCAAAAGTATAGTAATTTCAACACTGCTACGATTCAGACACTTCATGTCTGAATCAACCACGAGAAACTCTGTACTTTTAAGTATTGTAAACAATAGATTATTGAGGAATTTTGTTTTGAAAGATAATATCAAAGTCATTACCAGAATGTTACAGATAGATAGCGTAGAAGATAAGTGTGTATCGAAGTTTTAACGATTCTTTGAATTCTAAAGCGGAAAAGAGGGCTTCTAGAAGCGATATTTGCCAAAATAGACATGGATACAATCGAAATCTGATTCAAAATGCGTATTTACGCACAAATTAGAATCAGCACTTTAAGAGAAGTATGACAAATGACGTCCCGATAATAATATCAATGAATCGGATTTGACGCAAGGTGATGCTAGGAATCGCGTGCCATGTACATAGAAAACCGCACAAAAGTACCGGGAGAATTTATCTCATGAATTTGCACTAATCAAGGGATTAAAGTTTGCTTGAACGTAAAACACTAAACGAATTCCACGTCGTAACGTGCCCTCGCAGGCTTGATGTGGCAATAATTGGCTTACACGGGTTGTCAAAAGCAGTAATTGTTTGTGTTGCATGATTTTCGGCTACCTCCATATTGCCTTAAGCATATTTTGCCCGTGTTTATGGTCCGACAGGCGATTTTTAGGGGGTTCAAACTGGTCGTTATGACATTATTAAGAATCTTGGCGCTATTTCTAACGTATTTTCAAAGTTTATTTAGAGCACTTTCCTAAAACGTTCTTAAAGTAGGTTAATGTTTCGATTATTTTCGTCTTTAAATTTAGAAATATTCTGGTTGAGTAATATTATTCATCAGTTAAACTAGAGTTTTCCCATTCCAATCATAAATTGCTATGCGTTTATTTTTAGTCGCGATACCAGTTCAACTACTAAATCTCATTAAAAATATATTTTGTTATGAGTGTGGCGATTCCCTGTTGGGTATAGAGTAAAATATACTTCCAGCTTACAATAAATTACAAATCACGACTTTTAGATCTTATAGCTGACGAACATTTATGCATGACCCGAAATATTGAGTATTCTTTGAATTCCAAAAAGTCAAATATAAACGCTTGGATCGAAACGTGGACAGACGGTCTGGGATAAAGGATCTCTGAATTCTTTTGGATCTTATAAAGATTTGAAATTGAGCAGAAAATTCGCTAACTTGCATCTTAATCACTAGCAATTCAGCCTAATGTTACGACAAACTATAAATACAAATCCCCAAACATTGCGCCGACATTCCTAACGCGATGGTTGTGACACGAATTTCCGACACGAAAGATTCTTCATACAAATACCTCTCAACCCACATAACCCTGTCACTAGCAGAAAATATAATAAACAATAATTTACAACTGGATTCTTTGCGGTATTGTGAGTGAAAAGCGAAAAGGTTGAGGCGCATAGCTGGAATATTTGTTGGGCTAAAGATGGTGAATGAAGCGAGAATTATTATTGAGGGACTGGAATGTCACGCGCGATCTCATACACACACCGGCATGGACAATCCAATTTGTACTTTTTGCTTAGTGTCGATATACCGGTATGCCGATATACCGGTATATTTTGGAGATTTGCAGAAACCTTCTATCCAATGTAATCGGCTCATCGACAGCACAGCGCAAATTCCACGCAAATAGCATTAATACTTGGCCCTGAGCTGAGAGGAATTCGAGTATGGCCACTTAGATATACATATATAAAACACAACACACCGCCATATTGGACGACAAACCAGTGTATTATAATGATCTGGGAATTGTTTGCCAGCAAATGGCTTCTTCCTTGTAGCGAGATTCCCCCTAACAATAATAATACAGTAACCGGCATCTGGCTCACCTATCTCTCGGATCGATCCATGTTGTTCTGTGGGAGTAATGGTCGATGTAATACACCCTTCCATCCCTTGTGTCCCTCGCCTCTTCCCATCCAACAGGCAGAGGGACTTCGCAGGGTTTCTCTTTGGGCATTACGCCGCATATAAACGCTCTATTCAGTTCCCATCCTTAGTAGAATCGCCATTGACCGAGCGACTGGCTCTGCGTGTCTCAAATGAACTTGCTCGTTGCCCAAATCATTAACATTCCCCCATAATTAGAAACGGACAGCTCAGTTAGTCAGCTCCAAATGTCTTCCGTGGTAAACGCTCCACGAAAACACTTTCACAAATTCCAAAATGTGAGCACTACATCCAATCGTTCAAATTGGCACTTGGTCTTCTATTTGGCTAAATTATTTCCTCTGCGATCGCCTCTGTTTGATATGATGCATTGTTCAGGCGAATCAACCAATCACAAGCCGGCTCACACAATATGTGCCTGAAATCCTTGGAATACTTTTCTTTCTGTTCTGCCCGCCTTCGACTCGCGACTATTGTTCTATCGGCAAGCATGATTGGCTAACTGGGATTTTGTATTGTCAATTAGGATGACAGCGCGGCATTTGCGAGATTCCACACGTGTAATAAAATACAGTGTTGACAAGACGACAGCGAGCGCTAAATATCGCGTGTCTTTCCTTTCGCTCCGCTGTTCATCTATCTGCCAGGCGATAAGATGTAGATTTCCGTGAGAGCGGCTTACACCGTCATCAGCAAGGAACTCTTACATGCTTTTTTACACAATAAAAACGATTAGATTATTTTAGAATCAGACTCGGGTTATTGGGTGCGCTTTTTACGAACAATTCCACGGCCATCTGAGAATGGCATCGCTCGCGAGATACGCCTTTGTAGAAGTGAAAGGCCGGGGTTATATTTAGAATATCTATTGCGTTGCTTCCGAGGTCTTTACTAGATGTTGCTATCCAGGGGGATGTGCAGGGTAAGCGCGCACCTCCCTTGGCCGCCAAAAGGTGGGTCATTTTCTTATGACACCTGACTGCGAACCCCCCCCCCCCCCCCCCCCCCCAAGCCAATCCTAGGTACGCTTCTGCTATAAAAAACCGAGGGGGGATGTCAAAGCACGTTTGTCTTTTGTCATTACCGTTTTCATTATATTTTAGTATTTTTCAAATATGGTTTAATACCATTTACAAACCGGTAATGGGCATTCTGCCTATTTAGAGTTTTTATTAAGGGAGACATCGTTTCCTTATAGGCGGGAAAAGTAGAGGCGGATCATAGTAGCGAGACTGGCTGGGTCATATCACATCATCGGCGTGTTCCTTTCTAGTTCTCACTTCCTAAACAGTTATTTCTTTTAAAATTTGATTGGCTAATTATCGACACGCTAACTAAGACCATTGCTCAAGTGTCACCACGTGTGAATGCTCGTCATTGGGCAACCACACTTTTTGGACATTCTTTATGATGGTTTGACCGGATCGTGGCGTTCCAGACATTCCTAGGATAGATTGAGACAATAGCTTTTGTCTGAACCGATCAAGCTAAGCTATCAAACAGGTGCATGTTGCGAAACACACACGCAGCCAGCGCCGAATGAGCTCATGATCACTCCTTTTGCAATATTTTACTTTGTTGTAAAAGGAAGACCATTTTCGTCGAAGGTAGACCCAATCAGATTGACATGAATCAATGGGGGAAGTAAAAGGATTCGCAGCGTCTAATCACCACCCGTCTTATCACAAGACTGACACTAATTGACGTAATGAACAGTATTAACAGTGATATATTGAATAGGCTCCGCATTTTAAATCGTTAGAGTCAGCTGGTCAGGCCATACAATAGAGTGAGCAGTAAAAGCGGAAGGAAAGCAAATAATGATAATGATAAATAAAACTAATCCCATTTTCTTCTCTTTCGGTGTATGTTGTCTCATTATTATCATAGTATGAACAGCGAATCGCGCCACCCTCTTTGGTGTATTCTTTCTCATCAGTTCACTTATTTATAATTGCATCTTAAGTTATGTGTTCTTTTGATTTCTTCGCTTTACTTAAAAAAAGGTAACAGATTTATAGGACTCGTTAAGAACCTGCCGGTTCCTTTGGAAGCTTAACAAGACCCAACTTTATACGGCTCGCAGGCGTTTTCCAGCTCACTCGGCTTGAATTAGCGATACATCTGTACGCGGCATATTCGAAATCCAGCGCTTTCTTTCTTCCGCCGCGAAAACTGCGAGTCTCCAAGCACACCATACTCGCGGTAGTTATCTTGTGTAAAACACCAAAATGGAGAACGCAATACACTAGGATAATGTAAGAGACGCCAAAAAAATGTCGCCGCGGCGCTTAGATTCAGTGGCATTGATAAGAACTCTTTTCTCGGCAAAAATTTCACGGGCAGTGGTACGTTATTCCACGTGGTAAACAGAAACTATTTCCACATGACTGACCCTGTCCCAAAGGGGTCCCGCTCTCGAAGTAAACCCCCAAAGCGCCAAACTCAATTCATACTACGGTCTCTTGATTCAAAACTTTGCCTGGTATTTGGGCGGCATTCTAAGTAAAACTTGAAAAAAAAGCATGGTGTATATTAGGGACTTAATGGTTTGTCGAAGCCAGAAGATGGCACAACCTTAGCCTGCGTAGCAAGCGCAAAGGACTGGAGAAAATAAAGGAATGAATCCCGCGCGATTGGAGAAAAGGATGGAGTGAATGTAGCGCGCGCGCATCGTGCTTCGTCTCCGTCTCTCTTCTTTCACTTTGGGCTTGCTACGCAGTTGGCGCATGTTTGCTGAGGTCATTCTAGTTATCCTGAGGTCGATTATGGATTAGCCGCTGGTCAAATGGCTTGTAAGTTTAGAATACCGCAAAGCCCACTCGCGGGATCGATGACCCATGGGGCAGGAACCCCTATTCCATCCACTGTACAGTAATCGAGTATCGTGCTGTGCGAACACAAGCTCCAGACAAAACAATTTAATCACAATTAGTATAGGAATGTCAAGAATGCGTTCCTTCAGTTCCCAAGATATTGTAGAAAGAAGTTCTGAAGCATGACTGAGCGCATGTTCCCATGTCGAGCATGTACAGCACTTAAACACGCGAACCAAACAGGCATAGCGATCAACAGAACAAACCGGCCGCCCCCACAATCAACAGACTAAAGCGTTTCGGAAATGTTTTAGTCGAGGGTTTGTTGTGTTGGGCGTGTAATGCGCTCATACAACATAGAACCAAGCAGTCTTACCTTCTTGATCTAATCGCACAACAAAGAAATTAAAGTTCAGTTAACGCTCATTAATCATATCCGGTACTTACCGAATCTCTGCTGTCCATGCACTAGAACTGGAGTGAGTCGGGTTCCGCGCGGTTCCAATGTGCGAGCAATCAACTTCGACTTTGATCAGACTGTCATGCTATAAGTGCGAAGACTGTCATGCTATAAGTGCGAAGACTGTCATGCTATAAGTGCGAAGACTGTCATGCTATAAGTGCGAAGAATGTCATGCCATAAGTGCGAAGACTGTCATGCTATAAGTGCGAAGACTGTCATGCTATAAGTGTGAAGACTGTCATGCTATAAGTACGAAGACTGTCATGCTATAAGTGTGAAGACTGTAATGCTATAAGTGCGAAGACTGTCATGCTATAAGTGCGAAGACTGTCATGCTATAAGTGCGAAGACTGTCATGCTATAAGTGTGAAGACTGTCATGCTATAAGTGTGAAGACTGTCATGCCATAAGTGCGAAGAATGTCATGCCATAAGTGCGAAGACTGTCATGCTATAAGTGCGAAGACTGTCATGTTATAAGTGCGAAGACTGTCATGCTATAAGTGCGAAGACTGTCATGCTATAAGTGCGAAGACTGTCATGCTATAAGTGCGAAGACTGTCATGCTATAAGTGCGAAGACTGTCATGCTATAAGTGCGAAGACTGTCATGCTATAAGTGCGAAGACTGTCATGCTATAAGTGCGAAGACTGTCATGCTATAAGTGCGAAGACTGTCATGCTATAAGTGCGAAGACTGTCATGCTATAAGTGCGAAGACTGTCATGCTATAAGTGTAAAGACTGTCATGCTATAAGTGTGAAGACTGTCATGCTATAAGTCCGAAGACTGTCATGCTATAAGTGCGAAGACTGTCATGCTATAAGTGCGAAGACTGCCATGCTATAAGTGTAAAGACTGTCATGCTATAAGTCCGAAGACTGTCATGCTATAAGTGCGAAGACTGTCATGCTATAAGTGCGAAGACTGTCATGCTTTGAAGGGCCGACCATTTGACTTTTGAGGGGGGGGGGGGGGGATTTTGAAAAAAAATATCCTGCACGGTAAGAAAAATATTTTACGTCAAATGAGTTTAAATAAAATATCCTGCGCACCAAAAAAAAATCCCTCCTCAAA
Source organism: Nematostella vectensis (assembly GCF_932526225.1). Classification (NCBI taxonomy): domain Eukaryota; kingdom Metazoa; phylum Cnidaria; class Anthozoa; order Actiniaria; family Edwardsiidae; genus Nematostella; species Nematostella vectensis. The sequence continues at coordinate 15,258,962 of NC_064043.1, read as the reverse complement.
AGTCAAATGGTCGGCCCCTAAGTGCGAAGACTGTCAGACTGTGGTGGCTTGAGCGCGACAAGGAATCTATGGGGTTTCTCCTTATTTATTTTCTCCCTGCACTCCTAGCAAAACGAAAACTATAAAACAGACAAGAAGACGATTGTAAAACAACAAGGTTTAACTGACAGCGAATACTCGGAATGTTGAACAGCTCGCAGTCCAAGTAAGGCTGCTAAGGTCTGTTTAAACTCCAAGGCCTTAAATACTTGTGTAAAATGCGTCGAGCGCGAAAAGATAGCGTATATGTTTCTAGCTCGTCTAGCTTACTGATTGTTATCGTGTAAGTACCAGTTATTTTTAGAGCGATGATCAAATAGTCGAGAGCTAACAGCTACCTACTTGCTACAGTGTCCAACGTCTGGTATCATATCGTGTCTACACGCCAGGGCATTTGCAGTGCGACGCTTTCTTTAGCGCAATCAGATACCCTTCTACTTAATTTAATTTTGATAAAATCTGGCGTCGACAGAGCGCGTGCGACCCTTGAGTGCTACCTGAATAAGGCTGTCGAAACTGGTATTAAAACATTATGTTAAAGAAGCGAACAATTACAGGTAAATATTTTAATAGAACTATCGTCTGGCGCTAAGACCACACAAACGCAAGATCATTTCGTGGTTCTTTCGTTAAGGGCGCATACTAGACACTCATATTTAGTTGCATACAAGGACGAATACACTCTTGCGCGTCTGTCTACGCTTAACAGACATCACACCATTGTGCGTTTATGTGCGCACATGTTCGCGCACAGACACGAGCCTGTGGGAAAGGCTCTCGAAGAGCGCCGCAAAGAAGCCCCCGGGAAACTCGAAAAGCGCCGCAGAAAAGCCCCCGGGCAACTCGAAAAGCGCCGCAAAGAAGCCCCCGGGAAACTCGAAAAGCGCCGCAAAGAAGCCCCCGGGAAACTCGAAAAGCGCCGCAAAGAAGCCCCCGGGAAACTAGAAAAGCGCCAAAATGAAGCCCCCGGGAAACTCGAAAAGCGCCGCAAAGACGCCCCCGGGAAACTCGAAAAGCGCCGCAAAGAAGCCCTCGGGAAACTCGAAAAGCGCCGCAAAGAAGCCCCCCGGGAAACTCGAAAAGCGCCGCAAAGAAGCCCCCGGGAAACTCGAAAAGCGCCAAAATGAAGCCCCCGGGAAACTCGAAAAGCGCCAAAATGAAGCCCCCGGGAAACTCGAAAAGCGCCAAAATGAAGCCCCCGGGAAACTCGAAAAGCGCCAAAATGAAGCCCCCGGGAAACTCGAAAAGCGCCGCAAAGAAGCCCTCGGGAAACTCGAAAGGCGCCGCAGAAAATCCCCCGGGAAACTCGAAAAGCGCCGCAGAAAATCTCCCGGGAAACTCGAGAAGCGCCGCAGAAAAGCCGCCGGGAAACTCGAACAGCACGTGCCTCAGAAAAGCCCCGGGAAACTCGAAAAGCGCCGCAGAAAAGCCCCCGGGAAACTCGAAAAGCGCCACAAAGAAGCCCTCGGGAAACTCGAAAGGCGCCGCAGAAAATCCCCCGAGAAACTCGAAAAGCGCCGCAGAAAATCTCCCGGGAAACTCGAGAAGCGCGTCAGAAAAGCCCCCGGGAAACTCGAACAGCGCGTGCCTCAGAAAAGCCCCCGGGAAACTCGAAAAGCGCCGCAGAAAAGCCCCCGGGAAACTCGAAAAGCGCCACAAAGAAGCCCCCGGGAAACTCGAAAAGCGCCGCAGAAAAGCCCCCGGGAAACTCGAAAAGCGCCCCAAAGAAACCCCCGGGAAACTCGAAAGGCGCCGCAAAGAAGCCCCCGGGAAAATTTGAACAGCGCGCGCCTCAGAAAAGCGCTCGGTTAAATAAGCTCGGACTTTCCAGCTTGACTTTCCGTCTTTCACGCAACTAGCGCCTGCTGAGAAGGCTTCACAAACGTACACACTCACACATGCGCACAAAGACGTTAACATACTCATTTGGCTGTACACCGTACAAAGACGTACACATACCCATTTACCTGTGTAAAGACGTACGTACAAAGACGTACACATACTCATTACATTTACCATACACATTTAATTGCGCAAAAAGACGTACCTACGCTTACACATTAAGCTGTGCACAAGGCGAACACATTTAGCTGTGCACAAGGATGCACACATACTCACACATTTAGCTGCGCACAAGGACATATACACATACTCACACATTTAGCTTCCCACAAGAACGTACACTCACTCACGCATTTAGCTTCCCACAAGGACGTACACACACATTTAGCTTCCCAAGAGGACGTACCCACACTCATACATTTTGCGGTGCACAAAGACATCCATGCGCATTTAGCTGCATACAAGACACCAAAAACTGGAAATCGACTCTGCCAAATTTTCGTCTTTAATAAGACTTCTTCAGGGCAGACTGAAGAAGGTGAATCGTTACAAGCTTTTTTACATCAGAATAGTGGCGCGAGACGCAAAAACATTACTACTGACAAAAACGCGCATTTTCTAGAATAGCTCGCGCTATGGATAAAAAGAATTTACACATCTCTACGTGGGTTCCTACTACAAAAAAGTCATCACTATTAAGACCCCGCGGGTAGATAGACTTAAGCCGATAAGCCCACTGGCCTTCCCTTTCCCTAAGCTGAGCCTCAGAGTTACACTTATCTATAAGTTGTACCATAACATTATTAAGACCTAAATGATTGTCGCAATGAAAATGTTGATAGATAAGGTCATCCTTAACTCTTTCACTAACCGGTAAACTAGGGTGCTTATTTAAATAAGCGTTTTTGTCAGTTGTAATGTTTTTGCGTCTCGCGCCACTATTCTGATGTAAATAAGCTTGTAACGATTCACCTTCTTCAGTCTGCCCTGAAGAAGTCTTATTAAAGACGAAAATTTGGCAGAGTCGATTTCCAGTTTTTGGTGTATTGTATTCATTGTTCTGGTACGAGATCGCGACAGTTTGGGCTTTTTTATTCTATTCGTAGCTGCATACAAGGATGTACATTCACTCACACATTTACCTGTGCATAAGTATGTACACATACTCACATATTCAGGACATACACATACCGGTACTCAAATTATTTAGCTCCAGAAACAGTTGCACACATGCTCATATATTAAGCTGGTATAAGGATGCATACATACACATTTTGATATTAAAAATATACTATAGAAGTTTATGAATTGTTCACATCATTATTGCTATATAAAGTATTAAATTGTAATATGCACCCCCTTCTAATAACCACCCCTTCCTATTCCCCAGAACGTACGGGTGGAGATTTGCATATTTCTTTACAAGTCATCACTCACTGCATACTTCATCATAAACTCAAAGTCTTTGTAGCTAACTCTACCATCACCATCACCATCAATCTCTCTGAAAACATTCTCCACATTTTTGGCACTAACAAAAGGTGCTACTTGTGAAAAGACTCTCTTGGCATTATCCAGGGTGATGAAACCCCTACATTCCATATCAAAAGCTTGGAAAACCTGCCTGATATGATCATCTGGATCTTGTGCAAGTGTCTTAGTAGAAGCAATTCTCAGAAAAGTGTCTATGGTCATCCCAGAACTTGTATCATCATTTGATTTGTTCATAAGTTCCTGGACTTCATAGCTTGAAGGTTTGTACCCAAACAAGTAGACAAATGCTACTTTGAGATCATGCTTGTCTAGATAACCTTTGCTGGTTTTATCAGCTAATTGGAAAGCTTGCAATATGTTTGTTTTTTGTTCCTGGCTAATTCTTCTTTGCATGTCAACAGCATTGAATTTCCTCACTTGCCCATTCACAGCCTTGAATTTGTAGCGGTAAATGGAGTTAGAGACTAGATATATTTGGTGAATAGACGCGACAGAACGTTGGATCAAGTTCAGGAGTTCTTTAAATTACCGCTTCTACCGGTTTGTTTATAGGGTTAGACTTACGGCCAGTCACACACTCAAGGAAAACACACGTTCCAAACAAAGCGTCCGAAAGCGTCCGCCATCTTGCAATGTGTGTATGGTCTTCCTGTGTTTCCACAGGGATCCAAAATTTCCGTCAGATTCTTTGCGGACCAGTTTTACAGTAAATTTATGAAGTGATACAACCGGTTTAAAACCAAGGCAAAATAATAATTCCGATAGCATAAAAATTATATGCATACACTAATCGAACAGTATGGAAAACCAGTGATGAAATCTTCCACTTGCACATCGGGTTGCCTGTGGCTTTTAAGCGCTTTGCATGCTGGGTGAATAGAACCAAACAACAAAATGCCTGAAGGTACGCTCTCGCGAAAATTCGCTAAAATATCCTATAATTATCCAGCAATATTACTATCTTGGTGCATAGAAGAAGTATTGAGGTGTTAACTGTGTTATTATTGTTCAGGAGCTGAGGTTTTTTCTAACCCTTTGGCACCGCCGTCCGCGTCAAACGCACATCATGGCGCATCGTCTTCTGCCGCGTAAGTTTTTACTGTCTGTTTAAATTTTAATTGATACTAGACAGTAGATACGAAAATGATAGACGACAAAAACCTACACACACATCATTTCAAATACAATCCCAATGTCCCCCAAAATTGTTTATATAGATTAACTTACCAATACTTAACTTAAGCTTACTGACTTTACTAATATGCAGTTTTGACATCAATGGCGGATGAAAATTTATTCCATGGTTCATGTGAGTCCTTTTCAAGGTTTTCATGCAGAAATCCTTCCCATACATTACCTTTAGCCTGATAACAGAAATGACTATTATTTATTTTGCATAACCCTCAGGCACATAGCGAACCTGACCAATGCAGACTTTAGAAAGCTGTTGATGACACCGCGGTCAGCGCCATCCGCTGCACCGCCGTCTGTGAAGCCACCAAGTGTCAAGGAGACAGTTGGGTAAGGTGGTCATTATTTTACCAGAAACTGACCAACCACTCTTTTGTTGTTGTTTATAATTGGAAAATACAGCTGTTTATTCACAAGGAAACTTCAAAATAACAATCTATGAATGAAGTCTGATATGTTATTGACAATATTTGATTGGAAATATATTGGTTACTTAAATTAGCCGATGGAAATGGATGCTTTGTGTGACTTGCCATTTTGCGGGGGATCAAAAAACGGTGGTGTAATTTCCTTAATTTAGCAGGAATTCTCACAAAATTTAATTGTAATAGATAATACTAAGCAAATTGATAGAATATGAATGGTGTAGCATGAGTACTCCCTTTGTCATCCTGCCTCCCCTATTTGTCATCCTGCCTTCCCTATTTGTCATCCTGCCTCCCCTATTTGTCATCCTGCCTCCCCTATTTGTCATCCTGCCTCCCCTATTTGTCTCCAGAAAGCCACGTCAATACAACGAAGATGATGATCCGACTACTGCCCGCAGAAAGAAGAAAAAGTAAGTATAAGCGGTTTTGTGAAATGAAACAAAAGGCAAAAGGTGGCGTATGGTCATTGCCAAAGTCTTTGGGTGTATTTCATTGTACAAACTGACCTAGGTTTTTCCTTTGTCAACTCAGATAATAAGAATAAATATACAAATGTGTCTTTCAACTGGATACTGATGTGCTTCCTTCGTGGCCCATTGATTTTAGTGCTATTTATTCTTTTTCTTTCTCTCCCTCTATTTTTTTTTTGGCTTTTCAATCTTTTTTCATTTTCACAAGAATTGTTAAGCATCCTTAATCATTTTTCTGTGTCATTATTGTATTTTGTAAATACACAAGTTATACTGTAGGTTACTAATTGCAGTTTGTGTGTTTGTCAGGTACTATGCTAAGCTACACAAGCAGGAGGAAGAGAGAGAAAGAGAGCTGGCCTCTAAGTACAGAGACAGGGTGAGTCTGATGTCCTGAATTGTGAGTATTGTATTTACTTGTAGCATGCCAACACTTTTCAGTCTTTTTGACAATCATCTATGTAAACCACCATGCACAACTGGTTTCTTTGAGAGCTAAAAAGCAAAAAGGAAGAGACTTGAAAGAAGTTTTAAATTCTTAGAAGGCCTGTTTGTATGTAAGCTCAATTTTTAATTTAAATCTTGAGGCTAAAGTAACGTCATCTATGCTTTTATTTCATTCAACTTTCACTATAACCTTGTCTACCTATGTACAACAAGAATTCACTTTATATTTGTTTCAATAAAGATGTATACTGGGATCAGTTATCGAAATGAATGAAATGCTGGCAGAATTTTAAAGTCTATTATCTTTATATTTGTTTATTTATTTGGAGACTTTTATCCCACTAATGTCTATATTTACACAACAAACTAAAGGACGGACAGAAATAGGGTTACACAACAAATGCCAAGTGAGAAGGAGTGTGATACTAGTAATCTAGCTCATAAGCTAGTGCTCACAAACAGTACTTGTGTTTCCTAACAGGCAAGAGAGCGCAGGGAAGGTGTCAATCCTGACTATCAGAGTACGGACACTCTTAGCTCAACAGCAAACTACAGAGCTGTGGGGCCTACACAAGAGGCAAAGTGAGTCGACAAGCTTTCCTATTATCTGATCAACTGTTATCACCTGTCACTATAGGGTTTACTGTATATATATCAGATCTTCGTGAAAGATTTTACCTCGGCAGTGCCCTTTCCTCCTTTCAAGCTTGATTGGTGCAATTTTTATTATTCTTGAGCTCTGTAAAAATACTTAATTAAAATATATCAAAAATGGTAGATAATAACACTTTTTGAATATAACATTTCACAAGATAAGTGTATTATTTATCACCCTACAAATCTTTCTCTTTTTACTTTCTATTCTGTCAGTGTTAGATAATGCAACATCAGACTAAGTGTGACTTGCTTCAATTTGTCATTATAGTGACACCACAGCTGAGCGCCGTCGTCTTGCTATTCAGGAGAGTAAGTTCTTGGGTGGAGACATGGAACATACTCACTTGGTGAAGGGCTTGGATTTTGCCCTGCTACAGAAGGTAGGAACAGCCAACAGCAGAAGCAATTCAAAGTATTCAACATTGCAAAAAGCTGAAAGCTATGAATAAAGGAGATATGAAAAAAAGATATGAAAAAAGAAGATATTGTCCATGTTGCAAATTCCTTGTGAACCCCCCTCCCTAAAAATATTCCTTGAACTGAACCTGATCTGATCTGAATGGAGACTGTAACAGAAACAAAATTAAAGAGCTTAGTCAGCCACATCTTTGTTAGCGTTTTTGTTCAATATTACAAGACAAATTTTTTATACAATCTTTCAATAGCTTCCCCAAATCAGCCTGCACTTGCGAGGATGACAAATCAGTTCTATCAACAATAAATATTTAACTGGAATCCGGCTTGAAAACTACTTGTTATTCCGGATTCCAGACTCAATGTTCTATTCTTATTCCCTTTAATTATTAACTCAAACTGTGTAAAGTACAGAGTGAATAAAGTTATTATCGTTATTATCATTATCATCAGCCTGCGCTTGCGAGGATGAAAAATCAGCCTGCGCTTGCGAGGATGACAAATCAGCCTGCGCTTGCGAGGGTAACAAATCAGTTTGCGCTTGCGAGGAAGACAAATCAGCCTGCACTTGCAAAGATGACAAATCAGCCTGCGCTTGCGAGGATGACAAATCAGCCTGCGCTTGCGAGGATGACAAATCAGCCTGCGCTTGCGAGGATGACAAATCAGCCTGCACTTGCAAGGATGACAAATCAGCCTGCGCTTGCGAGGATGACAAATCAGCCTGCGCTTGTGAGGATGACAAAATGGTGGCTGACAAGACTATTTCAGTGAAAATTAGACTGCAAAAACAAAACATGCAAAGAACACACTGTTTATGTTAGCTTTTGTACCCAGGTCCGCAGTGAAATAACAGGAGAAGGGGATGAGGGAGAAGGGGAACACAAGCCTCACAAGCAGAAAGCTGACAGGTAACACATGGATTGAGTCTTACTTCCTTGGCTCGCAGCTGAATGTTTTATTAGTTTTGAGTTCCACACTTTCAATCTCTAACTAATGGCGATCAAACAGTCTTTAAGAGTTGATAACAGTGACTTCAGGATTCATCACCCAATCTGCAATTACATGATAAATTTCACTTTTTGTGAGAACTGTTGACTGGAATACTGTCACTAACTCATCCATGTGATCCAACTGTGACAACTTTCATGTGAAATTTGAACATGTTCAAGTAATTAGGCTAACGACAAACACTGTTCTTTTCATGTACTGTACCATTCCAAATTTATTTGCATATCAAACATAAAAAGAACAGCATCTAAACTAGGTCTTAGAGTTGATGAGAATGTGAGAGTGCACAGTTTAAAGGTCATGAGTTGGTGCTTTCTTTGATTCTCATCTTCATTTGATCAAGGTTTTAGGGGAGGATAACATAGCTTATGATATTTTTGTTGGAAAAGGGTGGAAGAGGAAGGTGAAGAAGACCTGCCTGAATTCAAGACACGGCAAGGTAAACATTGATATTAGTAACAGTATAATAAAAATGGATTATGTGCCAACACATATGGCTAAAACCAAATCTAGATTGTTTTTTCAAAGCGTGTTCAGTTTTTACCAAGCTTATGAACTCAAAACAATAAATAATAGTTAAACCTGCATTGTCACCAGTTTATTTCCAGAGGACAAAAGAATATATTAGAGTCTGCGATGTTAAACAGGCCATCCGCTCTGAATTATCAGTCACATCCTCAAAGAAACTTCCAATAGACACACTGATTTTACAATTTTAAAGCATTTTTCGTTTTTTTCCTAAAAAAAATCTTTGGAGATTGTTATGTAATCAACTGGAAGTAGACTTGGAGACAATGCAGCTTTAATCCTCCTTCGCTTAAATGCTGCAATTCTATGTATTTATAAGCATGTGCAATGGTGCACAAGTTGTTAGATGATCTGTGTACTTTTGTTTTCTTCAGGACAGAGAATTTATAAAACAATCTTTAGAAGCAAGGTTCCAGAAAAGAATGAACTGTTCCAGACTGGAAGAATGGTAATCTTTGCACCTCACCATTTAGGTGTCTGAACAATTACCCAGAAGTATTGCTGTGTTTTGCTGTTTTCAGGCCCATGTGTATATATTGTGCTTTGCCTGAAAATAAATAGAATGTGTTTAGAGAACAGGCCCGTAGCCAGGGTTTTGAGCAGGTGTTTCGTTTTTCCATTTAAGCGGACCAAATTTTCGGTATACCCCTCTTCTCACCTTATTACACAAGCCAATAGATCTTGTAATTAAAATGTTATAAATAGGGTACTTTTTAACATATAGCGATAATAAAAAAGATTATTATTATAAAAAGGTTTTTATAGTCATTTTAAAGACATATTGATGTGCATGGTATATCTCCAGCCAAACGTTATATATTTTTGTTTGCTCTGAGTGGCCCTTCAAGCCAGTTCGGGGGGTTCGTCCTACCCCCCGAACCCCCCTGGCTACGGGCCTGGAGATTCTACTGTGTTTGTGTCTCTATGTGTTTTAGGAGTGTTATTGTGTTTGAATAATGTGGTCTGAAAATACGTATTGGAGGCCTGTTTGTCTTGTAATTTTTGTCATGTTTGGTTGCTTGCAGGCCTATGTTTTTGAGTTGGAAGATGAATACGCTGAGAGTGACATCCCGACAACTCTTCTAAGAAGCAAAGCAGATTGCCCAGGCGTGGAGGTACATATGATTCAGAGTAGAAAAGTTTTGTTAAAGAAAAACTTCTTCATAATCAAGTGGATTCAGTACCTTTGAACTTTGAATGGGGAGCCTTAAAAAAACATGCCTCAACCCCCAAACCATTCTATGAATCTGCTTATCACCAAATGTTTTAGTGTACAATACAACCAAACTGCCTAGGACAGGTGTAAAATGCAAACAAACTGCCTAGGAACATGTGCCTACCATACATGGCTTGATCACACATTGGTCTGCATCACCAGCCCATGTGATTTGCTTGCAAGTAAAGATCATTTAATGGTTAATCAAGGAATCACATAGCCTGCTTCTATATCATTTTACGCTAGCTGTATGGCATTTTATGAGATTATCAAATGTGTTAAAACATGGATTTTGTGTTGCAGACCCAAACAACATTGACAACAAACGACATTGTAATTAACAAGCTAACGCAGATCCTGTCCTACCTGAGGCAGGGAATGAGGAATAAAAAGATGAAAAAGAAAGAAAAAGGTGACCTTTTTATCAATTGCTAGATCCTGGACAATATTAATGTGGCTGTTATGCATGTTTTCTGGTCTTTGGTGACAGGAGCAAAAAATAGCAAAGTTTAAATTGTAAGCTCATGTTAACTGATATTCACTTGATTTTTTACATAGATGTTTCTTGTGTAATATTAACCAAAATAAGCTTTAGTATTTTTGGGTAGATAATCTGTTCTAGAGATATTGCAAATTGTAAGACTCTTGATTCGTTTAAAATTGCCAAATTTGGGCAAAATTGCTTCTTTTTTATGATTTATGGCAACTTTGCTCAATCATATCTCAAGAATGGATCGTGTACCAAAAATACTAAAGCTTATTTTGTTTTATATTATGCAAGGAACCTCTAGGCAAAATATCAACCAAAAGTAAGCTAACAAAACCTTACACTTTTAATTTTGCCATTTTTTGCTCCTTTCGGTCTTTGGTACCAGGCAATTAGATAATCTTTTTGGTGTCTAAAGCATTGTACAAATTATTACATATCATACATAGGAGTTGTTTATTAACAAACAGCACAGCAATGTTAAAGTTGTACCAGCCATAATATAAATTCTGTTTACAGTAATTATAATGCAGTGCATCTCACTCTTATCTCATTCTACACAGTAATAATAAATCAAGCAGGTTTTAGTTTGTAAGGAAATAAACAAACAAGATTTTATTTAGTTTGATTGCTTTATTCCATTTATAGCAAAAGAGAAAGAAAAAGAACTTACCAAGCCCAAGTCACAGGGCCCCGAAGATAGGTATTGTATGCTTCTAGTACTGTATGCTTCTAGTATTGTATGCTTCTAGTACTGTATGCTTCTAGTATTGTATGCTTCTAGTACTGTATGCTTCTAGTATTGTATGCTTCTAGTATTGTATGCTTCTAGTATTGTATGCTTCTAGTACTGTATGCTTCTAGTATTGTATGCTTCTAGTACTGTATGCTTCTAGTATTGTATGCTTCTAGTACTGTATGCTTCTAGTACTGTATGCTTCTAGTACTGTATGCTTCTAGTACTGTATGCTTCTAGTGCTGTATGCTTCTAGTACTGTATGCTTCTAGTATTGTATGCTTCTAGTACTGTATGCTTCTAGTATTGTATGCTTCTAGTATTGTATGCTTCTAGTATTGTATGCTTCTAGTATTGTATGCTTCTAGTACTGTATGCTTCTAGTATTGTATGCTTCTAGTACTGTATGCTTCTAGTATTGTATGCTTCTAGTACTGTATGCTTCTAGTATTGTATGCTTCTAGTACTGTATGCTTCTAGTATTGTATGCTTCTAGTACTGTATGCTTCTAGTATTGTATGCTTCTAGTACTGTATGCTTAAAGTACTGTATGCTTAAAGTACTGTATGCTTCTAGTACTGTATGCTTCTAGTATTGTATGCTTCTAGTATTGTATGCTTCTAGTATTGTATGCTTCTAGTATTGTATGCTTCTAGTATTGTATGCTTCTAGTATTGTATGCTTCTAGTACTGTATGCTTCTAGTACTGTATGCTTCTAGTATTGTATGCTTCTAGTATTGTATGCTTCTAGTATTGTATGCTTCTAGTATTGTATGCTTCTAGTATTGTATGCTTCTAGTATTGTATGCTTCTAGTATTGTATGCTTCTAGTACTGTATGCTTCTAGTATTGTATGCTTCTAGTATTGTATGCTTCTAGTACTGTATGCTTCTAGTACTGTATGCTTCTAGTAGTGTATGCTTCTAGTACTGTATGCTTCTAGTACTGTATGCTTCTAGTACTGTATGCTTCTAGTATTGTATGCTTCTAGTATTGTATGCTTCTAGTATTGTATGCTTCTAGTATTGTATGCTTCTAGTATTGTATGCTTCTAGTACTGTATGCTTCTAGTACTGTATGCTTCTAGTATTGTATGCTTCTAGTATTGTATGCTTCTAGTACTGTATGCTTCTAGTACTGTATGCTTCTAGTACTGTATGCTTCTAGTATTGTATGCTTCTAGTACTGTATGCTTAAAGTACTGTATGCTTAAAGTACTGTATGCTTCTAGTATTGTATGCTTCTAGTACTGTATGCTTCTAGTATTGTATGCTTCTAGTACTGTATGCTTCTAGTATTGTATGCTTCTAGTACTGTATGCTTCTAGTACTGTATGCTTCTAGTACTGTATGCTTCTAGTACTGTATGCTTCTAGTACTGTATGCTTCTAGTACTGTATGCTTCTAGTATTGTATGCTTCTAGTATTGTATGCTTCTAGTATTGTATGCTTCTAGTACTGTATGCTTCTAGTACTGTATGCTTCTAGTATTGTATGCTTCTAGTATTGTATGCTTCTAGTATTGTATGCTTCTAGTACTGTATGCTTCTAGTACTGTATGCTTCTAGTATTGTATGCTTCTAGTATTGTATGCTTCTAGTACTGTATGCTTCTAGTACTGTATGCTTCTAGTACTGTATGCTTCTAGTATTGTATGCTTCTAGTACTGTATGCTTAAAGTACTGTATGCTTAAAGTACTGTATGCTTCTAGTATTGTATGCTTCTAGTACTGTATGCTTCTAGTACTGTATGCTTCTAGTACTGTATGCTTCTAGTACTGTATGCTTCTAGTACTGTATGCTTCTAGTACTGTATGCTTCTAGTATTGTATGCTTCTAGTACTGTATGCTTAAAGTACTGTATGCTTAAAGTACTGTATGCTTCTAGTATTGTATGCTTCTAGTACTGTATGCTTCTAGTATTGTATGCTTCTAGTATTGTATGCTTCTAGTATTGTATGCTTCTAGTACTGTATGCTTAAAGTACTGTATGCTTAAAGTACTGTATGCTTCTAGTATTGTATGCTTCTAGTATTGTATGCTTCTAGTATTGTATGCTTCTAGTATTGTATGCTTCTAGTATTGTATGCTTCTAGTACTGTATGCTTAAAGTACTGTATGCTTAAAGTACTGTATGCTTAAAGTACTGTATGCTTAAAGTACTGTATGCTTCTAGTATTGTATGCTTCTAGTATTGTATGCTTCTAGTATTGTATGCTTCTAGTATTGTATGCTTCTAGTATTGTATGCTTCTAGTACTGTATGCTTAAAGTACTGTATGCTTAAAGTACTGTATGCTTAAAGTACTGTATGCTTAAAGTACTGTATGCTTCTAGTATTGTATGCTTCTAGTACTGTATGCTTCTAGTATTGTATGCTTAAAGTACTGTATGCTTAAAGTACTGTATGCTTAAAGTACTGTATGCTTCTAGTATTGTATGCTTCTAGTACTGTATGCTTCTAGTATTGTATGCTTAAAGTACTGTATGCTTAAAGTACTGTATGCTTAAAGTACTGTATGCTTCTAGTATTGTATGCTTCTAGTACTGTATGCTTCTAGTATTGTATGCTTCTAGTACTGTATGCTTCTAGTACTGTATGCTTCTAGTACTGTATGCTTCTAGTACTGTATGCTTCTAGTACTGTATGCTTCTAGTACTGTATGCTTCTAGTACTGTATGCTTCTAGTATTGTATGCTTCTAGTACTGTATGCTTCTAGTATTGTATGCTTAAAGTACTGTATGCTTAAAGTACTGTATGCTTAAAGTACTGTATGCTTCTAGTACTGTATGCTTCTAGTACTGTATGCTTCTAGTACTGTATGCTTCTAGTACTGTATGCTTCTAGTACTGTATGCTTCTAGTACTGTATGCTTCTAGTACTGTATGCTTCTAGTACTGTATGCTTCTAGTACTGTATGCTTCTAGTACTGTATGCTTCTAGTACTGTATGCTTCTAGTACTGTATGCTTCTAGTACTGTATGCTTCTAGTACTGTATGCTTCTAGTACTGTATGCTTCTAGTACTGTATGCTTCTAGTATTGTATGCTTCTAGTATTGTATGCTTCTAGTACTGTATGCTTCTAGTATTGTATGCTTCTAGTACTGTATGCTTCTAGTACTGTATGCTTCTAGTACTGTATGCTTCTAGTATTGTATGCTTCTAGTACTGTATGCTTCTAGTACTGTATGCTTCTAGTACTGTATGCTTCTAGTACTGTATGCTTCTAGTACTGTATGCTTCTAGTACTGTATGCTTCTAGTATTGTATGCTTCTAGTATTGTATGCTTCTAGTACTGTATGCTTCTAGTATTGTATGCTTCTAGTATTGTATGCTTCTAGTATTGTATGCTTCTAGTACTGTATGCTTCTAGTACTGTATGCTTCTAGTATTGTATGCTTCTAGTACTGTATGCTTCTAGTACTGTATGCTTCTAGTATTGTATGCTTCTAGTACTGTATGCTTCTAGTACTGTATGCTTCTAGTATTGTATGCTTCTAGTACTGTATGCTTCTAGTATTTTATGCTTCTAGTACTGTATGCTTCTAGTACTGTATGCTTCTAGTACTGTATGCTTAAAGTACTGTATGCTTCTAGTATTGTATGCTTCTAGTATTGTATGCTTCTAGTATTGTATGCTTCTAGTACTGTATGCTTCTAGTATTGTATGCTTCTAGTATTGTATGCTTCTAGTACTGTATGCTTAAAGTACTGTATGCTTAGAGTACTGTATGCTTCTAGTATTGTATGCTTCTAGTATTGTATGCTTCTAGTATTGTATGCTTCTAGTATTGTATGCTTCTAGTATTGTATGCTTCTAGTACTGTATGCTTCTAGTATATGTATAAGCTAGAAAATTTTTTTTCACATTGTACTGTGTGTACAATGCATGCTGGAAATGATTATTAAGTAAAAACAGTAATAAAGAAAATATTGGTGTGGTCTAGATCTAGCTAGCAGCAATATTAGTCTGTCGGCAGTGCCATTTTGCAATATGCTATCTAGTGCGGAAAGGGGGGAGGGGCCAATTTGATTGGAATGTGAATATTGAATATAAAATCCCCCCAGCATCTTTGGTGACGTTGGTGACTATGACACGGGCATTGCACTCAAGGAACACAAGAAGGAAAAGCAGAGAGGGAGAGATCGTGATCAGGACAGAGATCATCGTGATCAGGACAGAGATCACCGGGGCAGGCATAGAGACCGTGACCGCGAGGAGCGCAGGCATAAGGAGAATGCATACTTTGAGAAGCCATCCAGGGATGACCAGGAGGTATAATTAGTACCCATCAGCACCTTTTAGTTTAAAAAGTGCCATTCTCCATTATTTGCTGTTTGGACTGACAACCTTTTTTTAATTAGGTGTATATATCTTTGGTTGGATTACATAACTTGTGTGATGTATAATGTCTTATTACTTTTTCTCTTCTCTTCCAGGAACTATTCAACAAATCAGGTACATAGAACATGATTAATTAGGAGTTCCAAGGTTTTTTTGGGTCACTATTTCAACTAAAGACATGCCAAAATTGTTGTTGTCTGCATAGGCATTGTATAAACAGTGGAGATAAATCAACACATTCGTATATTAACGCATCGGCCTACTGTATCACCTAATAGTAGGAAGAACTTAGAGGGCTATATTAGTCTAGTTAGTCATACAACTTTTCTCATGGAAAAAAGTGCAGCCCAATTCCTTTTTGATAAACATAATTGAGAAGCACTTCATGATTTCAGCAATAATAATTTCAAAAAACATTTACTATGAGTAGATTTACTATGAAGCTAAAAAAAGCTTGCTCATGTTAATCAATGTACAGTACATGTACACAGCAATTTGCACATACATGTAATGCTGCACGGGCCGGAGCAGGAGGTGGAGCACTGGGGGCATGTGCCTCCCCCCCCCCCCCCCAATATTAAAAAATATATATATAAGGAAATGACCAGTAGGGGCGTGGCTGTGCCCCCCCAATATTTTCTAAGTGTTTCTTATTGTGCCCCCCTAATAGTTCGAGGCCTGCTACGGCACTGCTGCCGTTGTACAAAAGACTAAACACCTCTTTTGATTCTAGATATGAGTGCAGCAGAATTCGCCAAGTCGGTGACACAGAAGTTTAAAAAGGTACTGTGCATCTATATTATGCATTTCCTTGAGAAGAAAGTCTTAATTCTACTTTTGTTTTCTTCAAACAGACTGGTGCAGAATGGGAGAAATCGGAAGCAAAGTATCCTTTTCTAAAAAAGTATTGATAGAATACATTTGTCAATCTCATATCATCATAAGATATAACAAAAGGGAAGTAGATACTTCTTGGTACTGTAGAGTCAAAGGCAAATCACACACCTCAGGCCACAGGAAACAGACCACAGCTTAGGACCAAATTATTGGATTTTGTGGAGGGAGGAAAACTAGAGAAAGTCCCTTGAAGCAAAGGCGAGAACAAGCTAATTGAAATAACATTGAAACCGTAAATCAAACCCAGAACCCAGTGGTGAGAGGCAGGGCACTACTGAATAATTCTCTACTGACTGCCGCCCAAGCTTCCCATCTTAGTCATGATTAACTCTTTCTTATCAATGACCCATAAATATTGGGTTATGATGATGTAGTTACTCCTAGAGCCACCCATTCTCATAGTCCTTCTTACCTCATCTTGCTTGCAAAGAGCTTGCATTTTAAAAGTACTATGAGAAGTCAATCTGGAACAAGTCTATCCATAGGGCAGTAAAGCCTTAGGAAAGCCAAATGGTTGCAGTAGTTAGGGGGAGTAGTTTTTGTTTGTTTTTCACAGGGAACTAAACAATGATTTTATTTTATTTAGGTAGTTTGATATATTTCCCAAAAATATCAGGAATTAATTTTCATATACAAAAAGCAGAGAGTTTCAAACTAAGTATGTTTTCAAGATGGCCCAGAAATCCTCTGTCACCTTGGAAATAGTAACAGCTTAGTGTTTGGCGTTAATATGATGTTTGGTATCGTTTCTGTCATTTAGCAGAGTGACATTTTGGACAAACAGCTACTTTTAACCCTTAAATGACCTTAACCCGACATCAGCCAATTGGCAAACAAAGCCAAGGCCAAGCAGAAGAAGGAGCAAAGAGATGTCAACTTTGTCCCTGACAGCTACGCCGAGTGCTACCCAGGGTAAGAGAAACAACCCATCAAGCCACCTAGTTGATATCTCTGTTAACAGGGTTCACTCACAGTTATCATTATTTGAATTTCACTGTATTTGTGCACCTTTTAGGGCAATGGAAGTGGCCGATACCACATATGACAGTGACGATGATGCAGACTATACCAAGATGGACCTGGTGAGTGGCCTGGTATTGACCTGGTATTGATCTGATTACTTATATATCGGTTCAGACCAGTGTCTGGATTATAAACTACACTAGGAATTGCCTAACGAGGGCTTACAGATACTCTTATACTTTTTGCTAGCTTTTTGCACACCTTTTTGTGTTTAACAAGTACTGAGTATTAAGTCAGTTATAAGTCATTGTCATCATGGTGACAGAGCATGATGCACTTCATTGGGTCAGAGTTTTTCCTGGGGCAAAGATCCAGTTTTTGAAGTCTGTTATATGCAATTTGGTTTTGACAAGCTGTAATCAGAACTGTATGTATTTATAGCAAGCCTTCTGTGCTAGACCTGTTCTAAGGGTTTGGTTTTCTTCTTATAACAGGTTGGTGTTTTGCAGGGCCGTAATCACTTTGTCCATGTTGTTAGTACAAACATGTGCCAGTCCCTTTGCCTGCACTAAATCACTTAATATTGCTATATCACATAACCACCATCTGCATCACATGACCATCTGCATCACATGACCACTATCTGTATCACATAACCACCATCTGTATCACATGACCACCATCTGTATCACATAACCACCATCTGTATCACATGACCACCATCTGTATCACATAACCACCATCTGTATCACATGACCACCATCTGTATCACATAACCACCATCTGGATCACATGACCACCATCTGTATCACATAACCACCATCTGTATCACATGACCACCATCTGTATCACATGACCACTATCTGTATCACATGACCATCTGTATCACATAACCACCATCTGTATCACATGACCACTATCTGTATCACATGACCACTATCTGTATCACATGACCACCATCTGCATCACATGACCACCATCTGTATCACATGACCACCATCTGTATCACATGACCACCATCTGTATCACATGACCATATGTATCACATGATTACCATCTGTATCAAATGACCACCTTCTGTATCACATGACCACCATCTGTATCACATGACCACTATCTGTATCACATGACCACTATCTGTATCACATGACCACTATCTGTATCACATGACCACTATCTGTATCACATAACCACCATCTGTATCACATGACCACTATCTGTATCACATGACCACCATCTGTATCACATGACCACTATCTGTATCACATGACCACCATCTGTATCACATGACCACCATCTGTATCACATGACCACCATCTGTATCACATGACCATATGTATCACATGATTACCATCTGTATCAAATGACCACCTTCTGTATCACATGACCACCATCTGTATCACATGACCACTATCTGTATCACATGACCATCTGTATCACATGACCACTATCTGTATCACATAACCACCATCTGTATCACATGACCACTATCTGTATCACATGACCACCATCTGTATCACATGACCATCTGTATCACATGACCACCATCTGTATCACATGACCACCATCTGCATCACATGACCACCATCTGCATCACATGACCACTATCTGTATCACATGACCACCATCTGCATCACATGACCACCATCTGCATCACATGACCACCATCTGTATCACATGACCACCATCTGTATCACATGACCACCATCTGTATCACATAACCACCATCTGCATCACATGACCACCATCTGTATCACATGACCATCTGTATCACATGACCACCATCTGTATCACATGACCACCATCTGCATCACATGACCACCATCTGCATCACATGACCACTATCTGTATCACATGACCACCATCTGCATCACATGACCACCATCTGTATCACATGACCATCTGTATCACATGACCACCATCTGTATCACATGACCACCATCTGCATCACATGACCACCATCTGCATCACATGACCACTATCTGTATCACATGACCACCATCTGCATCACATGACCACCATCTGTATCACATGACCACCATCTGTATCACATGACCACTATCTGTATCACATGACCACCATCTGCATCACATGACCACCATCTGCATCACATGACCACTATCTGTATCACATGACCACCATCTGCATCACATGACCACCATCTGTATCACATAACCACCATCTATATCACATAACCACCATCTGTATCACATAACCACCATCTGCATCACATAACCACTATCTGTATCACATGACCATCTGTATCACATGACCATCATCTGTATCACATGATCACCATCTGTATCACATGACCACCATCTGCATCACATGACCATCTGAATCACATGACCACCATCTGTATCACATGACCACCATCTGTATAACATAACCACCATCTGTATAACATAACCATCTGTATCACATGACCGTCTGTATCACATGACCACCATCTGGATCACATGACCACCATCTGTATCACATGACCACCATCTGTATCACATGACCATCTGTATCACATGACCATCATCTGTATCACATGATCACCATCTGTATCACATGACCACCATCTGCATCACATGACCATCTGAATCACATGACCACCATCTGTATCACATGACCACCATCTGTATAACATAACCACCATCTGTATAACATAACCATCTGTATCACATGACCGTCTGTATCACATGACCACCATCTGTATCACATGACCGTCTCTATCACATGACCACCATCTGTATCACATGACCGTCTGTATCACATGACCACCATCTGTATCACATGACCACCATCTGTATTACATGACCACCATCTGTATCACATGACCACCATCTGTATCACATGACCATCTGTATCACATGACCACCATCTGTATCACATGACCGCCAAATGTATCACATGACCGCCATCTGGATCACATGACCGCCATCTGGATCACATGACCACCATCTGTATCACATGACCACCATCTGTATCACATGACCACCATCTGGATCACATGACCACCATCTGTATCACATGACCACCATCTGTATCACATGTCCATCTGTATCATATGTCCATCTGTATCACATGACCACCATCTGTATAACATGTCCATCTATATATCACATGACCATCTGTGTCACATGATCACCATCTGTATCACATGACCACCATCTGTATCACATGACCACCATCTGTATCACATGACCACCATCTGTATCACATGACCATCTGTATCACATGACCATCTGTATCACATAACCACCATCTGTATCACACAACTATCTGTATCACATGACCACCATCTGTATCACACGACTGTCTTTATCACATGCCCACCATCTGTATCACATGACCACCATCTGTATAACATGTTCATAAGTATCACATGACCATATGTATCACATGATTACCATCTGTATCAAATGACCACCTTCTGTATCACATGACCACCATCTCTATCACATGACCATCTGTATCACATGACCACCATCTGTATCACATGACTGTCTGTATCACATGACTACCATCTCTATCACATGACCACCATCTGTATCACATGACCAACATCTGTATCACATGTCCATCTGTATCACATGACCATCATCTGTATCACATTAACTTCTGTACCTCCTAAATCTTCTGTACCTCAAGCCTTCAGCAATAAGCTTATACATCCCCCGGCCTGTGGCCTCTGGATGTACTGTATATTACTTATTGCCTCGGCTCTCAATAATTAACTCTTACTTATTGGTGGGAAGCCTTTTCTATCCCAAATCCTGAGAAAACTCTGCTGAAGCCATGCTCCTCTGCTAGTCAGCAGTGCATGTTCATTTGATAAAGAATGAAAACCTTATATGCAATTATTGTCATATTTCTAATCCCCAGGGTAACAAAAAGGGGCCAATCAAACGCTGGGACTTTGAAGATGAAGAGCAGTATAACTCTTACATGGAAACAAGAGAGGCATTACCCAAGTAAGTCAACCAGAAGTTACTGTTTTAACCACCTATTTTTTTATTTTATTTTCCCTAATGGATGTATTGCTGTTTTGCAGTACCTATGTTTTACTCATGTTTTTTTCTTGAATGGATTACAAATTAACACTCTTAAAGTTATGGCTATTTTTAAGATTTGAAACATGAGGTTTGTATTTAAATGCATGTCATTCCCTTCAGAGCTGCTTTCCAGTTTGGCATCAAAATGTCAGAGGGGAGGAAGACGAGGCGTACTGGCCCCAAGGATGAGAAGACCAAGTTAGACAGAGATTGGCAACGCATCAGTAGGGTAAGTATCCTGTGTGTGTCCTGTAATGGTTATATCCTGGTCTTTGACATCTCACATGAATAAAAGCTCTAAAGGACAAAGGTCAGTTTAAATATTTGACATTTGATAACTTATGCAATTTTCTCCTTTTGTTCCATAGATGTTAGCAACAAAATCCAAGTCCGAAGAGTAAGTATAGTAAGGCTATCTTTCGGCATCACATAACCATCTGTACCACATGACCTTCATCTGTATCACATGACCACCATCTGTATCACATGTCCATATGTATCACATGATCATCTGTATCACATGACCATCTGTATCACATGACCATCATCTGTATCACATGACCATTTGTATCACATGACGATCTGTATCACAAGACCATCATCTGTATCATGACCATCATCTGTATCACATGACCATCTGTATCATGACTATCATCTTTATCATGACCACCATCTGTATCACATGTCCATATGTATCACATGTCCATCTGTATCACATGTCTATCTGTATCACATGACCACCATCTGTATCACATGTCCATCTGTATCACATGACCACCATCTGTATCACATGACCACCACCTGTATCACATGACCATCATCTGTATCACATGACCACCACCTGTACCACTTCACACAGTTAGTAAGTTAGCAATTGTTTTTTTTTTTTATTTATCACAGAGATGGTGAAAGTGGAGGAAAACGAGCGAAGCATTTCTAAATACTCCAGCATGAGTGTACTGTTGTTAGTGACTGGGCACATGTAGTGGGCTTACTCATGGCTACTGGGTTATCAAGGTCTGAAATATTCTTTCCTACACTGTAGTATGGTTGTTTTTTCTTGGATCTTTTCTGTTGGGAGAGCAAGCTCCCAAGGCTATTTTCATGCCCACGGTAATACTGCATTAATTTGTGCCATCCTTGTAAAATAGGCAAGATCATCACATTTTAATCAAATAAAGGCAATAAATGACAATGCATATGTCTTGTATTTATTTTATTTTTTTTAATTTCAAAACATACAATACACCTATTTCACAAAAGGTTGTCATGCAAATGGCGAATGGCTTATGGGTATTAATTATTCGTAAAATTAAAGGTGTTAAATAAAGTCCAGCAATGTCAGAGCCAAGCATTGGTAACCTTTAATGGATAATTGTTTTGATGTATCCATATTCTTCGAGACGCATGGTTACTTTCGGTCGTAGAACTGCCATTTGCCAATCGCATTTGCCTTATATATAAAGTAATTTTCGATTCACACAGAAAATAATTTAAGGTCCTATAATTTAAAAAAATCCAATTCTGAAAAGTTTCTCAGCTTTCCTTCCCATCAATACTGCTAATAAAATCAATTACTATTTTTTTCTATACTTGGCTTGTATTCTCAGTTCTTCTTCCCATCAATGCTGTTAAAATCAATTACTATTTTTTCCATACTTGGCTTGTATTGCCTGGGAATGAAAGATCATAAATATATCAGTCTTTCTAAAAATTTTAAATTAAAAAATTAAGAGGACTTAAATAGTCCAAGTAAAACTACTGTACCTTTATGGTAACTAGCTCTAAGAGTTATCAGGTGAATACCCAGGATTCTATGGGGGTGTGCAGTCATAGTTATCATAGTAACTAGCTCTAAGAGTTATCAGGTGAATACCCAGGATTCTATGGGGGTGTGCAGTCATAGTTATCATAGTAACTAGCTCTAAGAGTCATCAGGTGAATACCCAGGATTCTATGGGGGTGTGCAGTCATAGTTATCATAGTAACTAGCTCTAAGAGTCATCAGGTGAATACCCAGGATTCTATGGGGGTGTGCAGTCATAGTTATCATAGTAACTAGCTCTAAGAGTTATCAGGTGAATACCCAGGATTCTATGGGGGTGTGCAGTCATAGTTATCATAGTAACTAGCTCTAAGAGTTATCAGGTGAATACCCAGGATTCTATGGGGGTGTGCAGTCATAGTTATCATATGGGAAAAAGATGGTCCTATTTACACTCCACCAATAAGAAATGACCCACTTTTTGGCGACCCAGGGGAGTGGTTGTGCCCCCGCCCACCCCCCCCCCCCCCCCCAAGTAATTATCCCGTTATCAAATTGCTCCACATGTATCATTATTGGAAGCTGCACAATGTTTGGAGTTTTTTTTTTGGCCAAATACTTTTCTGGGTGTTATTATACTTGATAGACTGACATTAAAATTCCATGCCCATCTGAAAACCATCCTTCTCTACAGTTTATCTAGGTTATAACTGGGTAGGAATTTATGAGCCTTACACTCAAGCTGTCTTGTGCTGTAACAGCAGAGCAGCTAAAAAAAATACACAAGACAGATGGGGGAGCTGGAATGGCTGAATTTCCCACACTTAAGTCAATTTCTTGGTATACATCCCTCCCCAACAAACACACACACATTATAATGGGGTGCTTTGTATTGGGGAGGGGGGGGCATACCTGTACTTAACACCAGCGAGGTCCAGAAGTCTTCTTGATGCCTTCATGGATGGCTTGTCATGGTACTTATCAGACACAAACACAACTTCCTTGAGTCCAGCTTGTATTATGATCTTACTACATTCATTGCAAGGGAAGAGGGCAACATAGACAGTACATCCTTTGACATCTGCAGAGTTCTTGTTCAAGATTGCATTCATCTCTGCATGGCAAACTGTAAAAGGGCGCTTGTGTCAGTGTTAAATGCACTGGTTGGGATGCAGGGCCATACAAGGGAAAAGGAAAAGCAGACAGAAGATTTATAATGCAAAGCTAGTGCTCTCCCAAGGTTATTCTTGCATCTAGATGGTTGCAACTTGTGTGTAAATGGTTGCAACTTGTGTGTAAATGGTTGCAACTTGTGTGTAAATGGTTGCAACTTGTATGTAAATGGTTGCAACTTGTGTGTAAATGGTTGCAACTTGTGTGTAAATGGTTGCAACTTGTGTGTAAATGGTTGCAACTTGTGTGTAAATGGTTGCAACTTGTATCTAGATGGTTGCAACTTGTATCTAGATGGTTGCAACTTGTGTGTAAATGGTTGCAACTTGTGTGTAAATGGTTGCAACTTGTGTGTAAATGGTTGCAACTTGTGTGTAAATGGTTGCAACTTGTATGTAAATGGTTGCAACTTGTGTGTGAATGGTTGCAATTTGTATGTAGATGGTTGCAACTTGTATGTAAATGGTTGCAACTTGTGTGTAAATGGTTGCAACTTGTGTGTAAATGGTTGCAACTTGTGTGTAAATGGTTGCAACTTGTGTAAATGGTTGCAACTTGTATGTAAATGGTTGCAACTTGTGTGTAAATGGTTGCAACTTGTGTAAATGGTTGCAACTTGTATGTAAATGGTTACAACTTGTGTGTAAATGGTTGCAACTTGTATGTAAATGGTTACAACTTGTGTGTAAATGGTTGCAACTTGTATGTAAATGGTTGCAACTTGTATGTAAATGCTGCAATTTGTATGTAAATGGTTGCCAAATAAAGATAAGTTGGTTGGGGAGGGAGAGGGAGCTAAATTCTTTGGACAGAATCCAGAAATAAGATAACTCATATACTTACTTACTATTTGTATACTATTGTCATATATTTTAAGAAGAAGCAAATGATATATTACCGTAGGGGTATTTTGTATCTAACTCGTCATCAGCATGTCTGTTCCACGGTAGTTCGTCATCGCTGCATCCATTCGGCATGCCATTGTACCCTATCCCCACGATCTTGCGTTCCTTGTTCACTATGCAAGCCCCCACTTGCGATGAGGGATCCTTGCTTCGCTGGGCAGAGAGGAACGCTACAGACATGAAATAGTCATCCCACGAAATATAATCCGTTCTCTTTGTCAATTTCTTGCAAGTAGATTCATCAGTCTCTGGCTCTATGCCGTTACCGTTTTCTGTCACTCCATTTTCCTCAAGACTACAATCCAAAACCTTTCTTTTACGAAGTCTCGGGGTTGCCATGTTGCTTGGATTATTTTGGAAGCAAGTTTCCCGCGAAAACAGAGATGACGTCAGGACCCGGATAAAAAGAATGGAAACTAGATTTGTTTGTTTCCTCAAAAGTTTTCAATTTTTGCTTATTACAATTGCGCTAATACAACTGGATGGAATGTTCCTATACCCGGTATCTGTATATTTTCTTTGTTTGTCTAAAATAAGACGAAACACTGAAAACTTCCGGCAAATCATTGCTTTGGATATAACACGACTTGCAATTAGTCTGTTGAGAATCTCAAATGCTTCTACCAATCAAAACGCTTGTAATATGTAGTGCGACAGACTTCAATGTGTCAGCGGTCTTGTTAGCCTCGTCCTCGCGCAAGGGTGTGTGATTATAATTTTAGCAAAGCGAACGAATGATCAACTCCAAGCGTTATTAGCATGTACATATTTTGCGCAGTTTTAGAACTTTGTTTTTAACCGATCGCCTCAAAGCGGCCAAAGCCTGTTTTTCAATGTGTTGTCATGGCCGCTGTTCCGTCAAATCTTTCACAGGGTGCCGTTAAAGAATAATGGAAGCCCGGATGCCTGCGAATGACAAGGGAACGTTCGATATTCAACTCTCCGGTGGCTCACCGTGGGGTTTTACTCTCCATGGAGGCAGTGAATTCAACTCCAAGCTAAGGGTTGCGAAGGTAAGCTCTCATATTTTTGTGCCTGTGAGGTTGGTTGGTCGTTAGACTCGGTTTGTGTGCATTTGCCGGTTGCATTTGTGAAACATACCAGAAACCAATCTATCTTGTGCAGTCAGAAAAAGTTCTGCATGAATTCAGTGCAACCAGTTCGCAGAAGCAGTCGTTTAAACGATGTGGAAAGCTATCAAGTATTGAAACTAATCATTCTATAGTAATCCATAGCTGTATGAAAACCACCAACGACGCTACATTCGCTGAGATACTACTTATATCGGAGTTGTGTTTACTTTAACGAGCCTCAGGAAATGGCAGTGCCAAAGTTTGCTCGCGTCTAGCGAGAACTATTCAACTTCCCTAACGAAGTAAACAAGTGCTGTTACCACGATTTTTGGCATATTTCGCCGTCTAGAAGGCTCTATTTTTATCTGTCTCCACACAGTAGGAAGTTCCTGTGATAATAGGCTAGAGTAAATCGATGGCTTTTCTTTTAAGCTGGCTCTATTTTCACTTGCCAGGCTAAGGAGTCCCAAAATTGAAACAATTTTTGTCGTTTCTGTCGTCAAGTCAAATTTTTTTTATGACCGGCAAATCTGTTCAGGTTAGAGCTCTTATAGATAAATTCTAAACAGCCATAGAATCTTGATTTTTCGAGGAAAAATTTGAGTGATGTTAAGTGAGGTTTAAGTTGACCCATCGGCCTGATAGAGTAAACGAGTTGGATTATGACTTGATAACAAAACTTTATTTTCTGTTTCTGTACAAAGATTTCCACCGCAAACATTAATGATATTCATATAAAATAACTATCCCACTCATAGCATCTCTTTTTCCTTTGTAGAAACTCATACATTGCACTGCAAACTTTGCTAGTTCTACCTTGCACTAGTTTTATCGTTTGTTTTGGTTGAACGGACTTGTGTCCAAAACTCGCCTGTTCTGTTGTCTGCCACAGCATGTATCATGGGTCGTTTTATCCCCGAGCTATGCATGGTATGCCATCCATTTTGGACAACTCTTACTGTCCTATCTCATCAAAATTCGCTCCCATATGTACATGACATTTCCAATCGAATCCACTCGATTTGAACGCCATCCGTGCTTCTAAAATACCAGGCTGAAAACGCCATCAAACTTTTATTGTCGTTTCGATATTGCCTATACTCATCCACAGTATTTGATAAGTTCCAGTTTATTAGTGATTTTATTGGAAGCTATTGAAGTTTAACCGACAAGAAGTTTGTCAAAATAGAATTCACGTGGCCGTGAAACTATAGCTAGCTGTTTGGTAAAACTATGGTTTACATTCCCGTTTAGATTTCCGACGATAATCATACTCAACCTCGAGAAAACAACTGAAGCTAACTCATATTAAATGTGTGAGATTTTATATTAGTTATGCATTTTCCTGAGCAAATCATGGCTTGTGATCACAAAAAAGCGAAAGGTAGCCACCCTATGCATATCTGGAGAAATTTTATCCTATTGTTTGTTGTGCTTGAATTTTGCATCGACTCGAGAAATTTAAAAGATAGCTGTGGAAAGACAAGACTAAGAAATTTAACCAAGTATTAAACACTCAACTATCTGTTGAGGATCACAAAGGAATTTTATCAATCATTTCTACAAAAATATAGAATACCATTTCGCAGTTTTTTTTATAGAATACCAGTCCGCGTGAGTTCGAAACTTTGCACTGTTTAGTCAGAGCTTTTGGGACCGAAGCGTTGTATTTACACAGCCCCAAGAAATTATTAAAATCCCTTACTCATGAGCCGCCTAATTGAATTTGATTAGGTCCCATTAGCAAGCCAGCAAGGCCAACTTTTGCTTTG
Source organism: Nematostella vectensis (assembly GCF_932526225.1). Classification (NCBI taxonomy): domain Eukaryota; kingdom Metazoa; phylum Cnidaria; class Anthozoa; order Actiniaria; family Edwardsiidae; genus Nematostella; species Nematostella vectensis. The sequence goes on along the minus strand of NC_064043.1, from coordinate 15,231,063 downwards.
TATTATTGTTTTTAATGTTGTTTTTTGAGAATACTTATCACAACCATCGCAAAAATGTGCAATATGGGCGCTATAGTCAACACGTTGGATTAAAGAACTTGAGACGGAAATGTACAAAATCACGCATGTATGTTCTTGCTAATAACATACCCTTGAAAATTGTATTTATAATATGTATTCTCAAGGACTCACTAGACATTCTTGATATTCAATTTTTCTGCAATGTCTGTATAAGGCACTTGTAATTATTGTAAAATAAGGACCTGTCTTTTAACCGCAACATCATGAAAAATAAAATGATCTATCAGTGTTTATTTTTTTCTGTATTTAATTAAAAAATAGACATTTGATTTTTTGGACACATTAGATTGCATTAAACTATGGATAATACCATGTATGGGTTGCAGAGTATTACTTGGTCAAAATTTTAAACTTGCACAAATTGAAATAATTGAATTATGTTACATGGATATATTTTTTACAGTTCATAGTTCTTCCAGTTCTTGTGTATAACAATCTTAGTATTTAGTTGAATTTTTTACCTTTGCTGGTTTAACCAGTGCAGTGCAACTTAACTTTTTTTCTCGTAGGTTTTCACATAGATTCCATATCTAATTGGAAGATTTTATGTTGCTCCTAAATAAAAATTAACAAAAATAAACAAATGTCTAGAATTTCTACTTCACATGTGACTGACTGAGGTATGGACTTCTCCAGACTGTTGACATTTGTGAGTGTACAGTAGGCATTTTCAATAAAGATGGTACAGTCTTTTCTAATACAATGAAAATGTGACAGAAAATAAATATAGTACAGGGACTTTCATGTTTATGTTCTGCTGATACCACCATATAATACCCAAACGTTTAGCTATTGAAAGGTTGATAACACCAGTGTCTGTCGCAATGGTAGGGTTTGGTTTATAAGATGCTAATTACCCAGTGCCACTGAAGTGCAAGGTCAGATATAATAACCCAGCCTAGAGATGTATGATGACTTAATATTGTGTTCTGTGGTGTGTTGAAGTGGTATGTTCCAGTTAATCTTTTTATCTATAACAATTAATCTGTTTATTAACTTAAGGTAAGACTACAAGACCCTGGAGTGTTTATGTGGGCATACTGTTGAGTTAAAATTCACATACCTTACTAGACAGATATCTTTTTATCTAGGTTCAATATTATTTTGACCCTTAAAATGTAGTTGATAAGGGAAGAATAAAAAGCTAATACTTACACTGTACACATATACTGCCACTATAAATCTGTTTGCAGTGGATGCCACACTAGAAAAGTTGGCCAGATAAACAAAAAGGCTAACAAATTTTTAGGAATTTTCCTTGTCTATCAACAGACATCATGTCTGACCCGTGTTGCACCATTTGAATTATTTCGTTCTTACTTTTTTATCAAGAAAAAAAAGTAAATGATATTATTTGTCCCAGGCAAGGCAAACAAATGTTGCAGCGTCTATACAAATTAATTAGGAAAAGGAAATATTCATGATAACATAGCTAAGAGAATGCAGTCAAAAATAGACATTGTGCAATGCTTGATTAAGGTCAAAGGAGACAAAGGAATTATTTGGGCAGCAAAAAGCCTGTTCCTCTTTCTTTAGAAGGTTCTCGTCATTGTAATGCATTTTTAATTAGTGATTCTTTTATATTTAAAAGAATGATTAATGTATCATTCTTTTATATGAACATAAATAATTGACAACATCATAATTGATAAAAGGGCTTGATACTGCATCTGTACAGTTGATATTGCAGAATTGTTTTAATTGGGTTAATTGAATTTTCCAGATCACCCCCGGTGGAAAGGCTGACCAAACCCGAGTGCTGGATGTCGGCGACGAAGTGGTTGCCATCAATGGAATGATATGTGTTGCAAGATCTGAGGCAATTGAACAGATCCGTTGCTCACGACAGAGTGTTAGGCTCACCATTAAAAGGTACCCCTAAACTTGATTACCCATAATCACAACCAAATCAAGCATGGCCTTTATATGGTATTTCAGATATGGCAAATGAATTATTTGCAATACTTGTTACAACTATTAGGCTATGGAACTAAATATAGAACATGTTATATAGGTCTTTACATATTGTGTATTTTAACTGCAAGGAAGTGTGCCTTGACTGTTCTTGATATTTTACAGAGGTAGCTCAGACGTCCGACACAATGGGATGTCCCAAAATATCCACCAGCAACACCCCTTGCCAAACCTGTACCCCACAGCTTTAGAGGTCGCCACCTCTCCTACTGATTTCTTCTCTACGTACGCTGTTGACCCAGAAAAGTTTGCCAGGGTGACAGAACACTCGAAAGGTGGAAAACAGAAAATCACTGACTACAACTTGAGTGCTTCTAATGAGAATTTGCTGGACATGTATTGGGGTCAAAACAGAAGCAACATCAACAACGAGACAATGAGTGACGAAACCAACGGCAGACTGAGTCCTAACGATGACACACCCATGTAAGAATGTTGTCTTTTGCTTACTTTGAATATGTGATATACAGTAGATTAATAATCATAGTTTTTTGTTTTTAGTTTATAGTCTCAGAATGAACTTTTCTGATGTCATTTTCCATGCAATTATCCCTTGATATGTAAACCAGTGTTTTGATTTTCATTTGAAAATCTAACTCTGAAAATCTATTTCATTACTTCTTTCAAAAGTCCTTATGGTCATTGAGGATGTCATTTTTTTAAATACAACTCTTCAGCTCAGAAACCTGTTGGTTATTTTTTAGGTTAATATTTGAACATGATTTCACTGCAACGCCTTCGCTGTGGCAGAATACATGTAAATTTGCTTATTGAAAAACTGGAAAGTTGAATAAGCACTGTTGTTGGCAGTTTTGTCAAATGTTTATTTCAGCGAGAATGCTCCTGTAGGAAAACCAGAAGGCTCCATTGTAAAATCTAGAGATTTCTTTTTGTATGTTGTCCCAGTCTTAATAACAGTAGCTCACAGATTTTAAAAAAATAATTCCATTCTGTGCTCATGCATTATCACCTTTATTTAAACATAATTAATGATAAAGATGAACTCCAAAAGAATATTGAGCAATTTTTATTAATGGGCATCACAAATCTACCTCAAATCTATACCAGGACATTTCAAAGCTGCACCAAAGGTTTTGGTGAATCCAAAGCTATATACTAAAACTATGTAAAATCATGGAAGTTACAAGATATTTGCCTGTGGGCTGCTCAAAGTTCTAAAATAAATCCTCTCTTAATCATTCTTTTATTAAACATTTTTTTGCCATTCTGCAGTGTGCCTTCAAAACACCGGCAGATTATAAACACACTTCATGAAAGAGCACGAAGTTGGAATGAACATCATCGGTAAACCACCCTAAAATAGAGACTGTTAAAATATTTGCCTTAAATATTGTACAATAGACACCTTGCTCTAACATTTTAGCCATAGCATGCTACAATTGCATTAAACTAATAGCATGAGCAGTATACACATTGCATGTTCAAAAAAATCTGGACTATTGATGCACCTTAAACTTGGTAAAGATACTTTGTGATAAATCTGCACAATAACCTTAATCAGCATATGAAGAACCAGAGGGGCCAGTTATCTTAATTGACTAATCATACATAAAGAAAGCAATAAAAGCTCGCAATTAAATCTTTATAATAACTGTAACCAGCATGCCATTGCATGTTACAATTGGCACTTCAATGGGTGGGATAGGGAAGGGGGGTCATACTCAGTAATTAGTATGACATTTTTATCCTTTGATTTTACATGAATTTTTGCCTGAGATTTTGTTTTAGGGTTTAGAATCATGTTCCACATAAGGAATATTTTGAGTAATTGAAGATTGAAAGTTTCTATCATTTGTAAATTTGTGTGTTGGGTGGGGAGGGGGGTATACGTTTGGGAACTGCCGGTCCCCCTTTAATGTTTTTAGCTAAGATCCTCCTTGAGCTGGAAATTCTTCAATGCTTCCAGAAATGAAATGTAAATGTGTGTTCCCCCGCCAGGAGTCCCACATCAACAGATGAGCATCATTTGCATGGCCGCCACTACACCTCACCCAGTAGGATACAGAAAGTCAAAGTTGTTAGCACCAACATCTCATCCAGTAGCTCAAGCTTAGGAGATGATGAGAGGTAGGGTGTACAACGCTTGGATTAAATGGCATACCAGAGTCTCTGGTTTGGTTGAGATACAACCATTGAGCAGTTCCACAGTAAACAGGGTTTGAGCTTTTCATTTATTCAATTTTGTAGGCAATAAATTGCACTCTAATGGCACAAAATCTGTCTTATTCCGAGTTCCATGAAAATGTGACGCTGTTTAATCTATACCTAAGTAAGTTACTACTTATGTCATAGAGAATTGAATTTGATGGAATGTAATTCAAGCAAAAAGCTAAACAAAGTGTAATTTTAGTCAAGTCAACACCATCCCTGGCATATCTTTGTGTACAGTAGGAAACTTTGCATGTGATAATTGTGTTATTTTTATGTATTTAAATTTTTGTGGACATGTTAAGCAAGGCATTATTTATAAGCATTTATTTTGTATTGTAAAGGAATATTTTGAAAAGCTTAGAGCTTAAGGTAACCATGGTCGATGTGCGTTAAAAATGGCGACTATGAAAGAAGATTTTACAATGTTTTGTTTGCTTAGGGTTTTGTTGAGTGCGGAATATTTGAAACACTCAGAGCCTCAAAACACAGATTTTTTTGCGCTTTAACTGGAATCTCCTTTGTAATCACCAGGAAAACCTTTGTTTACATTTTCGCAAAATGGAAATTAGACCTTAAAGAGCCATATTCAGGCACACTTTTTTTTTTTACTTCACATTGAAAGGAATATCCTGTTACAAAATCTTAAAATGTTAGCAATCATAGCAGTAAGTATGCACTCATTGTATAGTTCGAACGTCATAGGAGTCTTTTCATTGTAAAAGCCTTGTATCACTAACATTAATCATTGGCTTTAATCTACAGGCACAGTCCTATCAGTCGAACAACACCAAACAAGAGTCCAGTTGCTCGGCGACCACCTGTCGTGGAAAGGGCGGAAGACTGGGAGTCACCTAGGAGGCGGCATCTTGACTGGCCGCCCCGCCCAGGGCATCATTCCATGGGCAGTAACGATCAGGATTTAGTTGCAAAATGGCTGCGAGATGACAAAGCAAGTGATTCCCCTGATCATAACCTGTCTGTCAATGAAGCACGCTCTCAGTTTGAAGCTCAAGAAAATCCTTCAGAGAATAAGTATGCATTGTACCTGATTGTTTTTGTTAATAGCTTCAGTAACTCTTGCAAGCTGCTGAGATTTCTAGTTTTCTAGTTTTTTTTTGGTTGCTGGCAGGCTAAATACCATCAAACACTGATGATTTTAAAGTTAGCTTTCACAAGTACAGTACTTTGCATAACTGTGGCTACTCAGGCACGTGTATAGCTAGGATTCGCTGATGGGTGAGAGGGGCATGCAGGCATCACATGCAGGAGTCCAAGATGATGTGTGATTCTTTAATTAGAAAAGACATCTTTTTGACAGTCAATGGGGATGTGAAAGGTATCAAATTTCCAAAAGCCCAGCCTAAGTTCTAAGGCATCTCTTATTTCATTGAGTAAACATTTGAAAACAGGCTTCTTTTTACATCTTGACTCAAGCCCTGACATGACTCTCGTATGACATATTTTTCCTCAGACCAGAGCAGCAGAACAAATCTTGACTCAAGCCCTGACATGACTCTTGTATGACATATTTTTCCTCAGACCAGAGCAGCAGAACAAATCTTGACTCAAGCCCTGACATGACTCTTGTATGACATATTTTTCCTCAGACCAGAGCAGCAGAACAAATCGAACTTCTCACGCAGCAAGAGCTTCAGTGGCCGACCTTCCTACGGGGTCATGGTTGCTACCACCATGAAGGGAGAGGGGAAGTCGGCCCACCCTGAAATCAGTACATTCCAAGCCCCCCTTCCACCTGACCGGTTCAGCTCCTCTGACCTTCTCCGCAATAAACCTGCCCGCAAGAGTTTGCCCGCTAATGAATTCTGGAAGACAGCCTCTCTTCCAGGTAAAGCCATCCTATGTCTGTCCAGAAAATTCTATGTCTGTCCAGAAAATTCTATGTCTGTCCAGATAGTAAACATATGTCTCAATATTTTTGGTCTACATAGTGTACATTCATTTCTGTTGGCTACGGCCTTATTCTCATTCCAACAGAGTTGGGTTGTGTCAAACGATCAAAAGATATAACAGACCATATTGTTACTGACTGTAATAACTAATAACTAACTTGTTTTTCTTGTGTGACCATTGTATGTAACTAAATAACAGTGTTGTGCTGTACAGTGTCGTGAAAAGAAAAACGACTGTCCGGAAGCAGTTCCATAGAAACAAAAAAATTGGAGTCGCCCACCATTGTTTGTTGATTCATCCTCTGTATTCTTCTCTGAATACTTCCAAACTAACTTGTGTATTCGCTATACTAGCTGGGGGGAACAGAGCCCGTGTCTCGGCGGATCCCCGTGGCGTCGAGGTTCGTCTTCCCATTTCAACCAAGCTATCAGTAAGCTCAAGCACCTCTAGCCTTGATAACATCTACATGGCAAATACAGACGGCGCGCGAAGATCCGTCCCCGCCCCTCCCCCCAGGCGCAGCGAGTCCAAGCTACTCACTTCGTTCCGCACGCGCGGAAAGCGTGACACTCCACAGGTGGGACAAACTTCTGTAGAATAACAAAAGTAACAAGCAAAATGAAATGCTTTATATCTGAAAGTTTCTTTGATACAAAACAACGAGTGAATAAAAACTGAAAGTTCTTTTGATACAAAACAACGGGTGAATAAAAACTGAAAGTTCTTTTGAGACAAAACAACGAGTGAGTAAAAATTGTACAAATCACTTTCCATGCTGTATTTTATTTATTATATACATACTAAGAAATTTATAATAAGCTTACATAACATTTTATTAGACTTGGCTGTTCGACCGACGGTTCAGTTGAAGACAGACAGAAACTTACATTGAAATGAATCTGTCTCGCTAATGTCACGCACGAGACTGTGATGTAAGATAGAGTTTTGACAGCGTTACATCTCGCCCGGTGTATACTTGTTTTTAAGACTTTCTACATAATCCTCTACAGTGTCAGTGTCTATTGTCTTCCATCTTGAACGCTTTGTATTCAATTTTCATAGTAAAACTTCATTCTCTTGCTCAAGAAGAAAAGTAACATGCAAAATGAAATGTTTTATATCTGAAAGTTCTTTTTGCTCATTTTAAGTCTCGGTATGTATATAATAAATAAGTTATTTCACGGTTAGTTCGCTTTTACGATTTTTATTCACTCGTTGTGTAAAACAAACTCGTAAATAAAAATCGTACTCGCTCACCAACCGTGAAATAACGTATAAATGTAGCGTGACCGTGGCCTGTCGTTACACTCCACAGGTGGGTCAAACTCCTGTAGAATAACTGATGACTATAGGATAACTGATCTTGTAGCGTGACCGTGGCCTGGCGTGACAATGGCATTATGCCTGGTGCACACTAGTTACATAACTACAGTAGGGCGAGCTCTCTTACGACAAGGACATAACGACACAAAAGAAAAACTTATTATGTCGTTATGTCGGGCTTATGTCTTTATGTTGAACACTTCACACTTGAACATACGACCATAAGAGTGCGCGCACTTATGTCGTTATGTCGCTAGTGTGCAAAAGGCATCATCACATGACCGCTTATGCACTAACACGATCACTGATGAATATTCTGTTTAACTGGTGCAATGCACCAAAAACTGGAATTCGACTTCTTCAGACGATAATTTAGCAGAGTCGAATTCCAGTTTTTGGTTTATTGTGTTCATTCCTGTGATTCACGAACGCAACTATTTGGGCTTTTTGTATTTATCTGTCTTTAACTGGTGGATATCCCCAGACTGCAAGAACTGTACTAGAAATCTATAAGGATTTATAGGGATGTAGTTGGGGTAACAGAGTCTGATGAACTTCCTATTTTCAGGTGGTGAGCTCGTACGAATCATCTCCGCCTGATCCTACTCAAGAACCACCCCGTCACGTGGCCTCTAAGTCGTGGCCTAGCGACCATCTAGGGGACAATAGTCGGACGTCCGGCACAAACTCGGACAGACAATCTTGGCCTGCGCAGCATTCACCTGGACACGATCCGCGTAGTCATGACGACGAACTGAGGGAAAGACCGCGGGGTAGGAACAACGACCCGAGGAATAGGAACAGTGACCCGCAGGCTAGATACAATGACCCGCGGAATCGGGACAATGACCCGCGGGATAGGGACAATAACGCGCGGGACAGATATGAGAATCGGCATCACGGCTCTAGGGACAGGCAACCCAGTTTTCCTGACGCGCGGGACTCAAGGGATCGCCACTCAATCCCTCGGGATCGCCCGCAAGATGGCTACCTTTACCCTCAAGACAACCCGCAAAGAACCATGGGGTACTCTGTTCGCGCCATCCCCAGCTCCGACCTGTTGTATAGGGGCACGAGTGCACCCCTCGAGAAGGGTGTGGCCCGGCGCTCGTATCGGGGGTCTTCGTCGAGCTCGTCGTATGATGGGACCGAATCCCGGACATCGTACTGCGTTATGGCCTCCGGTAGTCCGGATGATAACCGGCCCGTGTACAGGAGCGCATCCGTAGAGTTCCAGCCAGATTCACAGCGCAGCTATCAAGGTGAGGTCATCACCATCGGCACAAACGATGACTTTTTCACTTTTTAGAACAAGTCATCACTGTGGCCCAGTGGACCAAACATTCTGTGGTCTGATGAAAAAAAGTTACGCTAACGTTAATTGATTTTCCCAATTCCAGCAAAAAGACCCCAGAGTGCTACCAGCCGTATCCAGACCCCTCTCGTCCAAAACCAGTCGAATGTAAAGAGCTCGCCGCCGGATACTGGGCCGAGTCGTATTGAGGACACCAACATACTCCAGAAACTGATGCGTGACAATGATGTCACGCGTGACAATGATGTCACGCCGCCATCCGTACAGTCAAGAATCAAGGGCTTCGAGCACAACGCCCCTCAGCCCATAATAGACGAAGGACCCGATACCAGTCAGCTCAGACCGCGGACAAGCAAGGTGGCAGTGTGGGAGACAGCGCAAGCGACCACGCAACACTCGGAAAGTGTTTCGGAGACATCGCCGCAACTTTCTTCGACTGCGCAACAAACACCACCTCATTCCCCCGCAACTCGGCATAATGCGCGGACATCGTCGCCACAATCACTGGCAACTCGACATAATGCGTGGACATCGTCGCCACAATCACCGGCAACTCGGCATAATGCGTGGACATCGTCGCCACAGTCACCGGCAACTCGACATAATGCGCGGACATCGTCGCCACAGTCACCGGCAACTCGACATAATGCGTGGACTTCGTCGCCACAATCACCGGCAACTCGACATAATGCACAGGCAACATCACATCAAGCACAGGAACCAGCGGATCGGATAAGACGTCTACCGTAAGTTCCTCTCTTCATTTCTAGTTTCGCATTTATGTTGTAAGGAAAAGAATACTTTTCATGCATGTGTATCAGGAAATTTCGGTCTAAGTTTATCAATGCTGAAGTATGTTTCTAATAGGTCTCTTGGGTATTCATCCGGTGTTCCTTTACATTATTTCAGGGTGGTATTATCTACTTATCTGTCTTGTTTGCATCTTTACACAAGTTATGTCGGGTGTCGGTTTATATGAGTGCCTCTCTCATACTAAGTTTTAATGTCTTATAAACGTCATATAAATGAATCGAGTTAATCGTTTCATCTTCATTTGCATGTATTTGTATTGAATACGGCTCATGGATAATACCACGTAGAACTTAACCTCACCGAGTTAGACAGGTTAACTCATGAACCAGTCAAACTTGACCTCGGAACGGTATATTTTGTTCAAATGTTTGTTTAAAAGCGCTTATAATGTTGTAAAAATACAGACGTTTCGAGGCTACTGCCTGTGTCTGACAATGATGAAGGCAGTAGCCTCGAAACGTCTGTATTTTTACAACATTATAAGCGCTGTAAACAAACATTTGAACAAAATAAAACTAGAATTTCCTAGCGCTACCGGCCCTAATCAATACTACGTTGAATTTTTACCAGTACTCGGAACGATCGGGCTTACCTGGCAAACGCCGACCTCAAATTACTATGGAAATAATATTACAGTATGTAATCATCCTCGGAAACCCAGTGCGTCGAGTTGGAAGACGCGAGAACGAGGCGGGAAAATGCCGGCGGAGGAGGAAGGGGGGAGGAGCGGGAGGGGAGAAAGAAGCGCCCCTCCCCCTACGCCGTCTCGCTCTCGCGCCTCGTTCCGCTGTCCGCGACGCCCTGGTACCCGTGGATGTATGTAATGAGCTTTTCTTCTGTTTCTTCACCATGTGCATGTATTTACATTTGGAACGGAACTTGGAAAAAAAACGGCGTCTGAACTATGCCTAAGACTAGCAATGACCATCTCTAGTCGCCTTGAACTGCTGTGAACGAAAATAATAATGACATCCAACCTGACACCTTAACAGTTTTTCTTATCTGTTTGAGCATTCGTCTTTATTTTTCGACATCAAGTGCATCAAGTTTTTATCCATTTTTTAAAAGAAAATGTCTGTTTGAGTTCTTTAGCCTATTCTCGTGGCATATAAACATCACCTTTTTATTTATATATCGCTCAACACTATAAGATTAAGCACGCAAGCTCGTCACGGATGTATTTATTGTTTTGTATTTTGCTCATTCGGTCATAGTATTCCGCTTCGTACCATTCAGGTATTCAATTGACCCCCGTGTCTCGTCAATCAATAACAGTCTGATAATACTTGCAATACAACTAAGTACTGCAGTGCGTTTTTGATTGGCTGGTTCAGTAAGGTCATGCGCCGTGTCGCTCTGTAGCTTGTTTGCACTGCATCATTTCACGGCTTGTCGAGTTATCGGGCTGTCAGGCTCAATGGCCGTCAGTTTGAACGATTCACTCCGGCTCAACGCTAGCTTTGCAGCGACCGGAGAGCTGCAGTTATGCATACTCGGCAAAGGGATCGACAGGAGGTAATTTTCAGATTCCTGTTGCCTACGCCGTGATCTTTTGTCCGTCATAGGCTCAAAACAAACGAGGGGGGAACACCTCCAGGGATAATTGGTTTATCGGGTATCTTAAACCAATATTGACTGAATTGTTTGGGTTCACTTCTATTTTCCGTGCTTCGCTAAACTGCAGAGCAGAACTGTTTACGATACTCGAAGCCTGTGATCGCTTCAGCCCCCCGTCGGGTTATTTACTACAGACAGGCAAGCAGAAGGCTTAACTCTTTCTCGCACACCTGGTTCGTGCATCGACACTTGCGAACATAGCAATTTTCTATCTAGCCCAAGTAGCATATATGGGTGCTGTCTGAGTGTTTAAATCGTTATCACAAAGACAGTCAGTGAGGCATTTCGACGCGCATCTGTTTACTACACTCCGTTTGTTTTTCATTAAATGCGCTGCATTATTGAGCCGTCGCAAGGGACATGCTAAGCTGAGTGACATCCCATTCCTTGCTCTTCGGGATTATCTTGCTATGAATGTGCAACACAAACTCCCCTTCTTCGCGATGGCTTTTTGTTAGCATAATCCCTTTGATATAATATTCCTCGCATGACTGGCTCACAGATTGCTTTATCGTGAGGTTTTCATGACTTTATTAGTACATGAATTAACAAATAACCTACGCAAATCATGCTGTGAGATTATTACTGAAACACGGGCTGATTTATTTTAGGAATACTGACCTAGAGGGAGATCGCAAGTCCACCAAGATACCGCCCCAAGTTCTGCCAAAGAAACAGCCTAAAGAGCAACCTATCGTGCCTGTATATAGAGAAAAACCCAACGAAACTCCAGATAGAGAACCCTTTGACCCGATTCGGGTCAAGTCCATGGTTCGCGAGTTCGATAGGCCGTCGGAGCCGCTACGACGAGTCGACGACTCGTTCACGAAACAGCGAGTGATTGTGACCACTTCGCCGAAACAGTCTTCGGATGTCGGGCCGGTGGACGAGAGCGTAGTGCGATCTGAGTCCACCACTGAGCAAGAGAAAGAAGTGTTCTTTGAAGAGCTGTTCAAAAAGATGAGCGAAGATTCGCCCGTAAAACCCGCATCCTCTGAACCTCTAGAAGTCATCCAGCAAGACGTTCTCCCGCCCCCTCCCCCTGTAAGCGAGGATGAGGTTTTCACAGCTCTAGAGGACTCCCTCCCACCCCCTCCCCCTGTGAGTGATGACCTTGAAACCTCCCATGACAATCTACCCTTACCTACTCCTCCACGGGAGGTCATGGAGGATAGGAGGGAGGGGAGGGAGTGTAGCCCTCGCACGCAAATTGTACAGGCGATCACTGTTGAGCAAAAAAAGACTGAATCACCGCTCAAGGATGACTCGTTCAGTAGTGAAAAGTACTCTCCCGCACGGGATCAGCGGCGACCTCCCACAGGGGCTACCCTCGGGGAGCGGCCCAGTAATAGGTCGAATGATGCAGCGGATATGACGTCATCGCGTCCAATGCACAGTTTGACACCGGAGCAGGAGAAAAAACGGAGCGCTTACAAGATGTCACGCAGTATGGAGGACCTTAGTGGTCGTGACCGGGGCTTCGGCAGGGAAGAGTATTTGAGTCGCGTGATGAACGAGTCACGCAAGCGATTCGCGGACGAACACAAACGCCATTCGTTTCACAGTGACTACATGTCACGCAACAAGGAAGCCGTGTTAGTCAAGCCGGCTTGGAGCAGCTGTAGGTCCTCGCTTCACGACGAGCAGCGATCTCCGCCGGAAGAACAACGAGAATCGCTTAACGAAGAAAAACGAAGGTCTTTCCAAGAAGAAAATCGACGGTCTTTCCAAGAAGAAAATCGAACGTCTTTCGAAGAAGAAAATGGGACGTCTTTCCAAGAAGAAAATCGACGGTCTTTCCAAGAAGAAAATCGAACGTCTTTCCAAAAAGAAAAACGTGATTCGATTGAAGACCGCTCATCACTTATACAAGAAAAATCACCTCCTCCAGTGGAAATCAGTACAAGCATCGGATCTGAACTTCAGAGAGAGCGAGAATTCTTGCCGATCTCCCCCGAACGACCGACTTCGGACACATCAAGCGACCACACCCCTGGAAGGGGGCACAGGGGTGGCATTCCCCCGCCCCTCGTCATCACCTCGACTCCCACCAGCGACGAGAGGCTGGGCTCCAGTGGCCTGGAGACTAGCCGAGGGTTCTCCAGTCCTTTCTCCGAGGGCTCCAACCTGTCAACGCCCAACAGCAGCCGCCCCAACAGCATGGTCAGCCCGAAACTGGAGCAGCTGGACCGCGAGAAGGTTAGTTACGCGCGCCACGCTCGCCTCGTGGGTCTTTGTATTCACCACGCTCGCCTCGCGGGGCTTTGTATTCACCACGCTCGCCTCGCGGGGCTTTGTATTCATCACACTCGCCTCGCAGGTCTTTCTATTCACCACACTCGCCTCGCAGGCCTTTCTATTCACCACACTCGCCTCGCGGGTCTTTGTATTCATCACACTCGCCTCGCGGGCCTTTCTGTTCATCACACTCGCCTCGCGGGCCTTTCTGTTCACCACACTCGCCGCGCTGGCCTTTCTATTCCCTACACTCGCCTCGCGGGTCTTTCTATTCACCACAATCGCCTCGCGGGTCTTTCTATTCACCACACTCGCCTCGCGGGCCTTTCTATTCACCACACTCGCCTCGCGGGTCTTTGTATTCATCACACTCGCCTCGCGGGCCTTTCTGTTCATCACGCTTGCCTCGCGGGCCTTTCTATTCACAACGCTTGCCTCGCGGGCCTTTCTATTCACCACACTCGCCTCGTGGGCCTTTCTATTCACCACACTCGCCTCGTGGGCCTTTCTATTCACCACACTCGCCTCGTGGGCCTTTCTATTCACCACACTCTCCTCGTGGGCCTTTCTATTCGCCACACTCGCCTCGTGGGCCTTTCTATTCACCACACTCGCCTCGCGGGACTTTCTATTCCCAACGCTTGCCTCGCGGGCCTTTCTATTCACCACACCCGCCTCGTGGGCCTTTCTATTCACCGCTTTTATTTTCGTTTTATCTGTTAAATAACATTGAATTTGTTTAGTATATCGTGTCTGTTGACTACACAGTATACAGTGTTTTTAATGTTAAAATCGGTATTTTCAATCATCTCTCTATACAATGATACCTAGATTTTACGAAACGTTTTTCCCGAGGCATATCGTAAAATCCAGGTTGCACTGTTGTGCCAAGTAGGGAATATTCAGCATTGTAATTAGGTAATATATAATTAATATAATGGATTTGTTTATATAAAAGATATTATCAATTAATTAATATGTAGTGCGAGCTGGTTGACAGCATGAAGCGTAAAATCGAGGATCTCAAGTCCCAGATGAACGAGATCAGCGAAGAGATTCAAGAGAACGAGGGGCTCGGCACCAAGGTCACCCTTCTGGTGGAGGGCAAGACCACGTCCTCCGAGTTCGCGAAGTACCAGCGCTTCACGGGCGAGTTAAACAAGATTGTACTGCTTCTGCTCTCGCTCACACAGCGCATGCACCGATACGAGAAGACGCTGAGCGAGCTGGATATGTCCGAGGAAGCCGACCGCCAACAGAGGGTGAGCCATGCATTCTTGTGATTGGTGGGGTTTGAGCCATGCTTTCTTGTGATTGGTGGGGTTTGAGCCATGCTTTCTTGTGATTGGTGGGGTTTGAGCCATGCATTCTTGTGATTGGTGGGGTTTGAGCCATGCTTTCTTGTGTTTGGCGTGGTTTGAGCCATGCTTTCTTGTGATTGGTGGGGTTTGAGCCATACTTTCTTGTGTTTGGCGTTGTTTGAGCAGCAATGCTTTCTTGTTATTGGTGTGATTTGAGACATGCTTTCATGTGGTGTGATTTAAGACATGCTTTCTTGTGATTGGCGTGTTTTGAACCATGCTTTCTTGTGATTGGTGTGATTTGAGCAGCAATGTTTCTTGTGTTTGGTGTGGTTTGAGCAGCAATGCTTTCTTGTGATTGGTGTGATTTGAGACATGCTTTCTTGTGATTGGTGTGATTTGAGACATGCTTTCTTGTGATTGGTGGGGTTTGAGCCATGCTTTCTTGTGATTGGAGGGTTTTGAGTCATGGCGATACTGTGATTGGTGGGGTTTGAGCCATGCTTTCTTGTGATTGGTGGAGTTTGAGTCATGCTTTCTTGTGACTTGGGGGTTTTGAGCCATGCGATACTGAGATTGGTGGGTTTTGAGCAATGTTATGTCGTGATCGATGGTCTTTGAGCCATGCTATATTGTTATTGGTGGGCTTTAAAGCATGTTCTGTTGTGATTGGTATGGGGACCGTACTTGAATCATGTCCATAAAATGATATAGTCCTTTGATTCGCCTTTTTTAGGATATTTTACAAGAAAAAATAGAATACGTGAAGAACCAGTACGAAGAAGCGTGCAAAATCAAAGAGGTGAACGACAAAAGAGGGGAAGTGGTCTCTAAATTCCTAGAAAGCTACCTGGACGAGGAGGAATTCGCAGACTTCCAGTACTACATCGACATGAAGACCCAGCTAGCATTGATGCACGCAGAGATCCGAGACAAGGTGAAGATGGGCGAAGAGAGACTTAACACTCTCACTACCACCGAGATCGACTGGAGTGCTACCAGCTTGTCCAGTTACTAGAAAAAGTGTCTTTCAAATAAACACGCGGAAGGTGGTTAAGGCTGGCCGAATACAAGGCTACCCTACAAGATTGTGTCTACCTTTGAATTTTCGGCACCTCATCGTCAGGCTATCGGTACCTCATCATCAGGCTATCGGTATCTCATCGATTCGTCATCGGAACCTCATCGGTACCTGGAGTGACGTTAGGGTTCAATTTTGGCGTGACAACAGGAGGACACTTGCGTGACACCCACCTTAGAGCGCTGTCGTGTATGGGTGAAATGTTTAGATATCCGTCATGCTCGAGGCTTTAGCGTACTTTGCGGGTAACCTTTGGGAGCGCCCGCAAAGTTCGCTGGATCCTCGAGCATGGATATCCGTAAGAAGTGTTAGAGTTGAGCCTTCCATAGGGCTTATCTGTGATTTATTAGCTTATTTTGGACCTAGAGGAGATTTCTACAGTAACTATGGCCTTAATTTGACTCTCGGCCTAGCTGTTCAATGAACTCATGTCTCAATTCAATTTTATTATTTTTAGATTAACTTAAAATTTTGGTGCACATTACAGTTTTATGCATTTGAAATTTTTGAGAAACGCTTGAGAAATTGTTGCCTACTGAAAGCAACAGAAAGGGTAAATATTGAGAATTTTAACGGTAAGGCTTGATCACGTGACTTTCAGACTAAGTAGAGAGTGGACTAACATGATATTGCCTGGTAACCAAAAATCATCGCTCCCAGAGCACACTGGGAAATAGTCATCTTTTAAAATACACCGTGTACCCCGCCCACAAGTGCATGGTGGGATTTGTCCCTTACTGGTTATCATAATGACACTTGCTATAACATTCTTTTAGGGGGGTCACGTCAGTCATCTTATCACGCAAAGCAAGTCAAGCTCTGCATCCGAGTGTCAAAATAGCGAGTGTGAGAATACGCCGTGGGCGGTTTTAAATTTCAATTAAAAGTTTTAGCCATAATCTTGTGCTACGAGAGCCTCACGGGTGAAAACCTGCATCTTGCTTGATCTCGTTTAGATGCGGAGGGGTCCAGTTGTAACGCAAAGATTAAAAGAGAGCAAAACAGTCCAAAACTAACCATAGATCAGCCTTGTAGTGTACTAATAGAAACCACCAGATGCTTGAGACTGGAAGTAGTGCAGAGACCTGCACACAAATAAAGGGAATCAGAAAACTGAAGTTTAGTTTATCTGTGTTACAATCGGTGACTTATAAGTGATAAACTCAATTAGTCAAAAGAGAAAAAGGAGATGACGGGTAGATTCTGGCGTTTCGGCTGTGGTGGGCGTAGTTATCTCACATGGGAGGGGAGGGGGAAATTATATATTCTTTGCTTAAAAAATTGTGTCCGCCAGGATCTGGGCGTTAGAGGGGACTTTCACAACAAAATTGAAAAAGTTTCTTTATTTTCTTTAAAAATCACCGAACTTCATAAAAAACAATGAAACTAAATCATTCAGAACAAGAATCGAGGCTTCTTCGGATGGCTGGTTGCGCGTGTTCCAATGGTAGTTCTCCGCTGTTCAGTAGCATGCCCTGCAGCTCTCTTTGCAGTACACCTTGACATAAGTACCAAACCTTGGGCTGTTGCAGTGGCCGAGTCGGGCCCAGGACCCGCACACACGGAACTCGTCCTTGCACTCGCCTTGATAAATACATGGGGAAATCAGTAAATGTTTAGGTAACAAGTTTTGGAAAAATCTAATTAAGAGAAAAATTCCAATTATCCATCAAGAAAGTCAAGGGATGGCATCCATTGAATAAAATAATGAAGTAGTTTGATGGTATGGTGATATGGTTGCAGACAGTACACACTTAGAAATACAATAGAATAAAAATGATAATAATCGTCAATGAGCCTATCACGACGATTACAATCACTTACTCTCAGCACACTTGCAGCTCCTTTGGCAGTTGCTGCTCATGTAGGCGTTGTACGGACTTGAAGGTGAGCAGAACCCTCGCTTCTTCCAGTATGGACACCAGCGGTGAGTATCAGAGTAGCGACATCCTGAACGGACGCAAGGTCATGACAAGCGGCCCGTAAGACAGAAAGACTCAAGACAAGTCAGACAGACACAAGGCAAGGTCATGACAAGCGGCCCGTAAGACAGAGAGACTCAAGACAAGTCAGACAGACACAAGGCAAGGTCATGACAAGCGGCCCGTAAGACAAAAAGACTCAAGTCATGTCAGACAGACACAAGGCAAGGTCATGACAAGCGGCCCGTAAGACAGAAAGACTCAAGTCAGACAGACACAAGGCAAGGTCATGACAAGCAACAAGTAAGACAGAAAGACAAGTCAGACAGACACAAGACAAGGTCATGACAAGCGGCCCGTAAGACAGAAAGACTCAAGTCAGACAGACACAAGGCAAGGTCATGACGAGCGGCCCGTAAGACAGAAAGACTCAAGTCAGACAGACAGACTCAAGACAAGTCAGACAGACACAAGGCAAGGTCATGACAAGCGGCCCGTAAGACAGAAAGACTCAAGTCAGACAGACACAAGGCAAGGTCATGACAAGCGGCCCGTAAGACAAAAAGACTAGTCAGACAGACACAAGGCAAGGTCATGACTAGCGGCCCGTAAGACAAAAAGACTCAAGTCAGACAGACACAAGACAAGGTCATGACAAGCGGCCCGTAAGACAAAAAGACTCAAGTCAGACAGACACAAGGCAAGGTCATGACAAGCGGCCCGTAAGACAGAAAGAAACAAGACAAGTCAGACAGACACAAGGCAAGGTCATGACAAGCGGCCCGTAAGACAGAAAGACTCAAGTCAGACAGACAGACACAAGGCAAGGTCATGACAAGCGGCCCATAACACAGAAAGACTAAAGTCAAGTCAGACAGACACAAGGCAAGGTCATGACAAGCGGCCCGTAAGACAGAAAGACTCAAGTCAAGTCAGACAGACACAAGGCAAGGTCATGGCAAGCGGCCCGTAAGACAGAAAGACTCAAGTCAGACAGACACAAGGCAAGGTCATGACAAGCGGCCCGTAAGACAGAAAGACTCACTCAGGCAAATACAGACAAGGCAGACGGACAGACACAAGACAAAGTTAAGAAAAGCCCATAAGACAGACACAGAAAGAAAAATAGACACACGACAAGTCAGACACAGACAGACAAACAGACAAAAGGCGTGTCAGACACAGTCGGACAAACAGACAGAAGACGTGTCAGACACAGACGGACAAACAGACACGAGATGTAGACAGACAGATACAAATGTCCGACAGAAGTCTTACCAGGAGGGGGCGGGGTTGGAGGGCGTGGTGGTGGAGGGGTAGGTTGAGGCGGGGTACTACCGCAGTATAAACGGTTCGCTTGCAGGACGTCTTTAGCACTTAGTCCGTACCGCTGACCAAGGCTAGCCTTGCCGTCGGTTCTCTCAATTGTGCGTAAACCTCTCCGATTAGCGAAGGCGGTGGGGCCATAGTGCATTAAGGATGAATAATCATAGCTGACTTGGCGACTGTTTATCTTCCCCGTGTCGTACTTCTGGAAATTGAAAGCCATTCCTATAGAAAATAGATTTTTACTTGAGATATATTCGGCGTTTTATTTGTGTGTGTGTGTGTTGTAATCCAAAGGGCATTCATTTTTACCTGACTGGATGTTACTCCAGTTAATTCGGACATAACGATCACGATCCGGGCGGGACTGCTCATGCCAGAAACCCAAAGCGTGGCCTGGTGAGAAAAAACAGTGAATCACTTTTCCTGGAAAACGCACCACTCTTCTAATTAGAAAGAACAGTGAATCACTTTTCCTGGAAAACACACCACTCTTCTAATAAGAAAGAACAGTGTATCACTTTTCCTGGAAAACGCACCACTCTTCTAATAAGAAAGAACAGTGAATCACTTTTCCTGGAAAACACACCACTCTTCTAATAAGAAAGAACAGTGTATCACTTTTCCTGGAATACGCACCACTCTTCTAATAAGAAAGAACACTGAATCACTTTTCCTGGAATACACACCACTCTTCTAATAAGAAAGAACACTGAATCACTTTTCCTGGAATACACACCACTCTTTAGTCGGATAAGCAAAGCGGTTTTACTAACCTATTTCATGAGCAACCACACCCAAGGTCCCGCACCCACTGCCGATGGATATTTGCTGTCGTCCGCTCCCCCTCTGGCGACCGACCATCGAGTAACATCTGACAAGACAAGTCATTGTCATTGAGTGAGTGAGTGAGTGAGTGAGTGAGTGAGTGAGTGAGTGAGTGAGTGAGATAGTGAGTGAGATAGTGAGTGAGTGAGTGAGTGAGTGAGTGAGTGAGTGAGTGAGTGAGTGTGTGAGTGAGTGAGTGAGTGAGTTAGTGGGTGGGTGAGTGGGTAGGTGAGTGAGCGAGTGAAATAACGTGGGGGTCGAGAATAGGATCGATACCAAAAATAAGGCTAGAAGTGACACAAAGTTCCGAATCAAGACTTCTGATGGTATCTTCCTTGCCCGAGATTTGTTGTTGGATACCTGGTCACGTGGTACTCACCCGCCCCCAGCGAAAAATGATAGGTACTTCTTGCCCGGCGCACTTCTTCTGCTTACGAACTTGAGACACGGCACTTTTTCCTGCCAGTGCCTCATCGCGCGAAGAATAACGGCCCTGTCGCTATCTACAAGGAGCCGAACGCGTGATAATGTCACTTTCTTTGTTAGACAATTAAAAAAACAGTGCATGCAATGACAGTTTTGAAAAATGACCTGATAAATAAGTCATATTATTGCATAAAAATATTTCATACTTATCCGTTTATACTGACACCGACTAGAGCTACTGATTTTTAATATGACTCCACTATACCCCCAACAAGAGTAAGTGATTTAGTAAGACTGCACTGTACCCCGAAATAGAGTAAGTGATTTAGTAAGACTGCACTGTACCCCGAAATAGAGTAAGTGATTTAGTAAGACTGCACTGTACTCACAACTAGAGTAAGTGATTTAGTAAGACTGCACTGTACCCCAAAATAGAGTAAGTGATTTAGTAAGACTGCACTGTACTCACAACTAGAGTAAGTGATTTAGTAAGACTGCACTGTACTCACAGCTAGAGTAAGTGATTTAGTAAGACTGCACTGTACCCCCAACTAGAGTAAGTGATTTAGTAAGACTGCACTGTACTCACAGCTAGAGTAAGTGATTTAGTAAGACTGCACTGTACTCACAGCTAGAGTAAGTGATTTAGTAAGACTGCACTGTACCCCGAAATAGAGTAAGTGATTTAGTAAGACTGCACTGTACCCCGAAATAGAGTAAGTGATTTAGTAAGACTGCACTATACCCCGAAATAGAGTAAGTGATTTAGTAAGACTGCACTGTACTCACAACTAGAGTAAGTGATTTAGTAAGACTGCACTGTACCCCGAAATAGAGTAAGTGATTTAGTAAGACTGCACTATACCCCGAAATAGAGTAAGTGATTTAGTAAGACTGCACTGTACTCACAACTAGAGTAAGTGATTTAGTAAGACTGCACTGTACCCCGAAATAGAGTAAGTGATTTAGTAAGACTGCACTGTACTCACAACTAGAGTAAGTGATTTAGTAAGACTGCACTGTACCCCGAAATAGAGTAAGTGATTTAGTAAGACTGCACTGTACCCCCAACTAGAGTAAGTGATTTAGTAAGACTGCACTGTACCCCGAAATAGAGTAAGTGATTTAGTAAGACTGCACTGTACTCACAACTAGAGTAAGTGATTTAGTAAGACTGCACTGTACTCACAACTAGAGTAAGTGATTTAGTAAGACTGCACTGTACTCACAACTAGAGTAAGTGATTTAGTAAGACTGCACTGTACTCACAACTAGAGTAAGTGATTTAGTAAGACTGCACTGTACCCCCAACTAGAGTAAGTGATTTAGTAAGACTGCACTGTACCCCCAACTAGAGTAAGTGATTTAGTAAGACTTCACTGTACTCACAGCTAGAGTAAGTGATTTAGTAAGACTGCACTGTACCCCCAACTAGAGTAAGTGATTTAGTAAGACTGCACTATCCTCACAGCTAGAGTAAGTGATTTAGTAAGAGTGCACTGTACTCACAGCTAGAGTAAGTGGTTTAGTAAGACTGCACTGTACTCACAACTAGAGTAAGTGATTTAGTAAGACTGCAGTATACTCACAGCTAGAGTAAATGATTTAGTAAGACTGCACTGTACTCCCAACTAGAGTAAGTGATTTAGTAAGACTGCACTGTACTCACAACTAGAGTAAGTGATTTAGTAAGACTGCACTATCCTCACAACTAGAGTAAGTGATTTAGTAAGACTGCACTGTTCTCACAACTAGAGTAAGTGATTTAGTAAGACTGCAGTATCCTCACAACTAGAGTAAGTGATTTAGTAAGACTGCAGTATACCCCCAACTAGAGTAAGTGATTTAGTAAGACTGCACTGTACTCACAACTAGAGTAAGTGATTTAGTAAGACTGCAGTATACCCCCAACTAGAGTAAGTGATTTAGTAAGACTGCACTGTACTCACAACTAGAGTAAGTGATTTAGTAAGACTGCACTGTACTCACAACTAGAGTAAGTGATTTAGTAAGACTGCACTGTACTCACAACTAGAGTAAGTGATTTAGTAAGACTGCACTATCCTGACAGCTAGAGTAAGTGATTTAGTAAGATTGCACTGTACTCACAGCTAGAGTAAGTGATTTAGTAAGACTGCACTATCCTCACAGCTAGAGTTAGTGATTTAGTAAGACTGCACTGTACTCACAGCTAGAGTAAGTGATTTAGTAAGACTGCACTGTACCCCCAACTAGAGTAAGTGATTTAGTAAGACTGCACTGTACTCACAACTAGAGTAAGTGATTTAGTAAGACTGCACTATCCTCACAGCTAGAGTAAGTGATTTAGTAAGATTGCACTGTACTCACAGCTAGAGTAAGTGATTTAGTAAGACTGCACTATCCTCACAGCTAGAGTAAGTGATTTAGTAAGACTGCACTGTACTCACAACTAGAGTAAGTGATTTAGTAAGACTGCACTGTACTCACAGCTAGAGTAAGTGATTTAGTAAGATTGCACTGTACTCACAACTAGAGTAAGTGATTTAGTAAGATTGCACTCTCCTCACAGCTAGAGTAAGTGATTTAGTAAGACTGCACTGTACTCACAACTAGAGTAAGTGATTTAGTAAGACTGCACTGTACCCCCAACTAGAGTAAGTGATTTAGTAAGACTTCACTGTACTCACAACTAGAGTAAGTGATTTAGTAAGACTGCACTGTACTCACAGCTAGAGTAAGTGATTTAGTAAGACTGCACTGTACTCACAACTAGAGTAAGTGATTTAGTAAGACTGCACTGTACCCCCAACTAGAGTAAGTGATTTAGTAAGACTGCACTGTACTCACAACTAGAGTAAGTGATTTAGTAAGACTGCACTGTACTCACAGCTAGAGTAAGTGATTTAGTAAGACTGCACTGTACTCACAACTAGAGTAAGTGATTTAGTAAGACTGCACTGTACTCACAACTAGAGTAAGTGATTTAGTAAGACTGCACTGTACTCACAGCTAGAGTAAGTGATTTAGTAAGACTGCACTGTACTCACAACTAGAGTAAGTGATTTAGTAAGACTGCACTGTACCCCCAACTAGAGTAAGTGATTTAGTAAGACTGCACTGTACTCACAACTAGAGTAAGTGATTTAGTAAGACTGCACTGTACTCACAGCTAGAGTAAGTGATTTAGTAAGACTGCACTGTACTCACAACTAGAGTAAGTGATTTAGTAAGACTGCACTGTACCCCCAACTAGAGTAAGTGATTTAGTAAGACTGCACTATCCTCACAGCTAGAGTAAGTGATTTAGTAAGATTGCACTGTACTCACAGCTAGAGTAAGTGATTTAGTAAGACTGCACTATCCTCACAGCTAGAGTAAGTGATTTAGTAAGATTGCACTGTACTCACAGCTAGAGTAAGTGATTTAGTAAGACTGCACTGTACTCACAGCTAGAGTAAGTGATTTAGTAAGACTGCACTGTACTCACAACTAGAGTAAGTGATTTAGTAAGACTGCACTGTTCTCACAACTAGAGTAAGTGATTTAGTAAGACTGCACTATCCTCACAACTAGAATAAGTGACTTAGTAAGACTGCAGTATACTCACAGCTAGAGTAAGTGATTTCATAGGGCACCTCTCCGCTTCTTCCATCGCTGCTCATCCATCTCATGCTATTGGATCGCATCACTGCTCGCTTGCTCCGTCCTCCTCCTCGGCGCGGAGGAGGGTTCTTATCCCAGGGCGTGGCCACCCCCCGTGATTGCATGTATGTGTACACGTCAGACTTGAGCTCAGGTGTCAGGACGATGTCCCCTTGGAACAGCTCGACACCATCTGAGACTACAAATCACAAAAGTGCAAGAAAGTTAGCGCTTATTTGGAATGTAAATTCTAAAGCACGAGATTTATAGGTCATAACCTCATAGCAAGAGACTGTCGGCCAGAAGATAGGACAAGTCCGCAAAATACACTTTTGTAATGTTGATTATTTATAGTATCATACTGGTCCGGTCACTACTCACATCTTCGCCTGTTCGCGTACATAATAGTATCAAAGACTTCGCGTGGTTGTGAACCTGTCAAACGATACGGGATATAAAACACATCAGATATATCCTGTTATATTTTAAACGAATAAACACTAATCATTTTATATCTTTATTGGATGAATTTCATAATAATACGTAATTATAGTAATGGTTTCGAATTTAAAAAGATAAGACAAAGAGAAGCTGCAATCAAGCATCATAGACATAGACATGTTTCGACATGTTTTATTTGGAAAACGTGTGCATATTATTACTGTACATTGATTTGTCATCCAAATAATATAATAGTAAAGAAGAGAAATGATAAAAAGATGACGCCACCGTACTGGTTGAATTTAAATGATTGTCTCTTTCATTCTTGCACTCCCATACGAATGCTGCTATTTGTTTTTGAGTTTGCTTGTTTTGATTCATTTTTATTATTTTAAGAAATGCCATAGCAGGGTATGTATTTGTATAGTTCTCTTCTATGGTTTTTGTATTCTGTGCATTTTACCAGAAAATATTCCTTGTCATCATGCGGGTTCCACTCACCTGCACACCCCCCCTCCCATCATGTGGGTTCCACTCACCTGCACACCCCCTCCTAGCATGCGGGTTCCACTCACCTGCACACCCCCCTTCCCATCATGTGGGTTCCACTCACCTGCACACACCCCCCCTCCCATCATGTGGGTTCCACTCACCTGCACACCCCCCCTCCCATCATGTGGGTTCCACTCACCTGCACACTCCCCCTCCCATAAAGTGGGTTCCACTTACCTGCAAACCCCCCCTCCCATCATGTGGGTTCCACTCACCTGCACACCCCCTCCCATCATGCGGGTTCCACTCACCTGCACAGCCCCCCCCTCCCATCATGTGGGTTCCACTCACCTGCACACTCCCCCTCCCATCATGTGGGTTCCACTCACCTGCACCCCCCCCCTCCAATCATGTGGGTCCACTCACCTGCACACCCCCCCTCCCATCAAGTGGGTTCCACTCACCTGCACCCCCCCTCCCATCATGCGGGTTCCACTCACCTGCACACTCCCCCTCCCATCATGTGGGTTCCACTCACCTGCACCCCCCCCCCCTCCCATCATGTGGGTTCCACTCACCTGCACACTCCCCCTCCCATCATGTGGGTTCCACTCACCTGCACCCCCCCTCCCATCATGTGGGTTCCACTCACCTGCACACTCCCCCTCCCATCATGTGGGTTCCACTCACCTGCACACCCCCCCCCCTCCCATCATGTGGGTTCCACTCACCTGCACACTCCCCCTCCCATCATGTGGGTTCCACTCACCTGCACACCCCCCCTCCCATCATGTGGGTTCCACTCACCTGCACACCCCCTCCCATCATGCGGGTTCCACTCACCTGCACACCCCCCCCCCCTCCCATCATGTGGGTTCCACTCACCTGCACACTCCCCCTCCCATCATGTGGGTTCCATTCACCTGCACCCCCCTCCCATCATGCGGGTTCCACTCACCTGCACACCCCCCCCTCCCATCATGTGGGTTCCACTCACCTGCACCCCCCCTCCCATCATGTGGGTTCCACTCACCTGCACACCCCCCCCTCCCATCATGTGGGTTCCACTCACCTGCACCCCCCCTCCCATCATGTGGGTTCCACTCACCTGCACCCCCCTCCCATCATGTGGGTTCCACTCACCTGCACACTCCCCCTCCCATCATGTGGGTTCCACTCACCTGCACACTCCCCCCTCCCATCATGTGGGTTCCACTCACCTGCACACTCCCCTCCCATCATGTGGGTTCCACTCACCTGCACACCCTCCCTCCCATCATGTGGGTTCCACTCACCTGCACACCCCCCTCCCATCATGTGGGTTCCACTCACCTGCACACCCTCCCTCCCATCATGTGGGTTCCACTCACCTGCACACTCCCCCTCCCATCATGTGGGTTCCACTCACCTGCACACTCCCCCTCCCATCATGTGGGTTCCACTCACCTGCATACCCCCCTCCCATCATGTGGGTTCCACTCACCTGCACCCCCCCCCTCCCATCATGTGGGTCCACTCACCTGCACACCCCCCCCTCCCATCATGTGGGTTCCACTCACCTGCACACCCTCCCATCATGTGGGTTCCACTCACCTGCACACCCCCCTCCCATCATGGGGGTTCCACTCACCTGCACACCCCCCTCCCATCATGTGGGTTCCACTCACCTGCACACCCCCCATCCCATCATGTGGGTTCCACTCACCTGCACCCCCCTCCCATCATGTGGGTTCCACTCACCTGCACACACCCCCCATCCCATCATGGAGGTTCCACTCACCTCCACACCCCCCTCCCATCATGTGGGTTCCACTCACCTGCACACACCCTCTCCCATCATGTGGGTTCCACTCACCTGCACACCCTCCCATCATGTGGGTTCCACTCACCTGCACACTCCCCCTCCCATCATGTGGGTTCCACTCACCTGCACACTCCCCCTCCCATCATGTGGGTTCCACTCACCTGCACACTCCCCTTCCCATCATGTGGGTTCCACTCACCTGCACACTCCCCCTCCCATCATGTGGGTTCCACTCACCTGCACACTCCCCCTCCCATCATGTGGGTTCCACTCACCTGCACACTCCCCCTCCCATCATGTGGGTTCCACTCACCTGCACACCCCCCCTCCCATCATGTGGATTCCACTCACCTGCACACTCCCCCTCCCATCATGGGGGTTCCACTCACCTGCACACTCCCCCTCCCATCATGTGGGTTCCACTCACCTGCACACACCCCCCATCCCATCATGGGGGTTCCACTCACCTCCACACCCCCCTCCCATCATGTGGGTTCCACTCACCTGCACACACCCTCTCCCATCATGTGGGTTCCACTCACCTGCACACCCTCCCATCATGTGGGTTCCACTCACCTGCACACTCCCCCTCCCATCATGTGGGTTCCACTCACCTGCACACTCCCCCTCCCATCATGTGGGTTCCACTCACCTGCACACTCCCCCTCCCATCATGTGGGTTCCACTCACCTGCACACCCCCCCTCCCATCATGTGGGTTCCACTCACCTGCACACTCCCCCTCCCATCATGGGGGTTCCACTCACCTGCACACTCCCCCTCCCATCATGTGGGTTCCACTCACCTGCACACTCCCCCTCCCATCATGTGGGTTCCACTCACCTGCACACTCCCCTTCCCATCATGTGGGTTCCACTCACCTGCACACTCCCCCTCCCATCATGTGGGTTCCACTCACCTGCACACTCCCCCCTCCCATCATGTGGGTTCCACTCACCTGCACACCCCCCCTCCCATCATGTGGGTTCCACTCACCTGCACCCTCCCCTCCCATCATGTGGGTTCCACTCACCTGCACACTCCCCCCACGCCTGCGGGTTCTTGTCATAGTCGCTTGAAGTCGCGCACCAGGGGCTCGTGTGGTTACCATAAGTGTCACATTCGTAGCGATCTTCTCCTTGAAACTTGAACGGAAATACACAGCACCCAAAGCTCGTAGTGCGGCGAGTAACGCACAAACTTTGGGCTGAAACAAACGCAGTTTTAGGTCAATGTTGAACGCAAGCACTGAAAAACGCTGCAGGTTTTACACACATCATTTTTTACACTCGCTCACAGGTTTTACAGTGCTTGCGTTAAATACAGAGTTAAATACGTCAAGCAAATTGAGAGAAAACCCGACAAGCATAATACCGACGGAATAGTGCACACACTCCTTCCTGTTTGTAAGACAGTCTAATTTGCGGTTGAAGCAGAGTCGATCTTATTTTTGGAAATGTTGTTTGTTGTAATATGTATATTGCCCTCCTTGGGTTCCCTGTGGCCCCTGATGTTTGATTGGGACCCCCCGTAGGGGCTGGTTCCTCGTTGAAGCTCGGAGTTAGTTGTAATTTAGATTTTGAGAAATATTAGTTGAATTAAACCACGAATTGAAAGCATAATCGTGAGGATCTGAACTTATAACATGGTGTCAGAAGTCAAGTAAAAGTTTAACGAGAATCAAGGTAAAGAATATCGAGAAAAGAATTGAAATTATGGCAGAAGTAGAGTCGCACAGGACTCCTGGTCCACTGGTGTTGGATGCCCAAGCCTCAGAAAATTGGAGGAAATTTATTATGCAGTTCGAAATTTACCTAGTGGCGAAAGGAAAGGATGAGAAACCTGACAAGTTAAAGGTAAACTTGCTACTCAATTGTGCTGGAGCAGATGCAATTGAAGAATATAGTCATTTTGTTTTCAACGAAGGAGAAAGCAATGAATCTTATGAAGATGTGTGTAGAAAGTTCAAGGAACACTGTCAGGGAGCAAGAAACGTCATCTATGAGCGCCTTGTGTTTAATCAAAGAAACCAGAAAGAAGGTGAGAGGATGGACAATTTCGTGAGTGAGCTGAAACGCTTATCGTTGACATGTGAGTTTGGGACCCTCAGAGATTCACTGATCAGAGATCGTATCGTGGGAGGGGTGCTCTCGAATGAGTTGAGAGGGGAGTTGTTGAAAAAGCCAGATTTGACACTCCAAAGTGCCCATGATTACTGTAGAACCTATGAAGCTGCTGAGTTGCAGAAATTCAAGTTTGCTTCACCAACTGGTTCACAGCAGCCATTGAGTGTACACCCAGTTCAAGGAAAGGAGAGAGCACCTAATCCTACCTGTAAGTTTTGTGGTTTTCAGCACCGTTTCACAAAACCAAGTATTTGTCCTGCCTTAAGAAAGAAATGTAGAAATTGCCAACAAGAGGGACACTTTGCAAAGTTGTGTCCTCTTAAGGGTAAGAAAGAAACACCGGTCAGCACAGTAGAGCAAGAAAACCAGGTTGGGAGTATGGGCCAAGGTGATCGTGGGGGTGATCCACACTTATACTTTGGATCAGTAGAACTTGGGACTGTGTCCAGCCCCAATAGCACAAAGAAGAGCGTGATTACCCTTAAGATTGCACAAAAAGAGGTGAAAGTCAAAGCTGATACAGGTGCAGAGGCCAATGTGATGCCATATCATGTATATAAGGCCATCACCACACAACCGCTACGAAAGATTCATCAGCCTCTTAAAGGATGGCTCGCAGACAAGGCAATTCATCCTGTTGGATGTGTTCGCCTTCCAACCCAGTACAAGAACCGAAAAATAGATCTGCTGTACCTTGTTGTGCATGGAGAGTTTACACCCCTGTTGAGTTGTGAAGCCTGCCTAGACTTAGAGGTGCTCAAGTTTATGAATCTTGACCTGATAGACACACCAGAAAGACTGGCCGAGGAGACCACACAAGGGAATGGCAACAAGCCGAATGCAGAATTGTTGGTAGAAGATCCGGTTCTATCCCAGTACCAAGATTGTTTTAGTAACAAACCGGGAAGACTGCCAAACAAGGTACACCTAGAGATAGATCCATCAGTGCCTGCAGTAGTCCACCCCCCTAGGAAGATCCCCATATCCCTGCTTGAACCGACAAGAGAAAAACTCCAAGAGATGGAACAAGATGGGATTATCGTTAAAGAAGAAGAGCACACACCGTGGGTGTCTTCAATGTTGGTTGTTGACAAACGAAAAGAGAAGGACAGAGCCAACCCACCATCTAAAGACAGTGTCCGTATCTGCATCGATCCCAGGGATCTGAATAAGGCCCTCAAGAGGCCACACTACCCCATGGTCACTGTTGAGCAAGTTGCCAATCGCCTTTCTGGAGCTACAATGTTCACCACACTGGATGCATGCAGTGGATACTGGCAGGTGGAGGTAGATGAGGAAAGCTCGAAACTTCTGACATTCAACACACCTTGGGGACGGTATAGATTTACACGGCTGCCATTTGGAATTTCATCTGCTCCTGAGATATACCAACGAGAGATGGACAGGCTCTTCGCTGGAGTTGCAGTTGAAATAATTGTTGATGATTTTTTAATCCATGGAAAAGATATAAGTGATGTTGATAGGAAGATGATAGCAGTACTTGAAAGAAGCAGAGAGGTGGGCCTGAAATTTAATCCAAAGAAGATCAAGCTTCGAGTTCCAGAAGTAAGCTATGTCGGACATGTGTTCACATCCGAGGGTTTGAAACCAGATCCTGAGAAAGTGCGTGCAATTAGTGAGATGCCACCCCCATCAGACAAAGATGGCGTGCAGCGATTCTTAGGAACAATCAACTACTTGGACAAGTTCATTGAACACAAAGCTGATCTGCAAGGCCCAATCTCCCAGCTGACCCAGCAAGTAGCAGTTTTCACCTGGGAGAAGCCTCAACAAGAGGCATTCGAGAAGCTCAAAGCTGTGATCACCCATGCACCAGTGTTGGCCTATTTTGACAATCACAAACAGACCATTCTGAATGTAGATGCGAGTAGCACTGGCCTTGGTGCAGTCATCATCCAAGAGGGTAAGCCGATTGCCTTTGGTTCAAAGACTTTGTCGTCTTGTGAGCAGAGATATGCTAACATTGAAAGAGAGTTGTTAGCTATACTATGGGGAGCAGACAAGTTCCACACGTATGTATATGGCAGGAGAGTGATTGTAGAAACTGATCACAAACCATTGGAGGCAATTTTTAGGAAGCCCCTAAATGAATGCCCACCACGATTGCAGAGAATGCTTCTGAAGCTAACCAAGTATGATTTGGATGTGAGATATGTCCCAGGCAAGAAACAAATCATCTCTGATTGTTTGAGTAGAGCCCCACTCACTGACACTACGCCAGTAAGTGAACCAGAGGATGTGATTGGAATCAATCTGATTGAAAATCTGGGAATTGAGAATTCCACATTAAAGAAATTCAGAGATGCATCAAGTAAGGATGAAACCTCAAGAGTAGTAATGGAATATGTCCTAGAGGGTTGGCCAGAAGACAAGGATCAGGTTGACGAACTGGCAAGAGAATACTGGAATTACAAGGAAGAGCTTAGTGTTGAAGATGGTTTGCTGTTCAAATCTGATAGAATTGTAGTACCAAGATCCATGAGAGCTGAAGTACTTGAAGATATACATGGAGCACACATGGGTGAGAGTAAGAGTCTGAGTTTGGCAAGAGACTATGTCTTTTGGCCCTCCATGACTGCCCATATTAAGGACCGAGTACGTTCATGTCAGATTTGTAATGCATTCCGCAACCAACAGCAGAGAGAAACCCTACATCCACATGACCTTCCAGGTCAACCGTGGCAGGTTGTTGGAACTGACCTTTTTGAATTTGCTGGCCATTCCTATTTGATTGTGGTTGATTTCTATTCGAAGTATTTTGAAGTTGAACTACTTCGGCAGTCCACTGCCATGTGTGTTGTCAACACCTTGAAGCAAATCTTTGCAAGATTTGGCATTCCAGCCAAAGTGATCAGCGACAATGGCCCACAATACAGTAACACCCGCAATATTTTCAGTACTACCCATGAGTTTAAGCAGTTTGCAGAAGCTTGGGGATTCCAGCATGTAACCAGCTCACCCGAGTATCCCCAGTCCAATGGTGCTGCGGAAAGAGCTGTCCAGACTGCAAAGCGAATCTTTAAGAAAGCAGCAGCAGAGAATAAAGACCCATTTGAAGGTTTATTAAAGTACAGAAATACACCTTTTGACGACATAGGTGTCTCACCTGCCCAACTACTCATGAGTAGGCGTACACGTTCAACACTACCTACCCATCGACGTTTGTTGGTACCTCACCCAGTAGACCCTCACAGAGTGGTAAAGGCATTAGCCCATCGACAAGCAAGTTCACGGATGAGCTATGATCAACACAGCCGGGACCTTCCCCCTTTGGAAGTTGGGGACAAAGTTAGAGTTCGTGTAAACAAAGATAAAGAATGGTGTAAAGCAGAAGTCCTGCCAAGGTCATATGTAGTTGAAGATGAGAAAGGACGTGTATTTCGAAGAAATCGAAGGCACATCATTTCTGTCCCGAAGGACACACCCATGAATCCGAAGATGCCAGTGGCTCCCACATACATGAGTCCTCAACCTCAAGTGGTCGCTAGGAAAGCACAGATCAATGAACCGCCAAGTCCATTGAAAGTACAGGAAGATCAGAGAGAAACAGAAGCACATTCACCCATCAGAACAAGAGCTGGTCGTGAAGTGAAGAAGCCACAAAGACTTATTGAACAATGTTAAGAACATTTTTTTTTTTTTTTTAACATTTATTGAAGTTTTGAAAGGGGGGAGATGTTGTAATATGTATATTGCCCTCCTTGGGTTCCCTGTGGCCCCTGATGTTTGATTGGGACCCCCCGTAGGGGCTGGTTCCTCGTTGAAGCTCGGAGTTAGTTGTAATTTAGATTTTGAGAAATATTAGTTGAATTAAACCACGAATTGAAAGCATAATCGTGAGGATCTGAACTTATAACATTGTTAAATGATGTTATTAAATTTTAGTGACATTGCATCCTAAAATAAACACTAAAGTTATTGTATATAACAACATTATAATACCAATAAAGTATTAAAAACGAATCAATTAAATTTGGTTCTTCTTTTCTTAGAACCATCACTCTAATGAGGAATTCTTTTGCTGCTACTTGAGCCTCGGCATGTTCTTAGAAATTGGTAAAAATTCGGGCGTTCTTATAAAAAAAGGTTCTTATCAAAATAGGTTTTTATAAAAATAAGAGTGTTTTCCCTTTCTCCTCCTGGCTAGCGTAGCGCACTGGTCTTAAGAATCGTTATCAAAGTGACACTGAATTTTATTTTATTTTAAAGGTAAAGCGACTGTTGGGTATATAGCCACTGTGTTACTGGGAAAGCCGATGGATAATAATTCACCCTTAGACTAAAATCTTTAGACATGGCAACCGGCAACAGACCCTGAGACCAGGGAACCTGTGATGTATCAATTCAAGATCGTAAGCGATTACATTTTTATTATGGTTACCCTGTGGCATGTGTTACCATGTAAACGCCAAGACAACATGCACGGCACAGCGCCATGGACAAGTCCTGGGTATTTTCTGAATATCATTATTGATATAAAAAAATTGAAAAAAAGATAAGGCCATAAAAAGTACTGATAGTAAATGTAAACAATGAATAAAATCGGGGACATGGCCAAGAATCAGACTTGTCCAGATCAAGTAAAATGAGGAAAAAAATAGACCACACTTTCAGACATGCGGTGAAATACCGTATGGCATCATCAAGCTTTACGGCTAAGATGGAGGCTAGTCTTTGCCGGTTACCCCACGCACAGCTCGCAGAGATGTACGCTAAAAAATATCGGGGTCTTTTTCACGCTTGCTTCTCTTGGAAATAGGGGTGTTGCTATAGTAATGTAGTGATGTTGTCATCATGTGCAGCGCACTACGACCCAGGTCTACATTGTGCTTCTTTGTCCAGTCACGCACGTGCATATGACATTCTTTGCGCACAAAACAACAAAAGCAAGCTACATTGAAATGCACACAATCGAATATGTTTTGTGTTCTTAGTTTTAAAAAAAATACTACATAATTAAACCTCTCGTAAGCTTCTCTCGAATTTCTTTGGAGCATTTCATATGTCTGACCTTCAGAAATAAAATTACTAATTACAAGGTACATAAACAACGGAAAATATTCAATACCAACAACAAAGCTTATTTCAGATTTGGTTGTCCTTTCTACACAAATATAAAATACTTTGTACTCACTAGGTCGACAATTTGCTGGGTTATTTGTCGGGCATATAGCCTCTACGTATAAAATTAACGTGAGCCGCTTTCAGGATTATCAAATTTGTCACAATACACAAAGTGTATTTATAGCACACTGTTCCACTGGCCTATGGAATCGCAACTTTTTCGTTCCGTAATCGAAATGGTCTCTGTCCACACGTAGCGTAATGGAATCGTAACCGATCGTTCACACGTATCCGATTCCGGAGTTACTCCGTATTTTATTTCATTTTCCCTGGGTTCCAGAGGCTGAATATCCTCTTTTTCCGAGGCTGAATATATGCTAGGGGGCGGGGGTTCTCGCCCGGAAAACTCTCGGAGCATCTGGTTTCCAGGGTATATTTCTTTCAGAGTTAGTACTACATTTCATAGCGTAATTATATCGTTCCATTTTGGTTTGCGGATTCAAAAAGTTGCGGATAAGCCTGCGTAAGCGTCGTATTGGTGTGGACGCTAACCGTATCCGCAACTTGCGCTTGCGGACTCATCCGATTCCTACCCTGGGTACCAGAGGCTCCGAACTTCGCTAGAGCTGCGAAGCGGCGTCATCGACTGAGCGAAGCGACTCTAGTGGCTCTAGCGACGTTCGGAGCCTCTGGTACCCAGGCTATCCGATTCCGTACACGTATGGATAAATCGAAATTTAGCGGGAGTTCAAAGTATCAAAGATTCGAGTAACGGGATGAAAAGAATTCAGTAAATGTACGACGCAAATCCAAGGGGAGCTGATTTTTGGTTTGAGTTACCGGGAGTTATAGTCAACAGAGCAAGTTCGAATAAGGTATCAATGACATCTGCAACTTTTTCAAAACAGTATCGCATTACAAGTAAGCCAACACGTTTGATCCTAGAATATCACAAAGTTAGCCTGCGTAGTGGTTCAAGGGAAGGTTACTCGAAACCAGGGCAGTAAACTGACTGATCAGAAAGTGTTTCTTGCACCAGGGATGAATGCAAATCGTTCGATCTCTTCTTAGGCTATTTTTCAGGGCCTACTTGTAACCTCTCACTCGCGGCCACCTCCACTCAAGCTCTCAAACGAGGGACCTTAACCTTCCCGGAATATCCAGAATAACAATGCCTGATGATTTGCAATGATTGACAAAGTTTTTATACAGAGAAACACTAGCCGCTTGTTTGCCGAGGATAATTCCCGCAATTCTTGGGGTCTTTCAACTTTCATTCAAAAACATATAGCGTTTGTCGTAGATGCATTAGGGTACTCTGTTAGAAAAAAGACGACTGTGGGGGTTGACTTACCAGGGCTTATGTTCAAAAGCAGCAGAACCACGGATAGGATAAGCACCTGTGCCATGCTAGACTGCTTGAGGGTGCTTGCTCGTCTTGAAGGTCTGGTTTTCGTATTCGAGTTTGGCTGTCAAGGAGGAGGACTCATACATGTATATATGGCCGCTGCACTAGGGCCGGTTCTTCAATCGTCATAAATCCGCATTCAAGTGTAGAGTTTCATTACTTTTCTATTGGCCAGGCACCACAAGACTGCTGATAGAAGCGGATATGACGTCGTGAAACGCTGAAAGAATCTACTAGCCCCAGGGTGATTGTCCAAGGACTTCCGGTATAAAGCAATTCTACCAGAAGTCTTTCCACCGGAAGACGAAGGCGAATGAAAAGAGAGCTGATACAAACTGAAGTTGATATATTACCTTTATATTCTAATAATCAGAATTTCTTACTTCATACGTCTACCTAAACCACTTTTGGTCTGTAGGAGTCTGGCAAACATCCAGAGAAACCTAATCACTTATTCACTCCGCATACCATTACGTCACATCCACTTGACAGAGGCAAGGGCGTAGGGAACAGAGGTTGTTTCATAAATTGATTTAGAAATGACAAACAACGAAACTCTCCTTTGGTTTGGTCGAATTTTGCCTTGTTTTGCGTTATCCGAGCTACTACCCGTCCCCGTGGCGCGCGAACAGTCCCCGACGCGATATACGAAACGCACGATTTGCGATTACGATTGCGATTACGCAACGTAACTTGACCGGGTATCTACGTAAACACGGAGAGCGCGTTTCAAAACAAGGCAAAATTCGACCAAATCAGAGGGGAGTTTCGTTGTTTGTCATTTCTAAATCAATTTACCAAACAACCTCTGTTCCCAATTCCCTTGCAGAGGTCTCTTGCACAGCCGTTCTCGTTGTCGGTCACGTTTGGGTGTTAGTACGTTAAGATCCCAGGCCGTTCGCGTGAAGGATTTTCTCAAATTTCGTGTAAAAATATTACCCAATAATACATTTGAAGAGAATTACTAGTGATCAATAACAATATTCATGGTTGTTATTATGATAAACACAATTTGATTCTGCATTAGAACGCATCGCACTACCCTAGGTAACAGAGGCTCGAGCTTCACTTCGACAACACGGGCCGCGAAGCGGCGACAACGAGTCGCGAAGTAGTCAACAAAGGCGCATGGTAAACGAACGAAGGTCGAGACTCTGGTACCCAGCGTAGCATCACACTAACAAAACAATATTTTGCTGCTCTCCCGTCTTCTACATGATCGTAGCAGCAATGTTCTTAGAATTTGGTCAAATCCCAGGCTGGATTCTTGTTCTAATATGAATTTCGTATTTACTCGAATATGCATCCCGGCCCTTTTTTAATTTTTCGACTCTTGGACGAGGTGCGCATTCGGGTCGGTACTGACCATTGGCTCTAGTTTCAGTGATCTGCAAGTATTATGTTAAACTACTAATCTAGGAAATCAAAAAGGTCAAAATACAAACAACAGACGCAAAGGATTGTGGGGATAAATTACTTTATTCCAGAAAGCATGCACCAACCGAAAAGTCCCTCCGCCCCAGAACCCTTTGCGCACCTTTCTTGCAATATTTTCCGCGTTTTCTTCTTCCTTATTCAAGAGACTGGGAAACAAGTCCTTGAAAGGGAATCGTGAAGAACGATTTTTCGGGAGCATTGAACTATTAGGCATATAAATACACAAATGATAATAGTGATATCCATCTAAAGTCGGGGGAGGCAGCTTTTAAATTTTAAGGTGCCCTGAGTCCACCACCCCTCCTCCTCCTCCTCCCCCGGAGTATCTAATAAACACTCCCTTATAAAGCAAAAATGTGTACAGTAGGTGTGGCATTGTTACCATCAATAGGCACCTGTCACTTTGTGAGACGGTTGCAGACTAGCGACCTGATGGTTGACAATTGTACGATTCCATCAAAAAACTATTATTTTCTATGAGGAAGGAAGTAAATTCTGATCGTTTACCTATATCCAGAGAAATCCTGTGGTCAAACTGTATCCTGATGGTTGACAATTGTACGATTCCATCAAAAAACTATTATTTTCTATGAGGAAGGAAGTAAATTCTGATCGTTTACCTATATCCAGAGAAATCCTGTGGTCAAACTGTATCCTTAGGAGCTATTAATAGCCGTAGTCTTATTTTCTTTCTTGGGAGGGGGGTATCTATCCTTGCAGCATTTCAAGTAATGAACTATTATAGTTTTTATGTAGATGTGATTTTTCGAAGCGATGAAGAACTTGCCATTCAATAACATGATCGATAACAAGAAAAATAATCTTTTGTAGGCTAACATATAGCCTTAAAACAAACACACATTCATATTGGTAAGATAAAATTAGACACATTTTTGTTATTCAAATAGATACAGACAGATATCATCGCGTTTTTAATAGTTTTTGTCAGTTCAGTTTGCGAAGTGTGCACAATATACAAGTATGTAAACCTTAAATAATAATGTACACATTTGTTACAATATTGATATGTACAAAGCATGAATATGAATTCACTTTTTGGATTGTTTATGAATAAGACGCGAAAAACATCTGCGGCATATTAGGGACGCTTAGTCAGCGAAATTGTTTCCTTTTTATCGCAATTCCTCCGTTTGTTTTCCATTCCTTTAAAATATGGCGGTTAAGCTCTCGAGCCTACAAGGTCCGTGCCTTGGAAAGTTTCCTTCGATAATCTGGCAAGGATTTACACATTCTTTACACATTACAACCCAGGTAATTCCTTTGTTACAAAGAATAACTAAATTAGAAAAGCTAGAGAAAACATCCTCTATATTTTGACCGGTTTTTTTTTAATAAGCCATTATAACTCTTTCGATTTGTTTTTAACCAATATTATCGGCAATTGAAATCGATAATTTTAGAACGTCGGAAACGTAGATCATTCTACATTTTATATTCCTAGCTCTAAGTCCGCATTTTTCCTTGTGGTATTCTATTTCTATACGCCTGCAGGCTATATTTCTATCGGAGCGAGAAGCCTCTTTTTTTGTCCTGTTACAGCGTTCTCATTTCCAGTAAACTCAATTTTATATATATCAATTTGCTGATTCAAAGTGCTATCCCTAATCCCCTTTTGCAAACTGTCGGGGTTTTACCAGGCTTTGCTTTTTATCAGTGTTTATCCTCGGAAGGTAGGTTTTCCTTTCAACTTTGTAAGACTCGAAATCACTTGTGCCATAACCGTCTGCTCTCGTGCTTTTTATCCCTGGCAGAAGGACCGTCCCATTTTCCGGTGAAGGAAGAAAAGTTTGTGGGTCTGTTTTTGTCCGGTGAACCTTAATTTTACCCTCTCTTTTTGATTTCGCGTTCTCTTGGTTCTTCCTAAATTCTGTTATTCCATAAAACTCTGGCATGCTCAGACTTCGCCTTCCAGTGTTTCTTCCGTCTTGTAAAGCTGGCAGAAACGGGGATGATGGAAGGGTGAACTTCTCGAGCGAAGAGGATTCTTCGGCGTTCTTGTTTTGTGGCGAATCTCCCACTGTATCACATCTCGCTGCACGCTGTGACTCAATAGAGGGTAAAGATAATCTTCTATTTCTCCTCGAGACAGCTCTCACACTCCACGTCATAGGCGATATGTGTTCGTATTCTTCCTTGTCGCTAAGAGAGTCTCGCCGGTTGCCAACGAGCTGTGGTTCCATCTGTCGCAAGAATTCAAGCAGCAGCGAACACGATAGAGTCCGACACATAAGCTGTAGACGAAGAAAAATATGTCAAGCTGCATGCAAATACCTCCACAAAAAACACGGTTTTCACATGCATGTGAAAGATTTCGCGAAAAAAAGAAAACGGGCTGTTTAACGATAAACTTATAAAATATTTTTGTGTTTTTTAAGTGCGAAAATTGACAGCATTTTAAGTAGCTCACCTTAAAATTGAAACCGTACCATCAAAGGTCACGAATTGCTAATAATTCAAAATAAAATTTGTTGCTGAGCTATTTTTGCGTTTAATTCCGGTGTTTAGGTGGCGAATAAGGCTAGATATTATAATAACGTGCTACCCGCTATGCTGATTGTTTTTGTACTCATCATCAAAGGACGCGCTTGATTGGAGGAGCGCGAAATATGTTTATTGCAAATGGCGAGATACTCGGGGCAGGTGGAATCGTTATTGATAAGTTTTTCTAATCGTGTCCTATTTTATCTGTTTGTTTGTGATACTCAAACTGTGAATAGCTTGAAAGCTTGAATAACTTTTGCCATGCAAAGCTATATACGAAAAACAAAATCTAAACAGTAATCGGCGCTAAATATAAATGATTGAAACAAAATTGAGCGAAATAAAGCGTCTGAAAGTTCTTTTTCTGCTGAGAGCAATATTTTCACTGAAATCACGGGCAAACCAGACGAAATGTTCGTGTATCGAATAATATTATATCTTTAATTTGTTCACCAAATATATCTGCAATAAAGCCAATTTCTTGAAGTTGTTGTCATAGATTGATCTGGTTCCGTTTTAGCCGTGATTCATAACAGTTTACGCGATTTTCCTCCTTCATCTCGGTTCACCTCCTCCCCTGCTCCCTACTTGTAATAAAATACAACAGGCTAGAAATGCTCCACGCCCTGGCAATCACAACTTCGAATCTTCGAGACAACTTTTTCGGCAAAAAACGGAGAGCTTTTCCCTTCAAAATCCTGTATGTCATAGAAGAATAAAATAATCCAAAAGGCCAGAATTTCCCTGCAATTTTTCACTGAAAATTTGAAATTTATCGTTCTTCTAGGGTGCTGACAAACAGTCGGTTCACTGAGCGCGGTCGGGGCCTGGACACAATAGAAAATACAATGCAATGCCATGGCAACCATTTGACCATTGTATTTTCTATTGTGCGCTCAGTGGGCCGACTGTTTGTCAGCACCCTGGAAGAACGATAAATTTCGACTTTGCAGCGAAAAATTGCAGGGAAATTCCGACTGTTTGTCAGCACCCTGGAAGAAGGATAAATTTCGAATTTGCAGCGAAAAATTGCAGTGAAATTCTGGCCTTTTGGATTATTTTCTTCGAAAGATATGTTTAGAAATTATTCTTCTATGACATACACGATTTTGAAGGGAAAAGCTCTCCGTTTTTTGCCAAAAAAGTTGTCTCGAAGAGTCGAAGTTGTGATTGCCAGGGCGTGGAGCTTCCTACCCTTTTGTTTTTTATCACGAGTGGGGAGGAGGTGAACCGAGTAAACTGTTATGAATCACGGCTTAAACGGAACCAGATCAATCTATTACAACAACTTCAAGAAACTGGCTTTATTACATATATTCGGTAAACAAATAAAAAAATATATTATTCGATACACGAACATTTCGTCTGGTTTGCCCGTGCTGCACCAGCCGGCGCAAATGACCGCCCGAGATGAGCATCATAAAAGGAAAACAAGTTGAATATAGAAAAGAAAATGTTAACCTAATAATTTGAAATCAAATTTTAAGGAGAGGGGGGCGTAAGTTTTGCGGTAATGCGGTTTTGCTTTAAATATGGCGCAGTTTTTTGGTTTTTCGTATTATATTCCGCGGTTATTGCGGTTTCTCTAGACTGCGCGGTTTACGGTTATTGATTTATTTTGACGGTTTTGCGGTTTTTGCACCGCTCTTACGACCTCCTCCAATGACACTTTACAAAAAGTCGCATCGATTTAAGAACAGTTGCCCTTTTTATTTTGTTTGCTATTACTCACTAAGAACTTAGAGACATTTTCCGCGCCCTATTAGATGTGAAATGACCTTATTTTAAGCGTCATGTCATGTTTTTCCTCTATGTCTCTATACTTTTCTTTCCAGCGCTGTGAGATAAGCTAAAGTTTTATGAAAGAAAATTAAACCACGCGCCCTTGGAACCGTTTTGGGAGGTGGAATAATATGTTTTGTTAAATCAGCGTTTAAATCAATTTAAATAAATTTAAATTTATTTGGCGCACAATCCTGGAACTCCATATAATTGTAGTACTCTTTGCAACACTTGTTTAATTAAAAGTATTAACTTTTAAAATTTGTATGTGCAATCGTACTTACCATTTTTGGCAAATTGACATGTATTTTCCCTGAGAGAAACAATAGTCTATTAACTTGTCTACCTTATTTGTTAATCATCCAGGAAGCTTAATATTTAAATTCTGACGCAGGAATCATGGTACTTCACACGCCAATATATAGACATGTACAATAATACCATGACCAAGGCTATATTACTACACACCAATATATTGACATGTACAATAATACCCTCACCAAGGCCATATCTTGATATTTAAAATAATAGCATAATAAAGGCAATATTACTAAAAATGGGAAGAACTTCACAAAGATGTATCTAAACAATTGAACCTTTCTGAATAATGATAGAGGGTCACGCACGTGACTAAGACCTGTTGCTCGGGTAGATACAGTCGATTGATAAAAGGTTGTCGTCAACCGGCTTCGCAACTACGCGACAAGCCCGAATGTAAGCATGGGTAAAAACCACTGAAGCGCCTAGCTGCATACACCTATTTCAATTAAGTTTGACATAAAGAAAATGGAAAATGTCTGACCGCAGTTATTGGTGGGAAAGAAAGTGGGTGCTTTCTCGATCCGCTTGCTGGTGAAATGCCCCGAGCATACAGTGAAGATTTGAAGTGGCGAATTATTCACATGAAGCAATAGAAAGGTGCGACAGACGACGAGCTAGAGGATATATTTGGAGTTAGTAAGTCCACGATAGCTAGATATTTAAAACTCTACCGAAATTCTGGTAATGTTAACTGTATGACTATGGGAAGACCAGTCGAGTCCACCGTAATTGCGCCTGATGAGCAGCGAGTCATCATCGAAATTTTGCTGCGTCAACCTGACCGAAGACTCCTAGAACTCCAACAAGAAGTTGGACGAGTGTCTGGAGCTGTCTACTCGATATCAGCCATTCAATACTACCTTCGGAGAAACGGAATAACCAGGAAAAAAGGTAATTATTAGCCGCACTGAATGATGCATTGAAAAGCAATATAAATGAATATTTAATTATCTCAAAAGCTAAAGAAACAAGCTTTGCAAAGGGACGAAATCAGGCGCACCGACTTCAGGGATACTGTATGCACACTCGATCCAAGGACCCGATATTCTTGGACAAAAGCAGATTAGTAAGTGCTAATACCGTACTACTAAAGACATATATTTTTCAAAATGTAATATGCAATTTCATGTAAACTGTGTAGTTATTAATTATGACAATCTGATGTGAATTCCAACCGATGATTTAATGAACTTCCACGTTCTCTTGTAGGACAAACGTATTGCTCGCAATTATGGCTACCGCTTCAGGGGCACATGAGCCACTATTAAACGCCGTCACCTCAACTGGGGGCCTAGAATTACAGCTATACCAATTGTCAATTGTGACGGATTCCTTGACGTTGGCATTTACTGAGGCAACATTAACGGATAACGATTTCTACGGTTCGTTAATCAAAAACTCTTCCCTGCTTCTGCCTTTTGATGGCCTCCTTCACTAAACTTTTTATGTATATAAAAAAAACTTTTTTCGTGGTTATGCAAAAAGCAACCCATCTATTCTCTTTTACCCACAGATAACGCCGCGATTCACCACACACCCGGTGTTCTAAATGCAAACCGAGCAACTGGTGTGCTAGTACTATTCCTCTCTGCATACAGTCCTGATTACATGCCATGTGAAGGAATATTCCCCTTAGTCAAGTCATGGATCAAGGAAAAGGATGCTGTTTGGCATGCAACAGACGAATCAGAAGAATTTGTATTTCATGCATTTATGGAAGTGACCAACGAAGATGTGGTATCTTTCTGCAGGAATGCCCAATACATCTAGAAGACTATTATCAATCATTGGGGAAAAACACTTTGTTCTTTTTATTAACAGAAGATGAAGAGAACTTGTTGTAATGTATGTTATTTACATTGTACAATTTTCATTGTATTAGGGGCCGTCCACACTAACACGGATTCGTTTGAATCCGTATACTTTTTGATACGTTTAGGCCTTCCGTCCACAATAACACGCGCGCTGATTCCAGCGAATCCGGATACTTTTGAAAACGCCGTCGAAAGTGAATCAAAATGAATCCGTATACTGTGGTCCGTAAGTGTGGACGGT
Organism: Nematostella vectensis; assembly: GCF_932526225.1. NCBI lineage: Eukaryota > Metazoa > Cnidaria > Anthozoa > Actiniaria > Edwardsiidae > Nematostella > Nematostella vectensis. The sequence continues at coordinate 15,187,659 of NC_064043.1, read as the reverse complement.
CAAATCCGTATCAAAATGAAAACGATATCGTCATATCGCATGCGCGCGCTGCTTTGAGCATGCGCATATCATAAAAATGACGTCACCCTGTACCTTTCAGTGTTAGTGTGGACGGCTGGATCCAGGCGAACACGATGCGAAAATGATAGTGTGGACGCGAATCCAGTGATGCGTTTTCGGCGAAACGAATCCGGATACTTTTGAATCCGTGTCAGTGTGGACGACCCCTTGTTTAGAGATGCGTCCATGCTCACAATCATTCAAGCTGATTCGGTACACACACAAAACGGAATTAAAATTGTTTAACTGATATTAAAATTGTTTAAATAACCGCATCACTTTATAATTGGATGCTGGTTAGCTCCTTGATCCATTTTTCGCGCTCGACAGTAAACATTTCTGCTGTGATGACATCGCCATCCCTCAATTTCTTAAGATCTTCTAAATGTTTTAGGATGAGACATCGTCTCTGCAGCTGCAATAATAACAGAGTACCACAGCTCGACCAACAACAACAACAACAACAACAACAACAAAAAAAACAGGTGCGGTAGTGTACAGAGCAGATTTTTGTGTGGTTGGCAGTCTACCGTAAAAGGCATTTACTAAGTTTTCACCTTCTGATCCCCTGCCTCGCTCGGGGCGTCTGGGCATTATTGCCGGAGGTGGAGCGAGGTGTTGACTTTCCCTTTCCAACAAAGAAGGGCTGGTCTGGTGGATGGTCATAGCTGATGTGATCACCTTTGACATAAGAGGAAAAAAAGACATTACTTGGTATTTTTTGTGTAAATGCTATTTTTAAGGCTGATTGCACGATCGTGTGTCATTAATATGCAAACCAGCCAGTGATGCGTATTAAAGCCGCTTATCACCAGTTTACTTCCGGTTGATTACGTAACAATATCCGATGATTTTTAACGGAAAACGTGAAAAATATTTCAAAATATTGAAAGCAGTGTGTCTATTGGAAGTTTCTTTGAGGATGTGATTGATAATTTAGAGCGGATGGCCTGTTAAATATCTCGAAATTTAATAGTTGAAGTTTCCGTCGGACCTCCGGAAGTAAAACTGGTGACAATGCGGCTTTAATCTATTGTCATTGATTTCGTTTCTTCTCTCGTTCAAGGAATACGCACTTTCACCAGCTAATTAAAACGATAAATTTTAAATTTATCGCGCCTTTTATTCTATTTGACGCTTGGAGTAAAAAGAATAAATAAATGTAATACAGAAATTCAGTGCTCAGTTGATGAAATCAAGTTTTGTGAAATCTTCAAATTCAAATTCCGTATCGTGTTCAATAATTAGCACATTAATGAATTGGTCATGAATCAAAATATGTAGTTTAAATTTTGATGTTAAAAATAAACAGCTGCTTACCAGCATTCTCGCCCAACACTTGAGCTTATAGAGGAGCCAATCTTCGTGCTTTTGTTGCAATTTTCTTAGGCAAGTATGAAAATTGTGTATGGAATTATCCATAGCATCATCATCCTCTGATTTTGGTTCTTGTGGGTGCAGAGCTCTAAAATTTAGGAGACGAAATTTTTACTCTATTTGCATATTTTTCGTATTAAAATTCGTTTTAAAATGTTTGAATGCAAAAAAATAATAATAATAAATAAACATTATACAGTATACTTACGTTTTACTACAATCTCCTGAACATCGTCATCTTCTACAGCAAGAATCACTTTGTCAATCTTGGAGAGTTTATTTGGACCAGTCTTCGCCGCCTTTGGGGGGGACCAGGGGGTTTCAGAGAAACTAGTGGGAGGCGTGGATCGCCCCTCCGGGCCTCCCAGCCCCGTCTCCCGTCTTAGGCCTGGGAGGCGTGAATCGCCCCTCCGAGCCCCCCAGCCCCGTCTCTATATATCAAGCGTATAATGTTTCACGTACGTAAACAATCGGCGATTGCTAATGTAGGCCGAATCGATTTCACGTACATGGGCTTTTGGCGATTGTTTATGTAGGCCAAATTGGTTTCGCGTACGGGGCGATTGCTAATGTAGGCCAAATCGATTTCACGTACATAAACAAACGGCAAAAGCTAATGTAGGCCAAAACGATTTCGCGTACATGGGTAATCAATTAGGGCCGCAGGTGTTTCGCGTGCATGGGTAACTAATTAGGGCTGCATACATGAATAATTAGGGTGTAGGCCGGGCGCGTGCAAGCCCTAGGACTTGCGCGTACACGGCTTTTTGGGGCAAATAGCGATGGGGCCGCGAAAACGGGGAGGGCCGCCAACCTACGGAGCGCGGAATAACCGTTTTTCGGCCGTGAATTCAAAGCCGCCGGCGTGGCGTTTAAACCTGAGTTCTACTCGAACACCTCGCTCCCGAACCCCTCGCGAATTTTTCGCAGTCTCTTTTTCATCCTTTCGCGTGCCACCAGGGAGGGCCCTTTCCCGCTTTTTTTATCGCGCGGTGCGAGGCCGTGTCGAACTCTGATAGCGGCCTTGAGCGCGTTGTATCCCTCTTGTTCCTGAAGTATTAGCCGAAACTCTTCGTCTGAGATACACCCGTCTTGCAGAGCCTTAGAGACCAGCTCGCTGATCGAGTTTTTCATACTCTCCGCTAAAACCACCGTGTCTTCGTGTTTAGCCACCTTGCTCGTAAGACCCCTAGAGACCACCCCCGCGCCCGCGCCCACGACACCGATCAGCCCAGCGACCCCTGCCAGCGGAGCGCCGATCAGAACCCCTATCCCACTCAAAGAGACTCCCAGCCCGGCGCTGGAAAGCACCCCTGCAGCGATGCCGGACGCCACAGACACAGCATGGGTAACGGCAAAGGCGCGCTTATACTTCTTCCGCACCAGTCGATAATGCGATAATGCGATAATCTCATTGTCTAGACCCGCCTGAATGTCACATATTCTCTGGAGTCGGAAACTTTGCGCGTCGCCGCAGATGCTTGCCGGAGCGGTAGGCGTTTGCGGGGGGCAGACGCTGGGAAGCGGGGGGTATATGCCACCGCTGCTAACGTCGCTGTTCGCCATGCCTGTTATGTCGGGCCTAGGTTAGCTCTAATACGAGGCGGACAGGCTTGCCCTTAAAGTCCACCCGTATACTGTGGTCATCCCTGATCCATATTCGGATACTCGAGACAAACTCAGAGGAAGACGCTGGGACGCAAATGGGGATGTCGGGCCCATAGACGACTTTCTCGTGCGGCCTCCCGCGGGTTTCTAGGCAAGCGAGAACGTTTGAAGGCTCGTCTAAGGCGAGGCACTGCTAGCGGTCTACGATGTCGCAAAAGATGTAGAGGGCCTCTATTTTTGGCAAAGTCACCTTAAGTGGGGGAGCCCCCAAGGGCAGTGCGAGGCCCCGCCCCCCCATCTGATCGTCTTTGGCCTCCAGGCCAAATAGTGCGCAAAGCTCGGCGTTCAGGAACACAATGCCTGTGGACACGAGCACGATCTTCCCGGTGAGGGGGTCCAGCTTCGCGGTCAGAATCTTGCTTTCAGCGTGGTTGATCGTCTCCACGATGGACTCGGCCGTGTGGTGCCCGGCTTGCAGAGTAACGATGGGCGGGAGGGAGGCTATAGTCGTTATCTGATGCTCCCGCTCGAGATTATACCAGCTGTTAAACAGCGAGCACTGCCGGAGCGCCACAAAGCGTGGGCGCCTTATCGGCTGCTCGAAGAAGAGCGTCAGTTCACCTCCGGTGAACAAAGCGTGTAGGACCACCATTGTGTTGAACATAGCCCGCCTTCGTGTTTAATAGGGCTGAGCATGGATTGGGAAGGCTGGCAGGTGCTGAACGAGGTCCCCCGAAGGAAGGAGGAGGAGATGAAGAAGGCGGCAGTTGCGGCGGGAGCCTCTATAGCCGAACATATCAAACATGCTATAGCCGAACAAGTCAAAAAACCGGTTTCCCTCATCACCCCACTACTCACGCAGCTGGAGATACACGTGGCTGAGGACAAATCATTCACGACTAGGGTCCGAGACATATTCAAAGAGACAGTAGTCACGCACAAGTCCGCCAAGGAGTCTCGACGGTGGCTATCGGAGCCTTCCTATGGGTACTGGCCACAGCAACTCAACTTTGCGGTCTGGTGCGCAACCGCCGGATGTGGGGTGTCCCTAACTGACCCCACTTTCGCCACGCTCCCCTCTGTCATCAGGGGGTTTCTAAGGTTTCACGTCTACTTTACCACCCGGAGGATACTCTACGAGCTCGGCGTCCCCCTGCCTGGCGACAGCCCGTTCACGCAAAAAGGTAACCCCTACAAGAAGGCCGCTTTCGAGCGTCTATGCATAGAGTTCGGTTTGCCGCGTAAGCCGGACTTCCGATGGAAAGGCGGGCGAAACCACGGGCTAGGCGACGTGTTTGTGTTCTACCCGGGGGAGGGGTATCGCAACGTGCACGTGATCCGTGGCTACGACACGGCGGCGGACGAGTACCCGAGCCACCTCAATCTGTTTAGCGACGAAGGTGGGACGTACAATAGTGGGAAGCAGGTGGGTTACATACGCAACGACGACCACGGGGGCGTGCAATATAGCTGGTTTGCGCCTCCCAAAGGCGAGGGGCTGACAAAAGCAGGGCTAGGGAGACTCGACCGCTCGGTCGAGGCGTTCGTCTACACAGTGCTTGGCGCGCAGGTAAACGTCCGTTCCTCCATCGCAGGGGCCGGTGGGCCGGCCATGGAGGCGCAGGCGGAGTTCACGGAGCTGCTCGAAGACGCGATCATAGAAAACGACATCGATCAAAGCGTGCAAAGGTACCAGTTAGCCGTACAGGAGGCCAAGGTGAGACTGAGTCTTGCGGTCGCACCAGGAGTGTGGCTGATGCCGAGCGATCTGGTGATAAACACGCAAAGCGTCGTGGGCTACAACAATAAGCTGCAGAAAGCCACGAACTCCATGAAGCTCGGCGCAAACGCGATCAACACCGAGACAAAGCCAGTCGGTGCTCATAACATGGCCGGTGGGCATCCTAGGGTTCAACACGCGACTGACCACGTGCCGTCCCGGCGGCAAAGCGCCCCTGCGAAAGTGCACGCGGAGGGCGCGGCCCCTACCCTGTCGGGCGAGAAAAGTGACCACACCGCCCTCAAGGTGGGGTTGTCGGCGCTCGCGGTGGCCGCGGCGTATTACTTGTTCCGATGACTGCTTTGCATTCGACGAACCAAGAACGCGGCTACGGCTAGAATGAGCAGCCACGCATTTTCGCCAAGGAATTTCACCGCTTCCCCTGCAGCCTTAAACACGAAGTTTGCGATGCTGCCTACTAGCCCGGGGAGAAGTTCGCCCAGCTTTTTCCCGATGGCCTTAAGCCCGTTACCGACCCCTCTGGCCACGGAGGAGAGCGACTTGCCAAGCGACGTCACAATGGCCGCGATCGTCGTCGCTACGGCCAACCCGATAGCGGTGATGGTAAAGCCGTACTTTTTGAAGATGGCTTTGATGCGCTCTCTTAGCGGCTTTTGGTTCTCGAGCTCTCGGTTTTTGCGTTCTAGTTCGTCAATCTCGGACAGCCTCTCCTCGTTGCGCTCACGGGCCTCTTGGCGGCGACTCTCTGACGTGTTAGGGTCGTCGATGGTCTCCCTGTCTGCGGCTACCACCCCTTGCAGCTCTTGGACTCGTTCTGTGTTCTCCTGGATGACCGCGTCTATCTCTGCCACGGACCCCATCGCCAGCTTGAAGCCTTTCAGCTTTGCAACGTCCTGTCGAACGCCCCCGTCCTCGTTGAACAGCTGTCTTGGTTTAGTCCAACCTCCTTTGCCGAGGTTGCGAAGCTGTATTAGCGTCTTTCCCCTCTGGTCTGACTGGAACCGTATCAGCTTCTCGTTAAGGTCTGGGTATTTCTCCCTGAGGAACTGGAGACCGAGTCTTGTCGCTGCACCCTCTGTGATGAACGAGGTTTTAGCGCTTGCCGTTCCGGCGGTTTGCGTTGCGCTTCGCGTAGCCATGCTATGCGCAGCATGCATACGCGATGACGTGCTCGTCATTGGGATCGACTCCCCGTCGTCGGGGTCTAACGGGATAAGAGGCGTCGTCTCGTCGTCCTCCGCCCCGCGATCGGCGGACGCGCCCGGCAAGGTATCGTCAATGTCAACGTCAACGTCACCCATGATGCGTGCGCATAACTCGTGCTACGCTATGTTAGACATGTCTAACAGTCCGCACCATAGCCACGCGACTTCGTACTTTATGCGCATATAGTACATGTGTGTACACACATACGATGTCAGTCAGCGATAAACTCGACCCCCAGCGAACACCCAGAATTCCTCTGGGGGTTCAAAGCCGAGAGAACTGTTCATCGGGTCACTCTCAACCCGTCGACGGCCTCCCCAGGCGAGACGCTATATGTGGCGGTCCCAAAGCTATCGGAAGGCGTCACGCTCGTGCCTGGCTCCTTGAGGGTCGGTCTCGATCTCTCCGTCTCAGGCCATGCGAATAATACCGTCGTGAACAACGTCGGCCGAAATCTCGTGAGCCGCCTGAAAATCACGTTTGCAGGAGAAACGCTCCAGGACACCAACCGCTACGACGTCTTCAAGACGTATGAGGAGCTTTACCTGTCCAAGGTCGAGAGAGAGGACCGCCTGGAGCAGGGCATACAGTCAGAAAACATGCGCAAGCCTCGCTCCAAGGCTGGCGATAAAGCGACCAGTAACGCCAAGGAGAACGCTCTAAACGCCGCCCACGGGGCGAGGTACACCATCCCACTAGACCATTCTCTGCTGACGGACCACGGCGTGCTGTACCCAAGGGCGCTCCCCGAGGCGCTGCTCTTCGAGATCATGTTCGCAGCGCCTGACCAGGTAGTAGTCGGAACCGATGCCACCAAATTATCCTATGGCATCAAAAATCTAGAGCTGGAATACGAAAGCCTGAGGGACGACAACCTCGCCCGGTCTGCAGCCGCTGCCTACCACAACGGCACAACGTTCTTCTACGAGCAAGTGAACCTTCTAAAGACCTTCGTGATTAGCAAAGGGACGGACAGCATAATCAACGAGAGTGTCAACCTGCCGCGAAGGTCTATGAGTGGTCTGCTGCTCCTCTTCGTGGAGCCATACACGGCAGGGGCTCGCGACTCTGAGAAGTTCGTGTACCCCGACATCAAGAGCGTTCGCGTTACAATCGATGGCATGCCAAACAAAGTCTTCAGGCAGGGCCTGCGCCCCACGGATTTCTGGAGGGAGGCGAAAAGGCGGTTCGTCCGCCCCTCCCCGGGGGGGCACAGCGGAGCGCCCGCCGCCCCGGCAGTCGGCCCCGAGTCGTTCTATGGCGATAACAAGTTTGCTCTGTGGATCGACCTTCGAACGACGGACGACAGCGCCATCCATGGGGGTGGCCTCCGATTGGTCAATACCCGCGACGGTGTGCACCTCGAGATAAAACGCACGGCAGGCGGCTCGGGTAGCGTAAACTGTCACGTGTTTGTGGTGGCCGACGCCCAAATGAACCTTATGAACGGACAGCTAGAGTCCATACAATACTGAGAACATATGCCGGAGAGGTATGGACCCGAAAAACGTCCGATTTAACGCTCTCATCGTGGGCCCGACGTCATGCGGGAAGACCCAATTCGTAGTGGACCGACTGCGCGGCCCTTTCCGGGGCAAGTTTGACTACATCGTACTCGTGTGCCCTACCTTTGTCTACAACAAAACATACGACGGCTTCGGCGAGGGCGACAATCGTCTGTTTGTCATCGCACCTGAGGCGGGTCAGATCGACGTCCTGCTGAGGTTTGTCTCCACTCTCTTCGAAGGCACTAATACGCTAATCATACTCGACGACTGTGCGGCCTCGAAAGACGTAAAGAGGCGCTCTGACCAGCTCGTCAACTTGGCGTTCAGCGCGCGCCACGTGGGTATTAGCGTGTGGGTGATCACGCAGCAGCTCACCAGCATCACGAAGCCGTTCCGCGAGAACATCGCGGCCTTGGTGGTCTTCTATACCCCGAGCAAGGCGGACATGGAAGCAAACTGCATGAATACGGCGCGGAGCTCTCAGAAGAGAAGATGAAAGAGTACATGAAGGCCCTCAAGACGAAAGATTTCTCGAAGTTAGAGTTTTGCTTGCGTCACCCTTATACCATCGCCCTAGTTGAACGGTAACCACCGCCCTAGGGCATAACGTATATGCACCTTAGCCACGGCATGACGAGCGACAAATACTTTGAGAGTCTTCTTGAGGGGGCGCCGCAGGCCTCCCGGCCGTCGAGTCGTTGGACTGCTCGACGCATCCTGCCGGGGCGGCAACCGGAGGTGAGCAAACTGAGGTAGCAGACGCGAGGGAGAAACTCGCGATTCTCGTAGCCTCGGGGAAGTCGAGAGAAATGGTAGGCAAGGCCCTGACTCACGACGACGTCAAACGCATGGGCGCCGAGGAGGTGAGGAAGTACGAGAGGCGATACGAGACCGCTCTAGCCAGCCGGACTACAGACGCCCTGGCAGACAGCTTTCTGAAGCTTACGACCAAGCTAGTAGGCATGGCGCTGCCGATAGACAGTGTGGTCGATCTTCACAATGACCTAGTGTCCGACTACATCGTCAACAACGAGCTCCGCACATTGTGCGGAAGCCTGGTTCTACGCTGCGGCCGTTTGATGGCTTTAGCCGCCGGGGCGTTACACATAGCGCGTCATGTGGACACCGCCGGAACGGCAAGCGCTGACGCGCGGAGCCAACGCGAGGTAGCAGCCGCGGACATTGTCGAGCCCGCCATCCCAGAGTAGACGCTCATTTGAAAGCTCGCCACTTCTCTTACCACTTGGTACTAAGTACTTGGTTCCAAGTAGTTGACACCGCGTGTTCGCACGTCGACGCAGATGGAGGAACCCCAAGGAAGTACTAGTGCCCAGCCTGACGAACAACCTGCTCAAGAACTTGCCCAAGAACCTGGCAAACAGCATCGAGAACCTGCACGTACGCCTGTGGCTGCCAGGACGGCAGCGGCGAATCACGAGCCCCGAACCGCCCGCGAATCACGAGCCCCGAACCGCCCACGACCCGACCTCACCCTGGACGAGTCGAAGCCGGAAGGCGCTTGGCAAAGTGGAACCGAATTAACAGAGCGAAGAAAGAGACACTTCGTGTCGCGCAGTCGCCGTTGGCCCCGGGGCCGAGCGAGCCGCAGTGCTTGCGCGCCGACGATGCCGCCGCCGGAACGGCAAGCAACTCTGCCTGGTCGGCTAGCTCGGTTATCGGGCTCGCTGGTCTTCTAGTGTCATCGATCGGCCTCTACACACGTAGGCGGGAGCTAGCTACCGCGTTCACGCGCACACCAGCTGTTAACCAGCGAGCTACCGATCCGCACGCAGCGGCCGACGGCCGCACAGCAGACCAAGGAGCGCGCTCCCGGGTCTCGGCTGTTATCCATGGAGTAAGCAGACATTCAGACACGAGGGCTCCACCCATATCCGCACGATGTCGACGACGCAGCAAAGCAAGATTACAAAGACCATCGCCGACGCCGCAGTCATAACCGGCCTCGTCGCCGGTATCGGCTGGGTTGGGCGCAAGGTCTTACGCGAGGACTTCACCAAAGACCCCTCCGCGAACGCCATGAACTACGCAAAAATGACTGCCGCCGTCGCAGGTGCTGTCGCTTTGAAGGGTTACCTTGATGACCAGAAGATCCTGCCCATGTAGTGTACTGTGGTACATGTAGGCCGTGAATTAGACTCGTGCGCGCCTTGCGCATGCGTATACGCATACACAGCACGTGAAGTGTGCTTCGCACAAACATGGCCTCTATCGCGATTTTGGTTGGCGGAGCCGTCCTAAACGCGACTGCATTCGTTGGTGGCAACTACCTCGCAAAGTTCCTGTCGAACGATGAGAGCCCCGCCTTAGCTGAGAAGGAGAGGCACGACAAGGCCCTAGAGAAATACCAACAAGACTATGGACGCTACCAACAGCGGCGACAAAAAATCCTCGATTGGCAAGCTCAAAGTCGCGAGAGAGGGTCCTTCGCAAAGCAGAACTTCACCGACACCGACTACGCACTCAAACTCTACAACCAGACCTCCCTGGAGTCGATGCGGGCCCCCGAGCTGTCCGACCACTACATCCCCAGCAAAACGCAGAAGAACGCCGAGTTGGCGTACATAGGCGCCGGCGCTTTCGCCATCGGCTACGCTGCTAGCCGGTTGCTGTGATGCAGCTGCCGTCGAAACGCGTATACGTACGTATGAGTCTGGGCGGCCTTTTTCCATGCTGCGCGTATACGTACGCCGAAGGCGTAGCAGACGGCATCCGCCTGTTGGAGACTGATTCCCCCGTCGCGATACGCACGTAATGGCCCGCCGGAACGGCAGGCGCATGTCCGACGAAGAACTCGATGCGTTCCTTCGTCCTATATACTACGCCAGAGGTGGCTTCAAGGGGGTGACCGCTCTGCATGCCAAACTCCCCAAGGGCTCAGCCTCCATAGATCGAGCGCGCAGGTGGGTAAGCTCGCAGCCTGTCGGGGGCTACACACAGACGCCCCCTCCTCCGACTACCTACGCCCGCTTCTCGGAGCAGATACCAAACCGTATCCACCAGTCGAACCTGCTATTCTTGCCAACCGACCGCGGGTACAAGTATGCCCTGACTGTCGTTGACGTTGCTTCACGATATAAGGCCGCCCGCCCACTGAGGACTAAGAGCGCGGCCGTCGTCTCCCGCAAACTCGCTGGCATCTATGCAGAGGGACCTCTCACGTGGCCCAAAGTCCTCATGGTTTATGACGGCGCGGAGTTCAAGGGTGCCACCACAAAGCTCCTAACAGACCACGGGGTGGAGGTCCGACGGGCTGAGCCAGGGCACCACAGGAGCCAAGCTTTCGCCGAGTCTTTCTATCGCTGGCTGGCACAGCGCCTATTTCGTGCGCAGTACTCGAAGGAGCTAGCGTCCGGCAAGACAAACCGCGAGTGGGTTACTGCTTTGCCAATCGTCATCTCGGACATGAACGCAACGAAGACTCGCATGACTGGCTTTGCGCCTGAGGACGCCATAAAGCTGAGGCGCGTGCCTCTCAAAGCCGAAAAGCCTCCCATAGAGGTCCCCTTAGAGGTCGGAACGGAGGTGTACATCGCCGTAAACGAGGAAGACCTTCAGGACAAGGGCCGACGGTGAGCGACGGACCCGGGTGGACAAGCAAGGCGTACCCAATACTAAAGAGGGTCATGGAGCCCGGACAGCCAGTGTTGTATTACACGGCGTACTCTAAGCACGGCTTCACGCGATCGCAGTTGCGTAGCGCGACGCCAGCGCCACGCTAGCGCCACCCTAGCGCGATCAGCGCTTGTGCCTTCTATTTCAGCTGAGGCACGTGAGTCTGACATTCCACTTGTAGTGACCCTGACTGTCGTCCCGCTGGTCGATACTGAAGCGTTGGGGATGACTCTTGGTGTACCCCTGAAGCAGAAGCTGAGTGCCACAGAGCGTGTACTTCTTTTCCGCGTCAGCAATCATGCCGAGTACGTTGTCTACCGTCAGAACGTGGTGCGGCCCCGTGTACTTCGTGCGACCCTTTTGCCTGTCGTCTATAGCGTATCGCTTGATTCGCGCTTTAATGAGCTCTTCACTGGGCGTAGAAGTCCTGTGGGAACCAAGGCACCTGGGGTGTCATCGGGGGGGATCACGCGGACTATCTGACCGGCGAGTCGCACGCGGGAGATGCCGGTGTACACAGCATTCGTGATCCAGCCCTCTAAGCTGTGGTCTATGATAAACAGACGCCTTGGAGTCTGGATGGTCTTGCCCTGCACCCGGTGGACTGTCCCCCAGCCCGCGTATTTCCACTCGAGGGGAAGCCCGTTAAGGACCACGCCGAGAGGGTCCTCTACTACCGTGCCTTTGTACGCGTCGACCTTCTCACCCCTTTTGCCTGGCACGGGCACCGGCCGCCCTTGCTTGTGATAACGATGCGCGACGCTAGGATCGAGGTCAAAGCGGATGGTTGCTGGCAGTCGGGGGTAGTTTTTCCTGTGGTGCTCTACCAATCGCTGCTGGACAAGGGCCCCCATCTTGTTGGTCGAGCACACCCACATATCGCTTGGGTGGGCCTGCTCGATCGCCGCGTCGAACGCCACACCATCCCACTCCTCTCGAAACACCTTAAGCTGTTGGGAGTCTGGCTGACACCAAATCCGGCCCTTTATGTCGTGGAGCCTGGAGGAGGGGGCGGCAGAGCCGCAGTTGCAGTCGCATGTACTGTACGGCTTTCCGCAGTCTTCACACAGGCAGCGGTAGTCGGACTCGAACCAGCGGATGTTCCCTTGTGCCCACTCCTTGAGCATATCGTGAGGCCCCTCTTTATCTCCCCAGGGCGGGACCTGCCCATAGTCGCCACAGCACACTACCTGACACGGCCGCGTGGCGAGATACCCTAGAATGGCGCGTAGCACTTTAGTCTGTACCTTACAGCACTCGTCAATGATAATCACTTCTGCGAGGCGGTCGAGTTTGTGCCCCAGCTCGGAAGGTCTCCACTCCTCTATCGGCTTCTCCGCCGGTATGCAGAGGTAGTGGTGGCAGGTTTGAGCCTTCACCGCGAGGCGCGGGTTGTTGCGATGGTCGTGGGCGAGGTCGTTCTCGGGGGTGAGCACCACAACGTTACGGCCACGGAACATGCTCACCGCCCACTCGGTCTTCCCCGATCCTCCCTGGCCGGCTAGATACATCCTCGCAGAGGCTGCGGCCACCAGATCGCACGGCAGACTCGGCGCAGTGCTTGGCTCCCTAGCCAAGCACCCCGACCTCTTCGGACCCCAAGCCGCTTCGGGCCGCCACTCGTACCCAGGCCTCTTGTGGCGCCACTCTCCATACCTCGGATTTCGCTCCACGAGCCTCATACCACTGGGCACCGCCTTTGCGTATATGGCATCTGTGCACACTCGGAGGACGTCTTCGCGAGGGATCCGCCTCAACATGCGTCGCAACGCTATGTTTGTGTACGCCAAGACGAAGGCCCTGATGTGGTACCATTGTGAGCGCCGGACTCCGTCTTTGTATTGGATCAGATAAGCCCCGTCGGCATGCTCGAAGTTAAGTAAGTGGTCGGTGCCCGCAAGGAGGTTTGTCAGATACGCGGCTTCTTCACGGTCGCGGACTACGATCGAGGACTCGTCGCCATGGCGAGCGCACTTGCCTACGAAACGGACAGCGAGATCTCGACCCTGCGAGTCTTCGCCGCCGGGGCCGGAGTGGGGGAACTTGATGGAGTCCTTTTTTCCGACGCTATACAACACCTCCCTCGCCGCGGCCATGGCGAGGTCACCCGAGTCTAGCAGGTCCTTGAGCTCTGGCGTGGTGATCCAGCCCTCGTTTTGTTCCAAGTGCTGCCCTACCCTCCCGGAAGTGAAGGGATGGCAGGCCTCAGAGAACCCCCACTCGGTCAACTGAATGGCCCCGGTCAGTTGAAGAACCTCGCTCAATGGCCGTCCCGCAACATCCGCGATACGATACACGTTCGTAGGGAAGCCGTATTTCCGTACCAGATCAATGGTGTCCGAGGCGCCGCCGAAGACACTGTCCTCGCATTTTAGGTACGCCGCATGCATGTCGATGTGCACATGAGGCTGCGCCCCTAAGTTATCCTCGCTATTCCACACTTTGGACTCAACCTGCGCCTCTCGCCAGACGTCCCTGTATTTAAGAGGCGTTGGCCTGATGTTCTCTCTTTGGGTCCACTTCTTGAAGCGATACCCTATTGCGCCGCCCATCGAGTGCGTAGCCTCGATGTACTCTTGGTAGGCTGGGTGATCATCAGGGAGCCATTGAGGATCATGTCCAGTCTCGTCTGTAAACGCCCTGTCGATAGCCCATCCGTCTTGTCCCGATCGGTACAGTTTGCCTTCGTGCGTGACTATAACACGCCCACACAGCCAGACCCTCGTGCTTCTGAGGATCGCCCTGTTTATGAAGCGGATGAGCACCTCTCGCACCTTCGCCTCGTGCGTTTTTGCGGCGGCATTGGTAGCGCGAGGCGCTGCCTCCCCCTGACATAGCGAACGAAGCTCCCTCTCAGCCTCGAAGTCTAGGCCGTGGACGCTCGCGATCGCAGGTGGTTCGGTCGGAAGCTCCGCCCAGGCGTGGTTATTGTGGCAAGGGATAGTGATCCTCGTCTTAGTCCCGTACTTCCCCGAGTCCCACAGGACGTTACCCAGGGCGTCCACGGCTACTAGCTTTACCTCGAGCTTCCTTTCCATCTCAAAATGGTCTTCTTTGGTGCATCCCGTGGTGGCTAGCTTCTTGTCAAACCGCTTGAGGATCTTGTCTCGTGTCTTGGTTAGACCAAGGGAGCGCGAGGTGCCGCGATTCCTCAAGAAGTCGGCAACATAGCTCACAACACAGTTAACGAAGGCGTCACTCCCCTCTCGCACAAACATTGGCCCAGGCTCACCATTTTGCTCAGGTAAAGGGCGAAGCTCGTATCTCACGTAGACGAGGTACTCTCGCCCTTTCTCCCAAATACCCGCATCGATGCCTTCCAGGGCGCCGACTGCGATTTGGCCCCCCCTTTGACTAACGACCCACCGATCTTGTGCTCCGAGCGCCCTTCCTCCTCTGTGATTGGCGCCAATGTCTCTGCGGGGGCCTTACCAACGACCGTGAAGAGCCTGTAACGCCGGTCGGGGTCTACCATCTCGAGCACCAGCGGAAGCACTGCGTTCGCCCGCAGAGACTCTCGCTCGTGCGAGACCCACCACACCGAGCCGTCGTCATTAATATCAGGCCCCCGCACAACCGGTTTTTCAGCAATCACACCTGTTCCACCAAGATCTCGCATCTCCTGGTAAACACTGGCGCTTATGTCTTGGCCCCGTAGAGTGGCATCCACGCTTGGGAACCGAAGATGGGCGCCGCCGACGAAGAGAGAGTAGTACGTCTCGGGGTCTAAGCTCTCTGGGCCCTCTTGCCGCCGTCCCGGCAGCAGAGGGCCGAACTCGCGCCAGACCTCCTCCGTCCACACCCTCTCCGGTACGAGCGGCTTAAGCAGCCTGTGTTTGACATCGTCGGGGATGTCCTCGTCCAGGATGTTCTGGACCAGCCCTGCCAGTACGGCGGGCGCCTCTTTGTCACGCATGCTATCGAGAATCTCCTCTATGTGGGCGTCCATGTTCGGGCACACCTTGAGCCACCCAGTCTCTAACTGAGAGTTTGGGTATGCCCTGCGCCACCCAGTCTCTAATTGACCGCACCGCGGGCCGCGATGTCAGACAGGACGAGTGCGAACCATTTCCGAGCGCGCCTCTCGATGCCACGCATCCTCTGCCCTTTACGATTCGCTCCGCAGGGGCGGCACAGCCGCGTCTCCGACTGAGTCCCTATGCCGCAGACCCTGCACGGCACGGGGAGGGGGCTGCCCTTACGGAGCCTTTGGAGGTGCACCTTGCAGTAGGTGTCCATGCACCTCCGGCCGCACGGGTTTGCGTGGCCGATCTTTAGCCACCCGCAGTAATCTTTTCCGCACCTCATCCTTCGAACGCTCGGCATACCACAGGACAGACGGATGTCTAATTGCAAGTCCAACGCCTAATTAATTATTTATGCACGCGAAACACCTGCAGCCCTAATTAGTTATTCATGCACGCGAAACAACTGCGGCCCTAATCGATTATTCATGTACGCGAAATCGTTTTGGCCTACATTAGCTTTTGCCGATTGTTTATGTATGTGAAATCGTTTTGGCCTACATTAGCTTTTGCCGTTTGTTTATGTACGTGAAATCGATTTGGCCTACATTAGCAATCGCCCCGTACGCGAAATCGATTTGGCCTACATAAACAATCGCCAAAAGCTTATGTACGTGAAATCGATTCGGCCTACATTAGCAATCGCCGATTGTTTACGTACGTGAAACATTATACGCTTGATATATAGAGACGGGGCTGGAGGGCTCGGAGGGGCGATTCACGCCTCCCAGGCCTAAGACGGGAGACGGGGCTGGGAGGCCCGGAGGGGCGATCCACGCCTCCCACTAGTTTCTCTGAAACCCCCTGGTCCCCCCCCCCCCGCCTTTCTCTCACAAGGGTCTGCCGAAAGTTTTATTAGGTTTCCCCTTTCGTGGCTGTAAGCTGACAGCAATTAGGAGCGGGAGTTTATTTGGTACTTGCAATTACTTCCAGCGAAATACCCGAGGCTGAATGCGGTGGATGACGAGGCCGGCCAAAATTCTTTCTTGTAGTGCTCGTAAATATGCTCCCTCATATGCTCGCACAATAAGTATGTTGTGCAGGTCTTCTTGGACCTGCTGTCGTTAAAAGCGCGGGAACAAATCGCGGCTTATGGAGGTTTAGCCCGCGAAAGGCGTGCAAGATACCCATGATGCGTAGCGGTCAGGCATTTTCTATTTTCCATTTACCTTATGTCAAACTTAATTGAAATAGGTGTATATTACCCAACGCATAACTTTAGTCTTACCGTATAGGTGCTGGCTAATATATGCAGCTGGGCGCTTCAGTGTTTTTTCACCCGCGCCCACATGCGAGCTTGTCGCGTAGTCGCGAGGCCGGTTGACGACAACCTTTTCGATCAGAAGCAGCCCAGCCTCTCACTTAAGCGCCGCGAAAAAGCTGTGCCATGTCAGCGGCTGCCCCAACCAAGATGGCGGAAGAAGATCTTGAAGTACCTGGTTCCTAAATAATTCCTTTTTCTTCCCTCACGAAAAACGTGAAATCTCGATTAACAATGCCTCTATCCTCCGACAAATCCTTACTTGGCAATGAAACTAAGGATACTCTCCCATCAGACAGTACTGACGTATTCCTGGTCTCGCTTGGGCTGAATGCAGGAATTGCGGTGGTGATTTTGTCGTTGTTCTCGCATTTGAGGACACGAATAAAGCGCCTTTACGCCCCGAGACTTATTCTCCTTGACACCATGTTTCCTCTTGGTAAACTTCCAAACTCTTCTTTCGCGTGGATCATGCCAGCATTCATGGCAAACGACGATGATATTTTCTTCTACTCTGGCATCGACGCGTTTGTGTACATTCGATTCATGAAACTCTGTTTCAAGATCTCTTTGATACTTCTGCCTTATGGGATAGCTGTACTATTACCGTTAAACCACTATGGTGGAATGGACGCTACGGGTCTTGATAAGCTCACCATGTCAAATATCAAGGAAAGGTCACCAAAATTGTGGGCACACTTGGTGGCGGTGTGGGGGTACACTCTTGTCATATGCTATCTCCTGTATGAGGAGTGGAGAGTTTATGTGCTCTACAGGCAGGAACATCTGTCTAAAGGGTTACGCAGCCAGTATACTGTTTTTGTGAGTGAGCTACCAACTCAGGTATGATAGGAGAGAGGGCAATTTGGGTTTTAGGGGATGGACTGGAAAGGGCTGGTGCCTAGAAGAAAGAGGGGGGGGGATGGTGTTGCAAGGTGAGGTTACTAGAGAGGTTGTGGGGGAGGGGGAAAGGTGTGCCACCTAGAAAGAAGCCTGAGAGTGAGCGAGTAAGAGAGTGTTAAGGTGGAAGGTGTTGTTGCAAAAGTTGGTGTCTAAGATAGGGGAAAGGTGACTTGCACACCCAAGAACCCAAGATCCATTAGTGCAAATTGCCTATTGGTAGGGGTGATGCCAAACATTGGCTCAAACAAGCACTTCCTCATTTTGGTTGGCTCAAACAAACACTTTCTCCATTTGCAGCTACAAGATGAAGACAGTATGAAAGCTTATGTTGAAAAACTTTTTCCTGGGCAGGTAGGTATATATTATATATTTGATATATAGCTTCTATTTGTGTCATTCTGTATCTGTTATTACCATTTATTTTGTTACACTTTTCTTTTTTAAAGGTTGAAGATGTGACCATTGTTGAGGATTTGTCAATATGGAAAAAGATGATTAAACTCCATGACAAATTAGTTCTCAAGCAGGAGAAGGCTCAGGTAAAAACTTGCACTATAAAACTAAGGAATGATTTGAATCTGGTCAATGATTTATAATGTTTTTGGCAGTTCAACATGGAATGTACTGGAGAGCGACCTTCTCATACATTAAATCTATGTGGAGACGAAATTGACTCATTGACCTTCTATGAAGATCAATTACAGGTAATAATCTCCAGCAGAAGATGTTAGTATTTAGCCATTATCATGTGGCTGTGGTGGGGGGAGGGGCGGGGAGCTTATCCCAAGTAGTCTGAATTTCACAAAGGACATATGGAATAAATCAATGTCAATGTCACTTTCCCCAGCAAATATACAAACAAGTCTCTGCACCAGAAAACATAAACTTAACTTGCTTAATCAAGGCCATAGACCTGCCTTGGTATATATTATAGTCAGGCCTGTTTTACCCTAACATGGATTCAACCTGTAGCACTGAAGACAATTGTGTCTTTATGATTTTTCCAAAAGAAATTACAAGTTCAGCTGGAAGAGGAGATGAACAAGAAGCACTGCATTCTTCCCTGTGCATTTGTAGTCTTCAAATCCTTGAAAGCAGCCAACATTGCAGCCCAGTGTCTGTGGGATAATGTGTCTATGAAGGTCAATGTTGAGCCAGCCCCTGATGTCAAGGCGGTCATCTGGGGAAACCTCAGCATTGGGTTTCTGAACAGGTGATTGCCTACAGGCCAAAACAAAACAGCCATGATCTCTCACAGGAAAATATATATCAAAGATATACTTTATAACACTTTATTTTGCTGTCACTTTAATTTCGTCATTTTAAAAAATTGTCCCAAAAATTTGGAGGCGTGAAAATTAAGTGAATACACAAAAAGCCTTGGTGAAATAATATCTGTTTGATAAGCTTCATACAAACACCTTGTTTATTGAGTCCTCTGATGTAAAAATAGTACTGAAAGGGGTTGAGTTGGGCAATTCTAAACTGTATTTATAGATTTTTGGGGAACTAAATTTAGGCCATTCATTCAGTTTCTTACAGTTTTGCTTGTTTTTATTGTCCCAAAATCGTAAAATCGCCAAAATAAAGTGATCTTGTTTTTACAAAAACAGCGAAATCGTGAAAATAATCTCAAAATTGCAAAATTTTAACATCTTGAAAAGTAATAGTAATAGCTCTTTTCACCTTAAATCCCTCCTTAGAAACCAGATAAGAGCTAGAAATATAGCAATATCAACTTTATTTTTCTTTCCTTCCAAACGTGATACTTAGGTTATGTTAGGTTAAGCTTAAAAGGATTGCTGAGAAATCACTAGCTTTTACATTTTGAACTAGAATCTGAGGCTTTCATAACAACTATTCTTCTTTTCATCTTGTAGGCAGCTCCGTACTGTCTTAGTCTGGCTGTTCTTGTTTTTCCTTGTGTTCTTCTGGACTATTCCAACAAGCTTTGTCTCCTCACTTATAGCACTCGACAACTTGAGAAAACTTGTTCCATTCCTTGGTGACTGTAAGTATGGTTGAAGCATTAGATGTTGTGAGAATATTATAACGGCCAACAATTATCTTTTCCCACTTAATAGTAACTGAATCTTATTCCCAGTCCATAAGTACCCATCATTTGTGATCTATTTGATAATAACTGAATCTTATTTCCAGTTGATAAGTACCCATCATTTGTGATCTATTTGATAATAAATGAATCTTATTTCCAGTCGATAAGTACCCATCATTTGTGATCTATTTGGTAATAATTGAATCTTATTTCCAGTCGATAAGTACCCATCATTTGTGATCTATTTTGTAATAATTGAATCTTATTTCCAGTCGATAAGTACCCATCATTTGTGATCTATTTAATTATAACTGAATCTTATTTCCAGTCGATAAGTACCCATCATTTGTGATCTATATAATAACTGAATCTTATTTCCAGTCGATAAGTACCCATCATTTGTGATCTATTTGGTAATAATTGAATCTTATTTCCAGTAGATAAGTACCCATCATTTGTGATCTATATAATAACTGAATCTTATTTCCAGTAGATAAGTACCCATCATTTGTGATCTATTTAATAACTGAATCTTATTTCCAGTCGATAAGTACCCGTCATTTGTGAGGCTGTTCATCAAAGGCTTTTTATCAAGTATTGCCCTGTGGTTGTTCTACCTTATTCTGCCCTGGGTAAGTAATGTTATATATTATGCATTTTAAGATTATCATGGCTGTAGCACAAGAAATGTGACCCACATAATTGTTCTCTAATACAGTTAAAAATCTATTTGGTATTTGTTGCAGCTTGTGCGTTTATTGACCACTCTTGAGGGTGTTCGCTCAAAGTCTGAAGTAGATGAGTTGGTTCTTGGTAGACTTTTTGTATTTAAGGTATGCAATCCCAAAAAAGGCTGTACTCAAGGAGATTCTAAAGTATGCTATAAACACAGTTTTAAAGTGGCGGCGGCGTAGCCAGGATTTTTAACAGGAGGGGGCCACAAAGGCCCTTTGAAGGCATTTTCTCCTACGATAAGGTCTCATATATAAACTGTATTTTTGGCTGTTAGAAGGGGGGGCCCGGACCCCCTGGGCCACACCCCTGGCTACACCCCTGACCCTACTAAACTCACTACTACTCACAACTACATATTTATATTTGCAGGCAGTCAACCAGTTCTTGTTCCTGTCCCTGGCTGGCTCTGCACTAAACAAACTCAGGGAGATGATTGACGCGCCAAAGGAGATCCCTGATTTTTTGGCCACCACTCTTCCCTCCCAGTCCACCTTCTTTATCTCCCTCATCATGCTCTATGCCCTTCCATTCTACAGTCTGGAGCTCCTGCAGCTCTTCCCACTGATTCTATGGCCATTTGCGAAGTGTTCTCAGCGCACTCCAAGAGAAGAGAAGGAGTCATGGAGGCCATCTTCTCTACCTTATGATCAAATGGTTAAATAATTATCCCTTATTTTCTTTTTTTTATTTTTGTTTTCATTTATGTTTGGTTCATTTTCTTCATGGCAGGCGCATACATAGGGGGTGTGTAGGATGCACATGCACCCCCCACCCCCCACCCCCCAACTATTGATGCCCAAAAAGTGGCTCATTTCTTTTTTTAAAGAATCTTCAAATACTACTTTTTCCACATGATACCTATGACTGACACCCTCCCTCAGCTAATCTGGGGTATGGGCCTGAATTGCCTGTTTCTCATACCTCATATATAACTCATTTTGTATGAGGTATAGAGCTTAAGGTACAACAAATGATTTCCATAGAGGACTATGTGTAAGCCACTGGCTCGTGAACTGCTTCGCATAGGTGGTAATAGTTCTTCTATGTTCTAAGGGTTGTTGGTCTCTCTGCAGTATTCAGATCACCTTCTCATGTTTATGGTTGGCCTGTCCTACTCCGTTCTGGCTCCTCTTATCTCACCCTTTGTGGTGATGTACTTTGGCTTTGGCTGTGTAGTCTGGACATACCAGGTGTTGTGTGTCTATATCCCTACTCACAGCACGGGCGGTAAGCTTTGGCCAGTCATATTTAACAGGTTAGTGTTTCAGTGTCATTGCACATTATAGATATTAGGGGGCCTCTTTGTCCTTGCAAAAAAAACCCTGAAGTTCGAAATTATATGGCTTTCAGAATAATAATTGTGTGTAGACGCTGTCATATACACCTATTGTCTTAACGCGCAGTGCTTCATAAGTATTAAGTAAATGAGTATACCTAAGTGGGATATTAAGTGTAAATAAAAACAAATCCAGTCTCGTTTTTGCACCTGTAAACATTGACATGGTTTTCAAAGACCGGGATTCTGCTATTCACCCACGTTACCCATGAGACATGCAGGGTATAGCACATGAATTCTTAAGGACAACCTAATTTGAAAAACGTATATTATACCTGTTACTGTTATGGGTAACAATTCAATGGTTGTATTGATTTCTCATACATTGATTTAAGACATTGATTTCTCATATTGATTCAAGACATTGATTCTCCCCTAGAATGGTTGCAAGTCTCATCATTTTCCATCTTCTGATGATCGGCATATTCGGACTCAAAGAAAACTTCACTATTGCCCTGTTAGTCCTTCCACTCCCAGTCATCACCAGTGTCTTCTATTACTTCATGCAGCAGTATTACTATGAACCATCACGGTTCCTGTCCCAGGAGATGGCCAGTGGTCTCAGCGAAGCTAGTCCCAGGGTACTACAAGTAAGTGTCCACACTAGAGTCGACTCCAGTAAGTACAAGTCTTGTACTGTATCCTGACTAAAGCCGAAGCTAGCTCCAGTAAGTACAAGTCTTGTACTGTATCCTGACTAAAGCCGAAGCTAGCTCCAGTAAGTACAAGTCTTGTACTGTATCCTGACTAAAGCTAAATCTAGCTCCAGTAAGTACAAGTCTTGTACTGTATCCACACTAAAGCTGAAGCTAGCTCCAGTAAGTACAAGTCTTGTACTGTATCCTGACTAAAGCTGAAGCTAGCTCCAGTAAGTACAAGTCTTGTACTGTATCCTGACTAAAGCCGAAGCTAGCTCCAGTAAGTACAAGTCCTGTACTGTATCCTGACTAAAGCTGAAGCTAGCTCCAGTAAGTACAAGTCTTGTACTGTATCCTGACTAAAGCTGAAGCTAACTCCAGTAAGTACAAGTCTTGTACTGTATCCTGACTAAAGCTGAAGCTAGCTCCAGTAAGTACAAGTCTTGTACTGTATCCTGACTAAAGCCGAAGCTAGTCCCAGGGTACTACAAGTAAGTATTAGTCTTGTACTTTATCCACACTAGACACGAAGCTACTCATCCATTCATTATTTAGCTCACAGATACTTTAATGCAATGTTCATGATTTGGCTCACGGATGCTTTACTGTAATGTTTATTATCCTGTGAATTATTTCCAACTGCTTTCTGGCTACTGTCATCTAAATTTTGATAATTACATTTGGTGCTTTTTAATTGGTCAGGGCCTTGTTGGTGTGACGGAAACCATTTCAGTGCTGTCCAATGAAAACAATTCAATTATTTTTTATGACGAAAGCCAGGATGGGATTTCGCTTTCTGGTAGATTTGCACGTTATTGAAAACCACAGTAATGTCAATGTTTATTGCCGCATTCACAATTTGACTAACAGAGCTTTTAGTTTACACATTCAAATGTTGGCTAACAAAGTCTTATACTTTAATTGGTCTTTGCCGCATTCACATGTTGGCTAACAGACCCTTATAGTTTATTGGTCTTTGCCGCATTCACATGTTGGCTAACAGAGCCTAATAGTTTATTGGTGTTTGCCACATAAACATGTTGGCTAACGGAGTCTTATACTTTAATTGGTGTTTGCCGCATAAACATGTTGGCTAACAGAGCCTTATAGTTTACTGGTGTTCGCAACATTCAAATGTTGGCTAACTTAGCCTTTTTTATGTGTGTTTAGGAGGCTGTGCAGGGCTATGTGCGTAACAACCGCTTACCGACAGTCTTTGGGCTCAGCACAGACAATGCAAGTGAACGGGATCAGCTTGAATACGAAGAGATACAAACCCAAAATGAGCGCACTCGACTTGTCCCCTCCCCTCCAAGGTTGCAAGAAGAGCGGGTGGACCTAGTTGTTCTGTAAAACTACCTCCTTTTCTCCTTTCTGATTGCCGCAGAAATGCTTTTATGATCCAGCCCTTCCTCGCATGTCTGCTTATAGCTATTCTGCAGTCTATCTCTTTTGTCCGTTTTTTTCTAGATAGTGTAGGGCAGATCTAGGTTTTTACTCCGGAGGGGGGGGGGGGGGGGGTCATCTAAGCGTTGCGTCTCCGTTGTCTTCCTTTGTGTGGGTATATTTCTGGTAATTCCCCTTTTTTACCTTATGAAGTGTAGTTTAGATATAAGCCATTATGTGGCGCAAGACTGCCATAATAATTTATGTATAATATTGGAGGTAAAAAATTAGTTCTAAAAATTAACCAGAAATCTACCAAATAGATGAATATTGTACTATTTTGTAGCAACAGGGGTCCATAAATGAGACCCTGGTAGCTATCAAAGCGTAATAAATAATATAATGATAATAAACTGTGAGTGCTTTGACAGGGCTGGGGTAGATAAGGGAGGAGTGTTCATTAAATCTTTTAGGGGGGAGGGAGGTCCTTAATGTTCTAAACACCCGAAGGGTCAAAATCCCGGAGACGAAGCTATAACTCTTTAGTCTTAGCGCCAAGCCTGCTGCGCTGACGCAAACTAAGGCTAAGTTCAAACGTATCATCGGCTAATGTTAAAGGTATCATCCGTGAGCCGTATTCAATCCAAATATATGCAAATGAAGATGAAACAATCGACTTGATTGAATAATACGACCTTTGAACCAAGCCATATAATATCTTTGTTTCACTACCTTGCAACGTCCTTTATGCCCAAAACAATGCGAATTTGAATTAGGGGAATGACGCACCTTGCTTAACGCTGTTAATCATTATTTACGATTCAACTTCACTTTTTTTTATTTACACAAAATAAGAGCTACTGCTTTCGCACTGTTTCTGTGTACGGGATTCCTGTGGTTGAGAATAAATAGCGTGCTATGAAGTATATTGCTTTGTACCACGTGACCTACTATATTTTCAGATCTGACGGCAAAGTGAACCAGCAGAAAAAACGACCGGGAAATCTGCGTTATATTGCAAATAGGAAGGGACCGAGCTCACAACATTAGCTGTAGCAGTCCTGTGTATTAACTGTTCTGTCTTACAAAATTTGTCCTTCAAATGTGCTCGTAGATATCATCGTTGGCTCGGAATGTGTTTTATAGGACTCTATACGACCATCATAATCACAGCTGAACTATGCCGAATCTAAATAACCCGGTTTTCTCACTTTGTCCACAAATACGACTAGATGAAAAGTGGATTAAAACAGACATACAGGTAAGAATAATTTTTAATCGTAATGTTTATCTGCGCAAGTTTGTCTCTGTCTCAGACAGTTTCTAGTTGGTTATTATTTTAAAAAATGTGGCTCGCCACTGTCTGACGTCTTTCAGGTGTGATTTTTAACCATTTCCATACATGGTCTGTGTTTCTTCTGTTAAAAAATAATTCAAATGCTGTTTAGTCTAGTAACTCATCATCTTACGATATTTGTCCTTTGAATTCTCATAATTTGAATTCTCATAATAAATCATTACATTTCAAATTACAGTAGCAATAAAGATTCCACAGTAACACCAAGTCAGACGATATATTGTGGTCGTCACCCCTATATTCTACTAGAACCCCCCCCCCCCCAACTCACATTTCTTCCATGAAAACTAAACATTACTGAATCCAGATACTGAGCACTATCAAGGCGATAGATAATCTTCAAACTTGCCTAGTAATGTGTGTGATGGAAATGTTTTCACTGTCAAAATATCACCTTTGCCACTCTTCAAAATCAGACAATGGATTTAGGAGATTCCCTTGTTTAAATAAGGTTGCAATCGGAAAATCCATGTGTTGTAATCCTCAGTGGTTTATGGGTTACATACAGATGGCTGAATACTGGTCTCTGTAAATGTTAACAGCACATTATGAATGCTGCAGCTTTACAACCCTTGGTTTGTTTTTACACAGGTTAATTTGCTCATGAATTTGATTCTCAATTCTCATATTCTCAAGTGCAACCATATTTTAAATAGGTGTATAAATTGTGTTTCAATAAACTCTATGCTACTTTGGCAAAAGACAAAAATTTTTTTACCCCTTTGGGGGAGAGTTAAAAAATTGCTTTGGAAAATCTTAGTGGATTTAAATCACTTTAAGACCTATATGGTCTCAAACTCCACTGGTTTGCCTATGAATTATCCCAGAAAAGCATGGTTTTCATTACCCTAATGAAGGCCCACAGAATTTCTTTTATCTCTTGAATTAACTGCTGAAACTATTCAGCAAAACATAAGTTAAACTTTACATACATTTTTATTACTACATTTTTTCCCTTTTTTAATATTTGTCTTGGTAGTCATGCATCTTACTTTTGTTAGTTTGTAAACAGATTTTAATAATCATTTTGAATTCCCTTGCAGAATGCGTTTTCACCTGATGGGCTGAAAAGACTGTGGAATGAGCTTGTTAAAGATGGAGAAATCCCCATCAGGCCCTCCAATATCAAGTTGAATAGCGCTGGGGTCCCGGCGCACAAGGGGGATACTGGTCGCTACTACTGTGGCCGCCAGGTACTATCCTGCTCTTGTTGTGATGGATTCTGTGGCACAAGCAATGGCTGTAACTGCCCACCATGTCAGAAACTCGACCAGGAGGAGCGGGAAATGAAAGAAGAGGAACAGCAGTTACCAGTTGCTGGTCCAATCATGGATTCCTGGACGTGGGGGGAGCAGCCTCCCGCTAGCCAGCTCCAGGAGGCCTTGCAGGCACTGGTGTTTGAACAGCATGAGCTAGCTAGCCAGGCCGCTGGGACAACACTCTCGGCAATGAGACTAAGGCAGAGACTGGCCATACTCGGGCGCTACTTTATAGCTCTTTCACGGCACCACGAGCAAGATGAGAGTGGTGCTAGCAAGAAGACTAAGACAGAGGAAGGCAAGCAGATTGGCCTTTTGAGAAAGAAAAGCTCCAGGTAATCACTTTTTCTCAAACCTTATCTTTTCAACAAAAGGCACAGTATCTAAATGAGAATCATTGATGGAACAGTAGGCAGAGCATCACTCTGTATAGCCTCTGCCCCTCTTTCCACTGGGTTCTGGGTTTGATTTCCCAACGGGAGTTTGTTGGTTCTTGCCTTTGCTCCTAGTGTTTTTCTCAGGGCTCATTTTGGTTTTTCTACCTCATCAAATTTACCTTGCCCATTTAAAGCCATTACATTTTTTCAGCCAAATTAGGTATAGTAACTTTTACATCAAACCTATTATGCTAGGAAGCATTTCTTACTGCCTGTTATACAACTTTTTGGGTCCTGTAACTCACGTGTAGCCTTCATTGTATTTTCTGTTAGTTTACATATGTCCAGTTTCAGAATCATTGTAGCCAATTTATTAACACATGGAAAACGGTAAAATGTATTTATTGTGTAAATCATTTCAGAAGCACTCTAGGTAAAGACCAGGCCTCCCTCGGCCTTGCCAGGATAGGGGCACGTGCTGCCCTCTCATTTGCATTTGCATTTCTGCGGCGGGCGTGGCGTTCAGGAGAAGACTCGGACCTCTGCCAGGAGCTGCTGGAAGAAGCGCTTGAAGCTTTACAAGATCTGCCAGAGGCAACACTGTTTGAGGAGTCAACAGTTTCCCCTGTCTGGTTAGAAGTGGTTGAGAGGGCGACAAAGTTCTTGAGATCTGTGGTAGCTGGGTATGTATAGCAACGACAATATTCTTGTTAATTAAGTCAGTTCTTGTTGTACAGCATTATGTAGATTATTATTTGTAATGATGCTTATTTTAGCTCCTTTATTTGATAACCACAAAGCAATGTATTAGGTCGGATAATATAAATTCTCACAGTGTAATTTTATTTCAGATTGGTGTAAGTACTGTATTTGCACCAAACTTTGTAGAATTTGCACCAAACTAGTAGTAGGACTTGTTGATCCCTTGTTACTATTCCCCAGGAAAGGCAGTGAGGACCGTGTGTACTGCAAACCCTTGGATGCTGTCCCTATCTGTGATCAGCACGTCGCCCTTGGTATCCTGATGGAACTGGCAGTCCAGCGCGGCACTCTCCAGTCCATGCTAGAGGCAGTGCTTCTGCTGCTGGAACTTTGGGACAGTGGTCAGGACAATGATACTGATGCTTGCTTTACTAGTGCTCCCCTGGTGGGACTTCTCAAGAGATTCCAGGATATACCAAGTGCACCTCATAAAACTTTAGAGTTTAGCAAGTTATCTGATGAGGTACTCACCCTATACCTAGAGCACACTGCACACTAGTGACTAACGACATAGCAACATAGGTGCGCATACTCTTCTAAGCCTAACAAAACGACAGGGATAATGACATAAAAGAAAAAAACATTTTTTTCTCTTATGTTGTTATGTTCATGTCATTATGCTTTTGGATTATGTAAAAATGTTGGAACATTCACATTTGAACATATGAAGGGGGGACGTTGGGGGGTGCTCAATACCGCACAAAATTCCTGAAAATACCGCATTACTGCACACAAAAAATCGAGAATACATCATACCGCATACAGAAAATAGTTGTTCGTAAAACAAGCGTATGGTACGAACTGTAGCGATTACTAAGCTCTAAAAGTCACTCTGCATCGCAAACGTGATAAAACTTCGTAGAAAACTCGTGATGTTTACCGTATATAAAGTTAAAAGTCCTAATAACCCCTGACCTTAGGTGTGTTTTTTCTCTTACTTCGAATACGTTCTTCCGTTTGTCAAATCTGCATTTCGTCACGAGAAACAATAATATTTTTACCTTCGACATGCTGCTTGACTGCTTTGATAGGGTTTCCGTTGCGATAAGATATACTGGAGGTGAATATGTTTATTCGTGAAAGGGTGATTGTTTATAAATCAATGTCGACAATGTCAAATTTTTAGCACCGTCATAGTTTTCTTCAATTTAGCCTTGCTTTTAATGTTTATAATTGAAGTCTAGTCACGGCGGAGTCATCTAGAAAAAAGTCAAGACAGGTACCGGTTGTTGATTCTAACGGCTCTTCCAAACGGCGACCTTGTGCCAAACAGGAAGGTGGTTGATGTTCCTATTTCGCCATGGAGTCCCTGGTCTGAAGTAGTAGATTCATCCTGTCCATCTTCGTCACTGCTCTCATCATACTCATCCTCCTCGACCTCCTCCTCGCTGCCTTTACTTTTATACCTTGCGTTATTCGAAATATTCTATGCAGCCTGAAGATCCTCTCGAAACAAATACACCAAATGCCAACACGGGGGCGGTAGAGGTCACAGGAATCAAGTACCTATCAAGCCATAAGCTGATAAGAACGTTTTGTGATTGGTTGTTGAAAGAAATATTTTATTGCCTAGGGTATGGGCGGAAATGACGAACGTGTCCGGCCGTATGTCTGTGGTTTTTATTACATATTACACACGTCTTTATGCAGTTTCTCTAAAGAATCTCTAAATAATCTAAATACACAATCCCGCGCACAGCAGAACGACAAAAATCACGCAATACCGCGGTTTGAAAAGCAAAAATCTCGCACACCGTAGGGTTCACGAATACTGCATCACCGCATGTGTGAAACTTTTTTACCGCAATACCGCGTAAAAATAACGCCGACACCGCAAACCCCAACAAACATAAGGAAGCACGCACCTATGTCGTTATAACAACCCCAAACAATGCACAAGGCATTACAGTACTTCCATGTGCCTATCTGTCTGTCTCTCTGACTTGTCTATGTCTGTCGTCCATCTGTCTAAAACGTTTTTTTGCCTAAAAGGGATATGACAAAAAAAGGATTTTGGTCAGCTCGTATAAAGGATACAGAAATATATAGAGGATAAAGTGTACCTTTTTTTGAGTTCCCCAATAGATTGTGCTTCTACTGCTTGTTTTTGCACATTCCTTTTTTTTATTGTTTTCTCAGTCATAATCAAAGCGTGCTCTCTCCATTATGCTCTCATTATGATTTTAAATTGTCTCATCTGTCCTCAATGTACTGTATGTTTTTTAATATTATTTATTATCTATTATAATCAAAACATGTTCATTAAATCATCTGTTTTGCTGTGACAGAGTCTGCCATCTGGGGCCCCACAAGTGAGCCCAGTAGAGTCATTCCTGCGCTATCTTGACCTTCCTGAGGATGAATCAGAGTTTGTCGAGCTGCAGTATGCTGCTGTGGTACTTATCTCTCATCTAGACAGGCTTGCTGTGCCGTATACACCCCCATCATCTAAACAAAAGGTGAGTACTCATCTCTCTTCTAGGCAGGCTTGCTGTGGTGTATACTTCCCCATCATCTAAACAAAAGGTGAGTACTCATTTATCATCTAGGCAGGCTTGCTGTGGTGTATACTCTCCCATCATCTAAACAAAAGGTGAGTACTCACCTCTCATCTAGACAGGCTTGCTGTGGCGTATACTCCCCCATCATCTAAACAAAAGGTGAGTACTCACCTCTCATCTAGACAGGCTTGCTGTGGTGTATACTCCCCCATCATCTAAACAAAAGGTGAGTACTCATTTATCATCTAGGCAGGCTTGCTGTGCCATATATTCCCCCTTTATCTAAGCAAAAGGTCAGTTCTCATCTCTCATAAAAAGGTTCAGTACTTAGCTGGGCCCTTTATACTATCATTGTTGTTTTGTTTGTTTGTTTCAAATATGATCAAACCAGCTCTGATAATCCATGGTAAAACCAGCTTAAGCATCAAGAAAGGGATGTAGCAGGCCTTGATATATTGTTGGGGCACAGACATTAAGAAAACTGGATAAGGGGGATTATACCCATACTGTTTTAAAATACTCCTATGGCCTTGAAGAATCTTTCTATATATTGTTCTATTAAAAGACACACTAGTAAGGGTTAGTGTTTGTTTATTTGTGGGGTATCTTAATTTTTGAAATACCTGCTTGTACTTCCATTTTGAAGAGAAATTATTGAATAGCAATAATTAGCAATAATTAGCAATTATTTTAGTAGCATCTTAGTTTAGTTTAGTTTGAGTGGATTTTATTTTTCCTATTGATAATGATATTGTTATTCTAAGGTTTCCAACATGGTGCTTATGCAAGAAGTGTTTGGCTTCGGCTGGTTAAACTGGGGTAACACTGGCCACACGGCAGGTCCTATCACACTTGCCGACTTAGTGGAGTTGGGTGTGCAACAGATCAGTTGTGCTGAGAGGTCACTTGTGGTGTTGACTAGGGCGGGGAAAGTTTACATGCAAGCCTATTCCCATGAAGGACAGGTATATACTGTACATTGTCATTCATACTGTAGGTGGTGGACAAGGGGGCAGTACCCCTACCCCAATGCATTTTAAGATGTATAACCCGCTGTATATGTACATAGCTTTTCACAAAATTGCCTTTCTGAATTTGTCTTAAGCCCTTTCCCCCATCCCTGACACATTGGCCAGCCTGCCACCCCCGTCATTATGTACTGCTAAACCTTACACATCGTTAAACACACAATGTATGATAAAAAATGGAGTACCAGGATCAGATTTAGCCCCCAAAATGCACAGTAATATCTACATAGATCCTGGAGCCACCCCTGAAGTGTCTGTATTAAATGTAACAATATTCCAGTGACTGTTGTAAAACACGTCTTTTGTACAGAACATGTCATAATATGTTGCTTTGTTCATGTTTCAGCCCCCAGCTGAGTTGGAGTGCTTGTCCAGGAAATGTGAAATAGTCCAAGTTGTGACCCACACTGATGGTAAACACTTCCTGGCCCTGACCAGGGAGGGGGAGGTCTACTCTTGGGGATCTGGTGATGGTGGCAAGCTTGGCCATGGTGATACCAGGTACATTATTCGTACAGAAAGAATGTGGTCTATTACTGTATGTCATTTTAATTTCAGCCCTCATTTCAAAATTCTATTAAAAGTATTAAAAGTGCTGCAATACATCTGTTGGGCAGGCAGAGATAGAAAGTTGAGATAGATTAACCACTATATTTTCAAAAGCTGGAACACAACAAGACAAAAATATATTTGATGTTTTGAAGTGTGCATAATTTATGAAATAAGAGATTTTTAGAAGTTCCTGATTCTCATAATTTTTATAATGGTCAGAGAGCATTATGGAACGCCAAAAAATGCCAAATAATAAACAACTTACTAACCTTGATTGTTTGGTCATGCCAGGAAATATCCACCTCACAAAACCTGGGTTGATAAAGCCTCACAAGAAGCCTCTGATATTTTCCTGCATGACCTCACTATCAATTAGTATGTAGGTACAGTAGTACCCAACACTTGTGAAGTCATATCATGATATTGTATTGGTTTATTCCCCAGCCCACGTGAGGAGCCTACCCTTGTCACTGGACTGGCAGGCAAGCAGGTGATACGGATCTCATGTGGAAGCACCCACAGTGCTGCAGTGACGTCTGAAGGAGAGCTGTACACCTGGGGGAGAGGCAACTATGGGCGACTAGGGCATGGTAATGTATGGCTTGGTCATTGATGATGCTTATGTTTTGGGTACTCTGTTTTGTTTCTTTGCTCTTTTTGTTTTTGTTTAGAGTAACCCCAGCAATGAACTTTCAATGCTTGTGTCATTGGATATACCAAAGATAAGAGAATAAGAGAAAAAGAGAGTTTAACAAATTGCCATTAAGAATGTTGGATACTTCCTTACAAAGCTGCAGTTAGGGGGTAAACCTTAGTAATTATTTGTTGGGAGGGGGATGTCATTTTGTTTCTATAAGCCTTTGTAAAATTCTGGCTCTACTAAGGCATAATCTGCCCTACCTCACCCTAAGCTTCTTTCTATATTCCCACCCCATCAGGAAGCAGTGAAGACCAGCTTGTCCCAGTGTTGGTGAGTGGCTTGAGAGGACATCACATCATTGATGTGGCCTGTGGTAGCGGCGACGCCCACACCCTGGCAGCAGCCGATGATGGGACTGTGTGGTCATGGGGCGATGGGGACTATGGCAAACTAGGGCGTGGTGGTAGTGACGGGTGCAAGAATCCTAAATCTATAGAGAGGCTCCAGGGACTGGGCGTTTGCAAGGTGTACTGTGGTGCCCAGTTCTCTCTAGCCTTGACGCGCGATGGATCTGTGTGGACTTGGTAAGCGACTCTTTAGATACTGTATCATGTGTAAATCTGAAAACCTGACTCTTGTCATTATCTTTATTCTATCAGGGGTAAGGGCGAGGGCTTCCGTCTGGGTCACGGCACAGAGGACCATGTCCGGCACCCCAAGCTGGTTGAAGCGCTTGATGGCAAGCATGTCGTGGATGTGTCTGTTGGCTCCATCCATTGCTTGGCTTTGACTGACGCAGGTGAAGTGTACTGCTGGGGACGTAATGATCAGGGCCAGCTTGGAGACATCGACTGCCAAATCAGGCCAGAGCCAACCTTGGTATCTGGACTGGCCAGCAAGGGAATTGTGGGTATTGCGTGTGGACCAGCACAGGTGAGATCATTGGCTTTTACTACCCACTGTAGGGAAGCTACCTACAATCTTTTACAAAAGTAATGGGACACTTTCCCTCCCCCTTCCTCAATGTTGGAGGGCAAATGATCACCTTGCTACTGCTTGTGTTTTGAGCTGAAAAATCGCCTCTAACCAATATTAATCGGGGGGAGAGGGTTGGCGGTTGTTCGTATGGGAAGTGTCCCACTTACTTTTGTTGAGGATTGTAGGTTCCCTCACAACTGCTCTGGACTCGTCATGCTAGCCTTTGCATGCACTGCCTAGCGTGAATAGTCAAGAATTGCCATTAGGGAGACTGTATGGAAGCTAGTCTTGTTTCCTTTTATTTGTAGTTATTCCCTTTCCTGAAGAAGTTAAAGGTTTAACCTCTGATAATCTTAAATTTATGTTATCGATTAGATGATTTATGATATGTGTAGTATGACTAAAGCAGCTCCTTTTTTTTAGTAAGAATTTGAAAGAAAAACCCAACTCAGAATACCACAATATGTACATGCAATATTTGAGTTTGGCAAAATCCTCTGAATACTGTAGATGTGTCCTCGATGTTTCTAGTACTTTGAAGGGCTTAGTCTGGTCTTAGGAATCAACTGATAACTTATAGCAGAAGCCTGATTGCTAGCTAGGGTGGTCTGTAAGAAACCACTTTTGTCATTTCCATTCTAGAGTTTTGCATGGTCGTGTGCTGGACAGTGGAGTGTCGGTACTCGACTGCAATTTTGCGTGGATGTGTGTAAGCGCACGTTTGAACACCTGGACGCACTGCTCCGACGAGTGAGCGAGGACCTCACAGGCTCCCAGGACTGGCCCCCACCCCCTCAGGAGAAAGAGTGTATCGCAGTTTCTGCCCTTAACTTGCTCCGTCTGCAGGTGAAGTGAACATCATTTTTTGTGTACCTTAAACTACTTAAGGTCTTGGTAAAGGTTAACGACGTGTCTGCAGGAAAAAAATATTGCCGCACTGCAATTTTCACTACATGTACAAACTACATATCAAATAAAAGATAAAAGATTGAATTATCTCCTGCAAGTTTTATTTTTGCAATAACTAATTCCTCAATTATTTTATAAAGTATTATGTTTGTCAACAAAGACACTGCAGACATTTTGAAATTATTTAAAGTATAAAAAACATCAACTGAATCATCAGTACACGGCTTTGTTCATTGTTCGATAATAAAAGAGTGCTTTTGTGCGCTAAAAGTTGTGCGTATTTGCTCTGAGGGGGGCGCTAATTGAAAGCTTGGCTCTAAATTGAGTATTTGCGGTAATTTGTTTTTCAGCTACATGCCGCCATAACAGAGGACGTGGTCGCAGCAGAGTTAGGACTAGGCGTGGGAAGCAAGCTGCTACAGTCCCTCAAGCAGCAGGTCGTCACCCTCGCCAGCAATAAGGGTGTCCTCAAGACGGTACAGGGTGCTGCACAAGGTGCACTAAGGAGCGGGTGGGTGCTGCTCTTACCCACGCCAGAGGAGAGGGCCAAAGCACTTACAGAGCTTCTCACAGAAAGTGAGTACAGTATGACACTAGCTTTTAACAGAAAGTGAGTACAGTAAGACACTAGCTTTTAATAGAAGTTAGTTATAAGACACAGTATGCATGGAGAGAGCCAAAGAACTTAAAGAGATTCTCACAGAAAGTGAGTACAGTAAGACACTAGCTTTTAATAGAAGTTAGTTATAAGACACAGTATGCATGGAGAGAGCCAAAGAACTTAAAGAGATTCTCACAGAAAGTGAGTACAGTAAGACACTAGCTTTTAATAGAAGTTAGTTATAAGACATAGTATGCATGGAGAGAGCCAAAGAACTTACGGAGCTTCTCACAGAAAGTGAGTACAGTAAGACACTAGCTTTTAATAGAAGTTAGTTATAAGACACAGTATGCATGGAGAGAGCCAAAGGACTTAAAGAGCTTCTTCTCACAGAAATTGGGTATAAGACATAGTATGTATGAGAAGGGCCAACACACTTACAGAGCTTCTCACTGATAGTGAGATGTATTCGCCTTGGTTTCGCTCCTCCAGCGAGCTCTGTCCCTATGCGCTTTTAACCTTTCAAACGACGGGCTATGTAACTGCCGCCGCCTGGTAAATGAGTAACACGACCCCCAGCGGCGCTTTTATTTCCTTTCCATTATAAAATAACAGGGTAGGCAAAAGAAGCGCTTTCCATTGTTCTCTCGTGTGCTTGTTTTCTTACCCCTTACTTAACAAGTTATGAGGGACAGTGATGATGGATCCGACCTGACAAATCCCACAACCAACGTCCCCAGCTGGGACTGCTTTGAACTTGCCATCAGAAGGAAAATGTACACAAAAGCGCTGGATAACAAGTTAACACAATAAACTTGAGTTCAACTCCAAAGGCAAAAATACTTGCTTAAGACGGAGATGATTAGAGGAAATTGATTGAGATCACAATGGCGTTTATTTCAATGCATGTTTTGCAAGTGCAGGAACACAAAATTTATCGTTTCTTCAGCAAGTTATTCATTGACCGGTCTTCGGCCAACTCACGTTGAGACACCGTGTGCCATTAACGATTGCAACACAGAGATCAGATTGATTTTATAGTTAAATTCAAAGTTTCACTCTTGCCTTCAATAAAATTTTACAGAAAAGCCCCAGAAAAGTCAGCGAAGAGCATTTTATCAAATAGATTCTTGCTAGGTTTATTTACGCTTTTGTGTACATTTCCCTTGTGATGACCAAAGCAGTCCAAAGCAGTCCCAGCTGAGAGCGTTGGGGGTTGGATTTGCGTTGTTACGTGCTTTATTCAACACTAACAAGACATTAGACTTCATTTCGGAGTCAGATTATCCTATAGCCCGTGGACAGTGATGGAGATCTGTCGAAATACCACAAAAAAGGAAAGAGAAAGCGTGGAATTGATCCAGAAATGGGTTAAACATGGCATAATTTACAACTCCCCATACACACCAGACGAGTGCACAGGGGGGTGAACAGGGTGCACGGTTTCCATTTGGCCTCCAAAAAGTGGCCCATTTCTTATGGATGGATCGTCAGACGCTATCCTTTTCCTATATGATACCTTTGACTGCACACTCCCTGAATCCGTTTGAGTCCTTTTGCAATCCCTATACAAGCATATCATTTGTCATATTCTTCTTTCCTTAGTAGATATATGAGCGCATAAACCAGCCCCACACATGTGACAAACTATCCCCTCCCAACCCTTGTGGCATATGACAAACTGCCCCTCACTACCTCTGTATTGGATGATATGTGACCTATGTCTGTATGTAGCGGGTGACCGGCAAAGCACTCAGCAGACTGGGAGGAAGTTCATGATCAACCTGCTGATATCCAGCCTGATGGCCGAGGGAAGTCTGGAACAGGCTCTAGAGAATGCTATTGACCAGGAGACGAGCTGCTACACGGGGGAAAAGGACCTGGGCATAGATACCAAGGAAAGCATCACCGCCATTCCGCTACTCTATCTTACTCAACAGGTAATATAACAATCAATCAAACAGAAACCACCTCTACCCTACCTTACACAACATCTGATAACACAAACAAACAACAGCACGCCTCTATTCTACCTTACACAACATCTGACAACACAAACAAACAACAGCACACCTCTACCCTACCTTACACAACATCTGATAACACAAACAACAGCACACCTCTACCCTACCTTACACAACATCTGATAACACAAACAACAGCACACCTCTACCCTACCTTACACAACATCTGACAACACAAACAAACAACAGCACACCTCTACCCTACCTTACACAACATCTGACAACACAAACAACAGCACACCTCTACCCTACCTTACACAACATCTGATAACACAAACAACAGCACACCTCTACCCTACCTTACACAACATCTGATAACACAAACAACATCACACCTCTACCCTACCTTACACAACATCTGATAACACAAACAACAGCACACCTCTACCCTACCTTACACAACATCTGACAACACAAACAACATCACACCTCTACCCTACCTTACACAACATCTGATAATACAAACAACAGCACACCTCTACCCTACTTTACACAACATCTGATAACACAAACAAACAACAGCACACCTCTACCCTACTTTACACACCATCTGATAACACAAACAACAGCACACCTCTACCCTACCTTACACAACATCTGACAACACAAACAACAGCACACCTCTACCCTACTTTACACACCATCTGATAACACAAACAACAGCACACCTCTACCCTACCTTACACAACATCTGATAACACAAACAACAGCACACCTCTACCCTACCTTACACAACATCTGACAACACAAACAACAGCACACCTCTACCCTACCTTACACAACATCTGATAACACAAATAACAGCACACCTCTACCCTACCTTACACAACATCTGACAACACAAACAAACAACAGCACACCTCTACCCTACCTTACACAACATCTGATAACACAAACAACAGCACACCTCTACCCTACCTTACACAACATCTGACAACACAAACAAACAACAGCACACCTCTACCCTACCTTACACAACATCTGATAATACAAACAGCAGCACACCTCTACCCTACCTTACACAACATCTGATAATACAAACAACAGCACACCTCTACCCTACCTTACACAACATCTGACAACACAAACGAACAACAGCACACCTCTACCCTACTTTACACAACATCTGATAATACAAACAACAGCACACCTCTACCCTACCTTACACAACATCTGATAACACAAACAACAGCACACCTCTACCCTACCTTACACAACATCTGATAACACAAACAACAGCACACCTCTACCCTACCTTACACAACATCTGATAACACAAACAACAGCACACCTCTACCCTACCTTACACAACATCTGACAACACAAACAACAGCACACCTCTACCCTACCTTACACAACATCTGATAATACAAACAACAGCACACCTCTACCCTACCTTACACAACATCTGATAACACAAACAACAGCACACCTCTACCCTACCTTACACAACATCTGATAATACAAACAACAGCACACCTCTACCCTACTTTACACAACATCTGATAACACAAACAAACAACAGCACACCTCTACCCTACTTTACACACCATCTGATAACACAAATAACAGCACACCTCTACCCTACCTTACACAACATCTGACAACACAAACAACAGCACACCTCTACCCTACCTTACACAACATCTGATAATACAAACAACAGCACACCTCTACCCTACCTTACACAACATCTGATAACACAAACAACAGCACATTTCTACCCTACCTTACACAACATCTGACAACACAAACAAACAACAGCACACCTCTACCCTACCTTACACAACATCTGACAACACAAACGAACAACAGCACGCCTCTACCCTACCTTACACAACATCTGACAACACAAACAAACAACAGCACACATCTACCCTACCTTACACAACATCTGATAACACAAACAACAGCACACTTCTACCCTACCTTACACAACATCTGACAACACAAACAAACAGCACACCTCTACCCTACCTTACACAACATCTGATAACACAAACAACAGCACACCTCTACCCTACCTTACACAACATCTGACAACACAAACAAACAACAGCACACCTCTACCCTACTTTACACAACATCTGATAACACAAACAAACAACAGCACACCTCTACCCTACCTTACACAACATCTGACAACACAAACAAACAACAGCACACCTCTACCCTACCTTACACAACATCTGACAACACAAACAACAGCACACTTCTACCCTACCTTACACAACATCTGATAACACAAACAACAGCACACCTCTACCCTACCTTACACAACATCTGACAACACAAACAAACAACAGCACACCTCTACCCTACCTTACACAACATCTGACAACACAAACGAACAACAGCACGCCTCTACCCTACCTTACACAACATCTGACAACACAAACAAACAACAGCACACCTCTACCCTACCTTACACAACATCTGATAACACAAACAGCAGCACACTTCTACCCTACCTTACACAACATCTGACAACACAAAAAAACAGCACACCTCTACCCTACCTTACACAACATCTGATAACACAAACAACAGCACACCTCTACCCTACCTTACACAACATCTGACAACACAAACAACAGCACACCACTACCCTACCTTACCCCTTTCACTCCTGGGTACTTTTGAGTAAAATAGTAAGAAAAACAGACTGAAAACAGAAACCTCCCCCCCCTATTTCAAGTCCAACAATATCAGTTAAGCTAAGCTACCTCTGACTCAAGACGGTATGCCTTGAAGTTTCCAACAATGCACTGCGGTGCCTTTTCTTTCTAGCGACGGCACTGCTACAGCCTGTTGCTTACAACAGTTTTGCTTGTAATTTGCTTAAAATTACAGCTTTTTTCACATCTGGAGAGTGCCTTAGGACGTCATGAAGTCTATTTGGGCATAATTAATGCTGTGCTTATGGATGTTTGCACGCTGAGGTTGATTCACTGGGATAATTCCTTGTTTGAGCTTTACCGAGTGATAAAGAAATTTTCTAGTGAATGGCCTCATACTCTCCATTGTGGGCCCTCTTTGCTACCCAACCTTATTCAAAAATTGTTTTCAGGCTTATTCTGGGTTCCTTGGACCTGGAAATGTTTTGTTTGGCTATGGGCAAAGAGACTTATAAAAAAACTGTTATGATTATTGGGGGGGGGAGTTTGCCCGCCTCTCTGTCAAGGTATTTCCAAGACTCCCATGATGCAGTGCAGGCATCCAATATAGCCTAAAGATGGTGACTCGCTTCTAATGGAGGTTTTAGCATTGATTATTGTGGCTGATGGCTGGGACCTGACGGAATACAATAAAGGTATTTGTGACTTGATCTGTGTTTGCTTGTCTCTATTTGTAGTTCGGAATTTTGTGTCTTTTTTGGTAAGAAATGTTTCTGCGTTTAAGCATTTGTTTACGAATTGGTCAGAAATCAAGGTTGATATTTTGACAATAGAGTCTATTTTATTACATTGCTTGGATGCGCTTTTGAAGGTCGTCTATGGCTTGGAGGAATCCATAAGTATCCGGGTCTGGTGATGTTTGGTTTGCATTTCTGACGTTTTGGAGTTGGGCCTATATTTTACGGGCATCTCAGGGCGTAATAGTAATGAAAGGGTTACACAACTTATCCCAAAAAAGCTATGAACAGTCCCAGTTCGTTAACCTTTACTGTACAATTACTGTACCCAAACCAGAGAACATATTATATCACAGTAATTGCAGCCTTATTCTCTCTTTTCTCAGCTGAGACCCTATTACCCCTTTTTTCTCAGTTACTCAAGACGTCTTGTACCCAAACACTGGCTGCATTCAAAGAGCTGTTTGTTCGTCCACCCAAGATGCAGTGGCCGTACACCCAGCCACCACAACCGGTTACTGTGGAGCTGCTACTTAAGCTGCAGCGTCTGTTGATCGGCAACTTCTTCATGAGTGACGATGGCGAGGAAAACCCATGGTTTGTAGGTAATGGTGAGTGTCTGGAGGAAAACTTATGGTTTGTAGGTGATTGTGTCTGGATGAAAACCCATGGTTTGTAGGTAATGGTGATTGTCTGAAAGAAAACCCATGGTTTGTAGGTTATGGTTTCTGGATGAAAACTGATGCAGGTTTGTTGGTAATGGCGAGTGTCTGGTCAGGTCGAGGAAAACCCATGGTTTGTAGGTAATGGTGATGGTAATGGTGATTATGCTGTGTAAACACGTGATTGATTATTTCCAAGTTTACAAAAGGTTGATTCAACAGTGGGGGTTGATTATTCCATGTTTACATATAGTTATGCTGTTTATGTAAAAAGTGTGTTTCCACATGCTTAGTATCTCCTTAATCCAGGTTCCGCCGCTGCTCCATCCAAGAAGCAGATAAGTGCAGCATGCCTTCTGCGTAAGTACACCTCACTAGTGTGTGCCCATGTCGCCGAGGTATTGCCCGTTGCATGCTCCTTGGCAGCGAATGGACCTCGTTACTACGTGGCCGCTTCCCAGCTTGTGCAGGGAGAATACACGGGCGTGCTGCTGCCCGAGCTCCTGGTCTGTGTTGTCCTGCTCCAGACGTCACTGCCAATGGTTCTAGACACCGCTCATATTGTCCAGGCTCTGGCTGGCCTACTTGACCTTCTCGACAAGTTTAATAAACTTGCCCCGGGTGTTACCAAGGAAGATGAGGAGGATCTCGCATGGCCTGGTGGGATAGGTAGGTCTTGTTATGAGGAGGATCTCGCATGGCCTGGTGGGATAGGTAGGTCTTGTTATGAGGAGGATTTCGCATGGCCTGGTGGGATAGGTAGGTCTTGTTATGAGGAGGATCTCGCATGGCCTGGTTGGATAGGTAGGTCTTGTTATGAGGAGGATCTCGCATGGCCTGGTGGGATAGGTAGGTCTTGTTATGAGGAGGATTTCGCATGGCCTGGTGGGATAGGTAGGTCTTGTTATGAGGAGGATTTCGCATGGCCTGGTGGGATAGGTAGGTCTTGTTATGAGGAGGATCTCGCATGGCCTGGTGGGATAGGTAGGTCTTGTTATGAGGAGGATTTCGCATGGCCTGGTTGGATAGGTAGGTCTTGTTATGAGGAGGATCTCGCATGGCCTGGTTGGATAGGTAGGTCTTGTTATGAGGAGGATCTCGCATGGCCTGG
Source organism: Nematostella vectensis (assembly GCF_932526225.1). Taxonomy (NCBI): domain Eukaryota; kingdom Metazoa; phylum Cnidaria; class Anthozoa; order Actiniaria; family Edwardsiidae; genus Nematostella; species Nematostella vectensis. The sequence continues at coordinate 15,146,070 of NC_064043.1, read as the reverse complement.
TGGGATAGGTAGGTCTTGTTATGAGGAGGATTTCGCATGGCCTGGTGGGATAGGTAGGTCTTGTTATGAGGAGGATTTCGCATGGCCTGGTGGGATAGGTAGGTCTTGTTATGAGGTAGACCTCGCATAACCTGGTGGGATAGTAGGTCTTGTTATGAGGTGGGCCTCGCATGGCCTGATGGGATAGGTAGATCTAGTTATAAGGTGGACCTCGCATGGCCTGATGGGATAGGTAGGTCTTGTTATAAGAAGGACCTCACATGGCCTGAATAGGTAAGTCCCATAGGTAATTATGCACGCGTGCTATTTTTATTAATCCTTATCGATGTGGCGTCCACAGGTAGCCCAACCCCAGCACGTCGATACGGCGAGACTGGAAGCCTGACGTTGATACGCCCCGAAGACCTTGAGAACCATAACAAGGAGGGGGGCATGTGGGTCGTTATCCACGGCAAGGTCTACGACCTCAAGGACTTCAAGGAAGAGGTATGTCTGGACCTGTTCTCGCGAAAAACAGAGGCCGATAACTTTGACATCAGGAAAATGTAATGGATATAGAAACACCATCAGCTGCAACTATAATATCAATAAGATTCGCCTCAAGTTATCGGCATCATCTCTGTCGTCTGGGCAAAGTTTCTCCAATATGTCCTTAGTATTCAAATCGACCATCCCGTCTAGGCTCCTTGCAGTGTATACAAAAAGCCATCTGTGTTTTATAGCTTCCTCTCATCACCCGATGAAGATGGATGCTCTCTTGCACTCTATTTAGGTAGTAAGACAAAAAGTCGGCTTATTAGAGACTCTCTAGCAATATGAACTATGTAATAAAATCTTGAAATAACAATATCTAAAACAAGTTTTATACTCCAAAAACAATTTCAATCGAAAATATTGTGACATCTTCCTCACATCAGCCGATGGAGATGGATGATACGATAACAAAATGGCGGCTGACAAACCATGTAAAGAAGCACCTAGCATTTTAAATATGACAAATATAAATAACACTTTGCGTTGTTTCCTTACCAGGCTCCGTGTGGGGAGTCGCTACTACAGAAGTATGCAGGTGAGGCAAAAGGTATCGATCAACCCTTTTAAGGTTAAAACCTAAACACCAGCCTCACGTGTTGCGCGACATTCTACCCATATAGCGTATAGCAGTATTTTGGGTTAGTCACGTGACCTATTGGCGGTATTGCAGTATTGATGGATCAGACTTGTCAATCACTCATGCAAAAGCCAACCGTAGTATGTAGCGTAACTTCTAGCATACCTTGTAGTATGTATCATACCTTGTAGTATGTATCGTACCTTGTAGTATGTATCGTACCTTGTAGTATGTAGCGTACATTGTAGTATGTAGCGTACCTTGTAGTATGTAGCGTAACTTGTAGTATGTAGCGTACCTTGTAGTATGTAGCGTACCTTGTAGTATGTAGCGTAACTTGTAGTATGTCGCGTACCTTGTAGTATGTATCGTACCTTGTAGTATGTAGCGTAACTTGTAGTATGTAGCGTACATTGTAGTATGTATCGTACCTTGTAGTATGTATCGTACATTGTAGTATGTATCGTACCTTGTAGTATGTAGCGTACCTTGTAGTATGTAGCGTACCTTGTAGTATGTAGCGTAACTTGTAGTATGTAGCGTACCTTGTAGTATGTAGCGTACCTTGTAGTATGTAGCATACCTTGTAGTATGTAGCGTACATTGTAGTATGTAGCGTACCTTGTAGTATGTAGCGTAACTTGTAGTATGTAGCGTACCTTGTAGTATGTAGCGTACCTTGTAGTATGTAGCGTAACTTGTAGTATGTCGCGTACCTTGTAGTATGTAGCGTACCTTGTAGTATGTAGCGTACCTTGTAGTATGTAGCATACCTTGTAGTATGTATCATACCTTGTAGTATGTATCGTACCTTGTAGTATGTATCGTACCTTGTAGTATGTATCGTACCTTGTAGTATGTAGCGTACATTGTAGTATGTAGCGTAACTTGTAGTATGTAGCGTACCTTGTAGTATGTAGCGTAACTTGTAGTATGTAGCGTACCTTGTAGTATGTAGCGTACCTTGTAGTATGTAGCGTAACTTGTAGTATGTAGCGTACCTTGTAGTATGTAGCGTAACTTGTAGTATGTAGCGTACATTGTAGTATGTATCGTACCTTGTAGTATGTAGCGTAACTTGTAGTATGTAGCTTAACTTGTAGTATGTAGCGTACCTTGTAGTATGTATCGTACCTTGTAGTATGTATCGTAACTTGTAGTATGTAGCGTACATTGTAGTATGTATTGTACCTTGTAGTATGTAGCGTACATTGTAGTATGTAGCGTACCTTGTAGTATGTAGCGTACCTTGTAGTATGTAGCGTAACTTGTAGTATGTAGCGTACCTTGTAGTATGTAGCGTACCTTGTAGTATGTAGCGTACCTTGTAGTATGTAGCGTACCTTGTAGTATGTAGCGTAACTTGTAGTATGTATCGTACCTTGTAGTATGTAGCGTACATTGTAGTATGTATTGTACCTTGTAGTATGTAGCGTACCTTGTAGTATGTAGCGTAACTTGTAGTATGTAGCGTACCTTGTAGTATGTAGCGTACCTTGTAGTATGTATCGTACCTTGTAGTTTGTATCGTACCTTGTAGTATGTATCGTACCTTGTAGTATGTGGCGTACCTTGTAGTATGTAGCGTACCTTGTAGTATGTAGCGTACCTTGTAGTATGTAGCGTAACTTGTAGTATGTAGCGTAACTTGTAGTATGTAGCGTAACTTGTAGTATGTATCGTACCTTGTAGTATGTATCGTACCTTGTAGTATGTAGCGTACCTTGTAGTATGTAGCGTACATTGTAGTATGTATCGTAACATGTAGTATCTAGCGTACCTTGTAGTATGTAGCGTACATTGTAGTATGTATCGTAACTTGTAGTATCTAGCGTACCTTGTAGTATGTAGCGTACCTTGTAGTATCTAGCGTACCTTGTAGTATGTAGCGTAACTTGTAGTATGTATCGTACCTTGTAGCATGTAGCGTAACTTGTAGTATGTAGCGTACCTTGTAGTATGTATCGTACCTTGTAGTATGTAGCGTAACTTGTAGTATGTATCGTACCTTGTAGTATGTAGCGTACCTTGTAGTATGTAGCGTAACTTGTAGTATCTAGCGTAACTTGTAGTATCTAGCCTACCTTGAGTACCTAGCGTACCTTGTAGTATGTAGCGTACCTTGTAGTATGTAGCGTAACTTGTAGTATGTAGCGTAACTTGTAGTATGTATCGTACCTTGTAGTATGTAGCGTACCTTGTAGTATGTAGCGTACCTTGTAGTATGTAGCGTACCTTGTAGTATGTATCGTAACTTGTAGTATGTAGCGTACATTGTAGTATGTATCGTACCTTGTAGTATGTAGCGTACATTGTAGTGTGTAGCGTACCTTGCAGTATGTAGCGTACCTTGTAGTATGTATCGTAACTTGTAGTATGTATCGTAACTTGTAGTATGTAGCGTACCTTGTAGTATGTAGCGTACCTTGTAGTATGTAGCGTAACTTGTAGTTTCGAGCTTAACTTGTAGTATGTAGCGTAACTTGTAGTATGTATAAAAGTATAATTAACCTTTTCATCTTGTAGCATGTGACGCAACTAAGGCATTCGAAGAAGCGAATCATTCGTATGAGGCTCGCATGATGATGCAGGATCACCTTGTCGGTACATTCGTAGAGGTAAGTGACACAAATTCACAACAATCTTCACACTGTCTTGTATGTGTATCGATGGGGAAAAGCACTATGATAAAACAAATGTGGGGGCTTAGCTCTCCATGTTGTTTCCGCACTGTCTTGTATGTGAATCGATGTGGAAAAGTACCGTTGTAAAAAAGTTCGTGCTTAGCTCTCTTCACCTCAAGTACATTTTCCCACTATTATACCTGTAAACTCTTTTGTCCTTTACCGTCAGAGGCACAGAAATTCCTCAGATTTTGCCATCCATTTTCCTTGCTTGTGCTCGCATTACACCTCAATAACATAAGACGCACAAAGCCTCACCTCGCAGATGCTCACGGATACTGAATTAATTTAGAAAGCAGCGTTCGCTTTAGACAGTGCCTTAACATCAATTAAATATGCATTTTGTTTCAGCCCGAGCAGGAATTCGCCTTAGACAGTGCGCTGACCGTATCGTCACCTCTGATCGACTCTGAACGAACCCTCGGCCTGCTTCTCGGCCTTTATTCGCATCATCTCGTGCAAAGCATGCCGGTATCGCCCGAGGAAGAGGAGAATGATAAGTGGCTGTCAGCGGACTTCTTTGCTGGTGGCGTGGAGCCTGCTTTTGTAGAACAGGCATACAAGAAAAGGTACGCTAGACAATCAAGCAACTTATCTTCACACACAAAGTGCGCTAGACTGTAAAGCAATTTATCTTTACTTACAAAGTATACTAGACTATGAAGTAACTTTTCGTAACTCAAATTGCGCTAGCCTTTAAAGCAACCTATCTTAACACACAAGGTGTGCTAGACCATGAACTTCTTTATTCACACGAGAAAAAATTGGCTTGCTTGCTTGTCTAATTAGCTTTTCACATTCCATTTGCCTTATATTATCAAGTTATTCTGACTTTTCCTCCTACCAGGAGCCGAGATAAAGATTCCAAAGATGAGAAGATCGAGCAGTTTACCCAGCCAACTTCCACAGGCGACCCATGTAAGCCCTTCCTGCTGGCCCTGTCCGACACCAAGGTGGAGGATCCCACCGCACTCAAGTTTCTCTCCATAGTAGAGCGGTACTGCCGCCAAAAGCGACTTGTCCTGCCTATCGAGTTTGCTGCGGATCACCCTGTTGAGAAGGTTGGCAGACTGCTCATGGTCTGCCTCATGAAACACCAGGATCTTGGTAAGTGGTGGTCCACACTATTACTACCGATGCTGGTAAGTAGTGGTCAATACTATATTACTACTGGATGTTGGTAAGTTGTGATCAACACTATATTACTACTGGATGTTGGTAAGTGGTGGTCAACACTATATTTGTACTGGATGTTGGTAAGTGGTGGTCAACACTATATTTGTATTGGATGTTGGTAAGTGGTGGTCAACACTATATTTGTACTGGATGTTGGTAAGTGGTGGTCAACATTATATTACTACTGGATGTTGGTAAGTTGTGATCAACATTATATTACTACTGGATGTTGGTAAGTGGTGGTCAACTCTATATTTGTACTGGATGTTGGTAAGTGGTGGTCAACATTATATTACTACTGGATGTTGGTAAGTGGTGGTCAACACTATATTTGTACTGGATGTTGGTAAGTGGTGGTCAACATTATATTACTACTGGATGTTGGTAAGTTGTGATCAACATTATATTACTACTGGATGTTGGTAAGTGGTGGTCAACATTATATTAATACTGGATGTTGGTAAGTGGTGGTCAACATTATATTACTACTGGATGTTGGTCAGTCAACATTATATTACTACTGGATGTTGGTCAGTCAACATTATATTACTACTGGATGTTGGTCAGTGGTGGTCAACATTATATTACTACTGGATGTTGGTAAGTGTTGGTCATCAATAAATTACTACTGGATGTTGGTAAGTTGTGTTCAATATAATATTACTACTGGATGTTGGTAAGTGGTGGTCAATATAATATTACTACTGGATGTTGGTAAGTGGTGGTCAACATTATATTACTTCCGATGTTGGTAAGTGGTGGTCAATATATTACTTCTGGATGTTGGTAAGTGGTGGTCAAAATTTTATTACTACTGGATGTTGGTAAGTGGTGGTCAACATTTTATTACTACTGGATGTTGGCCAGTCAACATTATATTACTACTGGATGTTGGTAAGTGGTGGTCAACACTATATTTGTAATTGATGTTGGTAAGTGGTGGTCAACATTATATTACTACTGGATGTTGGTAAGTGGTGGTCAACATTATATTAAAACTAAATTTTGGTCAGTCAATATTATATTACTACTGGATGTTGGTAAGTGGTGGTCAACACTATATTACTACTGGTGTTGGTAAGTGGTGGTCAACATTATAATACTACTGGATGCTGGTAAGTGGTGGTCAACACTATATTACTACTGGATGTTGGTAAGTAGTGTTCAACACTATATTACTACTGGTGTTGGTAAGTGGTGGTCAACACTATATTACTACTGGATGTTGGTAAGTGGTGGTCAACATTATATTACTACTGGATGTTGGTAAGTAGTGGTCAATACTATATTACTACTGGATGTTGGTAAGTTGTGATCAACACTATATTACTACTGGATGTTGGTAAGTGGTGGTCAACACTATATTTGTACTGGATGTTGGTAAGTGGTGGTCAACATTATATTAATACTGGATGTTGGTAAGTGGTGGTCAACATTATATTAATACTGGATGTTGGTAAGTGGTGGTCAACATTATATTACTACTGGATGTTGGTAAGTGGTGGTCAACACTATATTACTACAGAATGTTGGTAAGTGGTGAACAAGATTATATTACTATTTGATGTTGGTAAGTGGTGGTCAACATTATATTACTACTGAATGTTGGTAAGTTGTGGTCAACATTATATTACTACTGGATGTTGGTCAGTCAACATTATATTTCTACTGGATGTTGGTCAGTGGTGGTCAACCTTATATTACTACTGGATGTTGGTCAGTGGTGGTCAACATTATATTAATACTGGATGTTGGTAAGTGGTGGTCAACATTATATTAATACTGGATGTTGGTAAGAGGTGGTCAACATTATATTAATACTGGATGTTGGTAAGTGGTGGTCAACATTATATTACTACTGGATGTTGGTAAGTGGTGAACAAGATTATATTACTACTGGATGTTGGTCAGTGGTTGTCAACATTATATTAATACTGGATGTTGGTAAGTGGTAGTTAACAATATATTACTACTGGATGTTGGTAAGTTGTGTTCAACACTATATTACTACTGGATGTTGGTAAGTTGTGGTCAACACTATATTACTATTTGGTGTTGGTAAGTTGTGGTCAATATTATAATACTACTGGATGTTGGTAAGTGGTGGTCAACACTATATTACTATTTGATGTTGGTAAGTGGTGGTCAACACTATATTACTACTGGATGTTGGTAAGTGGTGGTCAACACTATATTATTACGGAATGTTGGTAAGTGGTGAACAAGATTATATTACTATTTGATGTTGGTAAGTGGTGGTCAACATTATATTACTACTGGATGTTGGTAAGTTGTGGTCAATATTATATTACTACTAGATGTTGGTAAGTGGTGGTCAAGATTGAATTACTACTTTTGCCACCAACACCTCCAGTGTCACAATCCACTCACAATTCACTGTTAACCTTTTCAATGTCATGCCATAGCTACTACCACCAGCATCATTAGGAACCTTAAGCAAGGATGACGACGACAGCTTAGACGACGAGGTCAAAAAATGCGTAAGCACTTGGCCATTCCAATTTTGTTGCAATAGGATAAATAAGGCAAACAAATATTGGAGTATTCACGTCATGGTTTGGCAGAAAACGGCTCAGATTTATCAGACAGAATGCATTTTCACGTGCTGCTATTGAATTTTGAATCATATTCCATTGTTTGCTACCGTCGTCCACGTTGCCATCGTCGTTTCTTAAGATCCCTTTTTTGTCATCAACACGACCTTTTTTGTCATCAACACGACCACATACTGTATCATTATCATCACTAATATCCTAAACATTTTGTGAACTGTTTAATAAAGCTTGTGCATTATTATAATGCGAGTATTTTTCTGTAAAACCAGGAAGCACCGCTCTCAGCCTAGTTGACCAGCAGGACCACGCCCTCAAATCCACCTCTCTACCAGACTTGTCCGGCCCAGGCCCAAGTCCCGGACTCACACCTATCACCATTAACAAGCCTTTGTCCGAGGTCCTCAAAGTGGTGCATCAAGCCAAGTGCGCACTCATCAAGGTTAGCGTTACACGACCTGTGCTTTCCATCCAGCTGGGCATCCAGCACTTTTTGCTACTGACTGGCTATAACTCATAGCCTGCTAGTTGGCCGACCAATCGGAATACAGCATTGATAATAGACCACTAGTGTTATTTACCTAACACCTGGCACTTAATACAGGCGCGGCAGGAGTCGTCCCGGTCTTACGACGAGGTGTGCCTCCCGGCGCTAGAGCGCTGCCGCTTCCTTTTCAATGTGCTTCGGCCCGCCGTCTCCACTGATGCAGCTACCATCAGTCGTATGCACATCCGTAACATCACGACCAGGTGGAAACGCATCGTGCGGCAAATCATCCGGGACAAACACATGCAGCAGGTACGGGGCAAATCATCCGGGACAAACACATGCAGCAGGTACGGGGCAAATCATCCGGGACAAACACATGCATCAGGTACGGGGCAAATCATCCGGGACAAACACATGCATCAGGTACTGGGCAAATCATCCGGGACAAACACATGCAGCAGGTACGGGGCAAATCATCCGGGACAAACACATGCAGCAGGTTAGTGGGGAAATCATCCTGGACAAACACATGCAGCAGGTACAGGACAAATCATCCGGGACAAACACTTGCAGCAGGTACGGGGCAAATCATCCTGGACAAACACATGCAGCAGGTTAGTGGGGAAATCATCCTGGACAAACACATGCAGCATGTGCGGGGCAAATCATCCGGGACAAACACATGCAGCAGGTACGGAGCAAATCATCCTGGACAAACACATGCAGCAGGTACAGGACAAATCATCCGGGACAAACACATGCATCACGTGCGGGGCAAATCATCCGGGACAAACACATGCATCAGGTACGGGGCAAATCATCCGGGACAAACACATGCAGCAGGTACAGGACAAATCATCCGGGACAAACACATGCATCAGGTGCGGGGCAAATCATCCGGGACAAACACATACATCAGGTACGGGGCAAATCATCCGGGACAAACACATGCAGCAGCTCCGGGGGAAATCATCCGGGACAAACACATACATCAGGTACGGGGCAAATCATCCGGGACAAACACATGCAGCAGGTTAGGGGGGAAATCATCCGGGACAAACACATGCAGCAGGTACGGGGCAAATCATCCGGGACAAACACATGCAGCAGGTACGGGGCAAATCATCCGGGACAAACACATGCAGCAGGTACGGGGCAAATCATCCGGGACAAACACATGCAGCAGGTACAGGACAAATCATCCGGGACAAACACTTGCAGCAGGTACGGGGCAAATCATCCTGGACAAACACATGCAGCAGGTTAGTGGGGAAATCATCCTGGACAAACACATGCAGCAGGTACAGGACAAATCATCCGGGACAAACACTTGCAGCAGGTACGGGGCAAATCATCCTGGACAAACACATGCAGCAGGTTAGTGGGGAAATCATCCTGGACAAACACATGCAGCATGTGCGGGGCAAATCATCCGGGACAAACACATGCAGCAGGTACGGAGCAAATCATCCTGGACAAACACATGCAGCAGGTACAGGACAAATCATCCGGGACAAACACATGCATCACGTGCGGGGCAAATCATCCGGGACAAACACATGCATCAGGTACGGGGCAAATCATCCGGGACAAACACATGCAGCAGGTACGGGGCAAATCATCCGGGACAAACACATGTAGCAGGTACGGGGCAAATCATCCGGGACAAACACATGCAGCAGGTACGGGGCAAATCATCCTGGACAAACACATGCAGCAGGTACAGGACAAATCATCCGGGACAAACACATGCATCAGGTGCGGGGCAAATCATCCGGGACAAACACATACATCAGGTACGGGGCAAATCATCCGGGACAAACACATGCAGCAGCTCCGGGGGAAATCATCCGGGACAAACACATACATCAGGTACGGGGCAAATCATCCGGGACAAACACATGCAGCAGGTTAGGGGGGAAATCATCCGGGACAAACACATGCAGCAGGTACGGGGCAAATCATCCGGGACAAACACATGCAGCAGGTACGGGGCAAATCATCCGGGACAAACACATGCAGCAGGTACGGGGCAAATCATCCGGGACAAACACATGCAGCAGGTACAGGACAAATCATCCGGGACAAACACTTGCAGCAGGTACGGGGCAAATCATCCTGGACAAACACATGCAGCAGGTTAGTGGGGAAATCATCCTGGACAAACACATGCAGCAGGTACAGGACAAATCATCCGGGACAAACACTTGCAGCAGGTACGGGGCAAATCATCCTGGACAAACACATGCAGCAGGTTAGTGGGGAAATCATCCTGGACAAACACATGCAGCATGTGCGGGGCAAATCATCCGGGACAAACACATGCAGCAGGTACGGAGCAAATCATCCTGGACAAACACATGCAGCAGGTACAGGACAAATCATCCGGGACAAACACATGCATCACGTGCGGGGCAAATCATCCGGGACAAACACATGCATCAGGTACGGGGCAAATCATCCGGGACAAACACATGTAGCAGGTACGGGGCAAATCATCCGGGACAAACACATGCAGCAGGTACGGGGCAAATCATCCTGGACAAACACATGCAGCAGGTACAGGACAAATCATCCGGGACAAACACATGCATCAGGTGCGGGGCAAATCATCCGGGACAAACACATACATCAGGTACGGGGCAAATCATCCGGGACAAACACATGCAGCAGCTCCGGGGGAAATCATCCGGGACAAACACATACATCAGGTACGGGGCAAATCATCCGGGACAAACACATACAGCAGGTTAGGGGGGAAATCATCCGGGACAAACACATGCAGCAGGTACGGGGCAAATCATCCGGGACAAACACATGCAGCAGGTACGGGGCAAATCATCCGGGACAAACACATGCAGCAGGTACGGGGCAAATCATCCGGGACAAACACATGCATCAGGTACGGGGCAAATCATCCGGGACAAACACATGCATCAGGTACGGGGCAAATCATCCGGGACAAACACATGCAGCAGGTATGGGGCAAATCATCCGGGACAAACACATGCAGCAGGTACGGGGCAAATCATCCGGGACAAACACATGCAGCAGGTACGGGGCAAATCATCCGGGACAAACACATGCAGCAGGTACAGGACAAATCATCCGGGACAAACACATGCAGCAGGTACGGGGCAAATCATCCGGGACAAACACATGCAGCAGGTACAGGACAAATCATCCGGGACAAACACATGCAGCAGGTACACATGCAGCGCAAATCGCCTATGATGCTGCAATGTAGCAATCCCGCTCACTACCAAGTCGCACAAAGCATCCGTTTCCATCGGCTTATTCAATCTTGTAACGAAGATACTTTCATTCAAGTATTGGACTTCAATTGTGGATGGTTATTTTGTTGGTTTTCTTTTGCAAATGGACCGTTGTATTTCTGAAATGTAAAGGAATAAAGGAGTGGTCGATGGTCTTTGTAAACGCTTGTCTTGAGCCAGACATGCGGCAATACTTACTAACAGAAGCATATAGAACCCCAGCACGATGGCATAAGTACATAAAACCTCACGCACTTGAGTCCTGATTAAAATAATGTTCGCGGAGCTTCTATTTTTACGGCAAAGTCAGCGCTAGAATAGAGGTAGTGCGAAAATTGCCAGTGATATTTTGCGTTACAGGGCTTGGATAAATCCACGGTTACAGAGAAGCGTGGCTCTACTGAAATGGGTGCGGTTCCTGGCGAGAAAATACATTCAGCGGAAGATGCTCACAAAGCTCTACAGAAAAAGGTAAGCACAAAAGGGAAACGAGATATGAAGGGTTATCGTGTTCTGATATAGAGTGTGGTGTTCAAGTTGTGATGTGTTCTTGTTGTGTTAAGTGTTTGATGTTAAATGTATTTTGATTGTGTGTTTTTAAACACACACTTAAAAGTTGTTTAGGTAAAAGCGTGTTTGATTTCAGGAGGCGGATCTGCCGGCGCTCCGGACCACATCCCTTACGAGTTTGCGTAAAGTGAAGTGGCTGAGAGAACGCCTCATGTCTTCCTCTGCTGAGACAGTCCTCATGAAGCACATCAAGGAGTTCGTGCTAACGGATGAGCCTATAGACGTACAAATGCTACACAAGTCCTTAGAGAACCAGGTATGTTTTGACAGTTGGCGGTGATGATGATGCTTAGTGTTAGTGTGAGATGGTGGTGGTGATGGTAATGATAACGTTAACGGTAATGGTAATGATAATGTTAATGGTGATTGTGATGGTATAATAATTTTAATGATGGTAATAGTGATGGTGGTGGTGATGGTGGTGGTGGTGGTGGCGGCGGTGGCGGCGACGGCGATGTTGATGGTAACGGTGATGTTGATGGTAACGGTGATGGTGTTATTTTGAACGGGGATAGTCAAAGTGATGATGATGATGATGGTAATGATAATGATGATTGATGGTGGTGTCTTTATTGTTGTCGTGATGTAGATAACGATTATGCATCCCCTCGCTAGGTTGAGCGTGCGCGGTGTCGACTGCATGGTGCAGAAAGCCTTCTTTCTCTTGTGGCTAAAGACCAACTGATCTCATCTGTGCGCTACGCCATCTTGTGCGGATGGCAAGGACTTCTCTCTTCTCGATCGTCACTAAGGTTAGTGCACCAATCCCGCTTTCACCAACCTCAATTATCTAGTTATCTATTTTGCCTAGAGTTGGGTTTAGGAGACATGGTGGCATCTGATCTAGGCGAATTCGTTTCGTTGTCGATTGTTGAAAACAATGAGTATAATGCAACAATGTGTGTACACAGTAGCCCGAATGTGGATAAAATTTATAGCCCGTTAATAGGTGAAGTCCTTAAATACGTCCGAGTATAAAATGAATTAAACAGTTCGTTTGTCAGGTCTTTAAACACACTGCTTTAACAAACTCACTGCTGCTATGGCGTATGAATGATGCTGCTATGGCGTATGAATGATGCAGGAAAACTGCATTACTGCTTAACTTACTGCTGAACTGCTTTATGAAGTTAATCAAGAAAGCAACAGCTAATAATTGGATCTTGTAAGCCGCACATTATTCTTTGTGCCCTGCTGATGACTCTGATTGGCTTTGTGGGCAATTTCCTACATGTGCGAATTCGTCCGTGTATATTTGACATTGTTTCACCTTAGTTGTATTTTGACATGTTTTATGCTACGTTTTTTTGTGACCAGTAAACTGGTGTGATTGCCGCCTTAAAGAAGGCCAATCACGCCGCCATTTTATGCTCCCGCTCAATGCCGAGTCACACAAAGCATCCATTTCCATCGCGTAATTCAAGCGGGTAAACAAGATATTTTTAATCAGATATCGTCAATAACATATCAGAGTTCATTCTTGTTATTTTGTTGTTTCCTTGCGATTAAACCGTTGTATTTTCAATGATAAACAATAACAAAGAAGTGGTTGATCGAACCACTATGGATAGTTACTTTACCAAGGTGCTCTCACGTAAGTATAAGTTTATGGAAAGTAAAGCTAAATTAGAATTGCCAGGGAGAACTGCCTTGTTAGACCTATTCATACAGGGCTATTTAAGCTATCTGTGACGGGGCAGAGTGGGGGTTGAAAGTATCATCTGTTAAATTTAGTTACATTTTTACCAATCAAATGGGTTTTTTTAAGTCGTCTTTAAAATCGTGTTTTGCTCTGAAAAGTCTTGAAAAATTATTGATTTTTTACAAGGCCCAATCCTTCAAGATACCAAAAGTCTATTTGGCTTATTCTTCCCAGTGAGCCGGCAAAGCACTGTTTGGCTGATATCGAACTGGTGCCACCATGTGACCGCGTGGTTTTGGAGACAACCTTTGCGAAGATCAACACATGGTCTATCGACATGCTGAGACAAGCCGTTTTCTACGCCAGCCAGGCTTTCGAGAAGGGTAAGGGAAACGCGTAGTCCTAATAAAAACTAATAAACGCGTGGTCTGAATTGTGAATTGTGAAATGTGAAATGAAATGTTGCCTAAATTATCCAAAAGAAGTGACTCAGATAGTATCTAGGGGATGAAACATTCGTTCGAGCTAGCCGGTGTTCAAGTTATCCAAGCTTGAATTATCGGGGGACCGTGTATCCTCTTTGAATTTAGTCCCGCACTTTTCGATGTTGCAGGCGAGGGAAGGTCCGACCCAGTGCCAGACCAGTACCGCGGGGGCTTGTCACTTGGTGCGCTACCGGTAGCTCGTTTCCTATTGGCTGCCCTGGGTATGCTGACCGCTGATCACAGTGCTGGGGGCGTCAGCCTCGTTTTGAGCTCCGGAGTGTTAGGCTTGACCCAGACCATCATGCGCCTTGCTGGGCCGTGCGATACTGGGGAGGAGGAAGATGCAGCGCTTGCTGCAATCATTGATGAGGGGAAGGCTGCTAAGAAGCGCCCAACTGTACCCCTGACGGGACCAGAGGTGGCTAAGATGTTGAAGATTGGAACCCGCGTGGTGCGAGGTCCTGACTGGAAATGGGGAGACCAGGTAATGGACTGGGCGGACCGCATATTTCAGATTTCATATACTCAAGATATATTTCACATTTCATATAATCAAGATATGCATTTGTATCTGATGTGCTTTTTAAAAAAAATGAAAGAAAAAATATATAAATAACAGTTGTATCTCTGTTCTGCCTTGTCTACGTTGAGACATACATACATTTTGTTATCATATGCTGTCTTACTGCAGTACTGTGTTCCCGTTAAACAAATGCTTTATGGTTTTGTCCATAGGATGGCCCGCCTCCGAGCGAAGGCCGGATTATCGGGGAGCTGGGAGAGGATGGCTGGGCGCGTGTTCAGTGGGAGACAGGGAGCACTAACTCCTACCGCATGGGCAAGGAGGGCAAGTACGACTTGAAGCTGGCAAGACCCCCTCCAATACCGGAGAGTAGTGACGAGGAAGAGGAAGACATGAAGGGTAAGACGAGACATGCGTACGCGAGCAATCTAATCAGTTTAGAGCATCGGGAATCGAACATATACAGTAGTAGGAAAGATCTCGATTATGAAGGTAGACAGGTACTTTGGAAATGACTGTTCCCACGGCTTAGCGGGTTAATTTATCAGTTTCGATTGTTTGTTTCGATAACTTAAAAGTTTCTATTGCCTCTGCAACTGAAGCCTAGTGAAGGGCTTCACGTTTTATTGAAGACCATTGTTTTACAAGAATTTTAGCCACTGAGAAATCTTTTATTTTTAAATACACGTGTAAGTGAATTTTACTTCACGAATTTTCTAACTCGCTCTTTGGTTGTGATGCTAGTAGGAATGAATTAATCTCTCTCTTGTTGACGCTACTTGCTTGATGCATAAAATGAACTGCAATCGAGACGTCAGTTGTGGATCAAATCTACTTTAATCACGACGACATACATTTCAAATGTATGCAAGGAAAGTCATATTTGAAAGTTCTGAATAATTAAATCAAGAATAATAATATACAAGGTTGTGACGCATGCCATACCTGCGGACTTGAATCAGTGTTGTCTATGCAGATGACTCGAAGACAGAGAAGACTGAGATCCAGGCAAGCCACCCTACTGCGCTCATCCGCCGCTCCTGCATCTGCTTGATGCGAGCCCTGGCACTGACATGCGGTCTTCATGCGGACTCCATCCAGACGAGTCAAGTGCGAACTGTCAGCACACTTTTGCATAAGCTGGTATCTGCAGGCACCAAATGCACAGGTACGGGACATGCCGTGCAGAGCTTTGTTTCCTATGTAATTTGTCCTGCAACTTGCAATGCAACGTGCAGAAACATGATAAAATAGGCAATTTTTCTCGCTATTTTGTAAAACGTAGAAATCAGTTCTACTTCTCTAAAAACACAACGAAAAGTTGCATTGCATGTTGGAAAAAGGGGTGTTACACAAGACAGAATGGATTCACATGTTGAAAAAAGGGGGTGTTACACAAGACAGAATGGATTCACATGTTGGAAAAAGGGGGTGTTACACAAGACAGAATGGATTCACATGTGCCTCGCTTTGCCCATTTAATACCTGCTGTTTGCTCGCAGATGCTATTTTACCCTGAATCAAAAACGTTCTGTTGTTTAAAAGGTACTTTTCTTGCTTTCGGTTCAAAGCTGGCGAAAGGTACGAGGCGGTCCTCTATCAGCAGTACCGTGATTGGGCCAAACTTGGGTTTGTGCGCAGTGTAGCAATCACCCCAGCCATGTGTATGGCCCTCAGTACTCAACAGTGGGTGGACCTACTCCTGCGGATGATGAGTGGCACCCTGCCTAATGAGGATGTGCCTGCAGCAGTATCAGCAAGTCACCTACCGAGACAGGTGAGGGGTCATCTACTGAGACAGGTGAGGGGTCACCTACCGAGACAGGTGAGGGGTCACCTACCGAGACAGGTGAGGGGTCATCTACCAAGACAGGTGAGGGGTCACCTACCGAGACAGGTGAGGGGTCATCTACCAAGACAGGTGAGGGGTCACCTACCGAGACAGGTGGGGGGTCACCTACGAGACAGGTGAGGGGTCATCTATCCAGACAGGTGGGGGTCACCTACGAGACAGGTGAGGGTCATCTACCGAGACAGGTGAGGGGTCATCTACCGAGACAGGTGAGGGGTCACCTACCGAGACAGGTGAGGGGTCATCTACCGAGACAGGTGAGGGGTCACATACCGAGACAGGTGAGGGGTCACCTACCGAGACAGGTGAGGGGTCACCTACCGAGACAGGTGAGGGGTCATCTACCCAGACAGGTGAGGGGTCATCTACCAAGACAGGTGAGGGGTCACCTACCGAGACAGGTGGGGGGTCACCTACGAGACAGGTGAGGGGTCATCTACCGAGACAGGTGGGGGGTCACCTACGAGACAGGTGAGGGTCATCTACCGAGACAGGTGAGGGTCATCTACCGAGACAGGTGAGGGGTTACCTACCGAGACAGGTGAGGGGTCATCTACCGAGACAGGTGAGGGGTCATCTCCCGAGACAGGTGAGGGGTAATCTACCCAGACAGGTGAGGGGTCACCTACCGAGACAGGTGAGGGGTAACCTACCGGGATAGGTGAGGGGTCATCTACCGAGACAGGTGAGGGGTCACCTACCGAGACAGGTGAGGGGTCATCTACCGGGATAGGTGAGGGGTCATCTACCCAGACAGGTGAGGGGTCACCTACCGAGACAGGTGAGGGGTCATCTACCGAGGCAGGTGAGGGGTCATCTACCCAGACAGGTGAGTGGTCACCTACCGAGACAGGTGAGGGGTAATCTACCGAGACAGGTGAGGGGTCATCTACCGAGACAGGTGAGGGGTCACCTACCGAGACAGGTGAGGGGTCATCTACCGGGATAGGTGAGGGGTCATCTACCCAGACAGGTGAGGGGTCACCTACCGAGACAGGTGAGGGGTCATCTACCGAGGCAGGTGAGGGGTCATCTACCCAGACAGGTGAGTGGTCACCTACCGAGACAGGTGAGGGGTAATCTACCGAGACAGGTGAGGGGTAATCTACCGAGACAGGTGAGGGGTCACCTACCGAGACAGGTGAGGGGTCACCTACCGAGACAGGTGAGGGGTCATCTACCGAGACAGGTGAGGGGTCACCTACCGAGACAGGTGAGGGGTCACCTTCCGGGACAGGTGGGGGGTCACCTACCGAGACAGGTGAGGGGTCACCTACCGAGACAGGTGAGGGGTCACCTACCGAGACAGGTGAGGGGTCACCTACCGAGACAGGTGAGGGGTCACCTACCGGGACAGGTGAAGGGTCACCTACCGGGACAGGTGAGGGGTCATCTACCGAGACAGGTGAGGGGTCATCTACCGAGACAGGTGAGGGGTCACCTACCGAGACAGGTGAGGGGTCACCTACCGGGACAGGTGAGCGGTCATCTACTGAGACAGGTGAGGGGTCATCTACTGAGACAGGTGAGGGGTCACCTACCGAGACAGGTGAGGGGTCACCTACCGAGACAGGTGAGGGGTCACCTACCGAGACAGGTGAGGGGTCACCTACCGAGACAGGTGAGGGGTCATCTACTGAGACAGGTGAGGGGTCACCTTCCGGGACAGGTGGGGGGTCACCTACCGAGACAGGTGAGGGGTCACCTACCGAGACAGGTGAGGGGTCACCTACCGAGACAGGTGAGGGGTCATCTACTGAGACAGGTGAGGGGTCACCTACCGAGACAGGTGAGGGGTCATCTACTGAGACAGGTGAGTGGTCACCTACCGAGACAGGTGAGGGGTAATCTACCGAGACAGGTGAGGGGTCATCTACCGAGACAGGTGAGCGGTCATCTACTGAGACAGGTGAGGGGTCACCTACCGAGACAGGTGAGGGGTCATCTACTGAGACAGGTGAGGGGTCACCTACCGAGACAGGTGAGGGGTCACCTACCCAGACAGGTGAGGGGTCATCTACTGAGACAGGTGAGGGGTCACCTACCGAGACAGGTGAGGGGTCACCTTCCGGGACAGGTGGGGGGTCACCTACCGAGACAGGTGAGGGGTCACCTACCGAGACAGGTGAGGGGTCATCTACCGAGACAGGTGGGGGGTCACCTACCGAGACAGGTGAGGGGTCATCTACTGAGACAGGTGAGGGGTCACCTACCGAGACAGGTGAGGGGTCATCTACTGAGACAGGTGAGGGGTCACCTACCGGGACAGGTGAGGGGTCATCTACCGAGACAGGTGAGGGGTCATCTACCGAGACAGGTGGGGGGTCACCTACCGAGACAGGTGAGGGGTCACCTACCGGGACAGGTGGGGGGTCACCTACCCAGACAGGTGACTGGTCACCTACCGAGACGGGTGAGGAGTCATCTACCGAGACGGGTGAGGGGTCATCTACTGAGACAGGTGAGGGGTCACCTACCGAGACAGGTGAGGGGTCATCTACCGAGACAGGTGGGGGGTCACCTACCGAGACAGGTGAGGGGTCATCTACTGAGACAGGTGAGGGGTCACCTACCGAGACAGGTGAGGGGTCATCTACTGAGACAGGTGAGGGGTCACCTACCGGGACAGGTGAGGGGTCATCTACCGAGACAGGTGAGGGGTCATCTACCGAGACAGGTGGGGGGTCACCTACCGAGACAGGTGAGGGGTCACCTACCGGGACAGGTGGGGGGTCACCTACCCAGACAGGTGACTGGTCACCTACCGAGACGGGTGAGGAGTCATCTACCGAGACGGGTGAGGAGTCATCTACCGAGACGGGTGAGGGGCTATCCTGTCATCAACATGAAAAGAAATTTTGTAAAAAAAATTAAGGGGTTATCTCTAACTGGTTAACACACTGTACCACCTGTGAAAATAGGCCCCGTACGCTAATGATCAAACGCACTGGTCTACCATTGATTCCCTATTAAAGAGAAACTCTCGGAACGTAAAGAATGTTGATCAACCACTCCTTGGTTATTGTTTATAAATGAAATACAACGGTTTATTTGCAAGTGTGAGCAAGAATATGTCCGACACAAATGCAGATCTCCTGGGACTTCATGGTCCTATTGATTTGCGCTTATATTGATATTATCTGTTACTGACTAGGTCTTGGCGCTGCGGTTGCTACGGACAGTGCTATCGTCTTGGGAAAAGAGGAAAGACTTGGCAAGGATGGATGATCTGGTGGAGAAGCTTTTTGCTTTGCTTGGAAAAGTTTTAATGGCATGCACTGGAACATTACCAATATTACACAGTGCCGGTAAGAACACTTGATCAGAAATATATACACTTTATTAATGTGACGCGCGCTACATTAAAATTAAACTACAGCAAAAGTATTTGAATTATATTTAGATTTTATTTTCGTATCTGTCCTCGTGTAATTTGCTTGAGAAAAAGGAATTTTGAAGGCTATTCATTAGTCATTTTTGTCGCGAAAATACTTTTTTGGCTTGTGATAGTCTTCAACGTCGCGCCTCTGCGAATGTGATCCCTCGCATAGAGAAACGCATGAGATATAACTTCCTTCCTCGGTATGATCTTGAAATAAAACGGTAACATGTTGAGATGGGATGCTCAGCTGTTTTACCGTGAAAAGTGGTCCAACATTCGGATCCATTATAGATCAAAAACGAAAATGTAAATCGTAACGTAAATCGTAGTCGTAAATCGTAACATAAATCGTCCACGATGTTAAATCATAGACGATAAACGAACATCGATAACGTAAATCGTAGGATGATGATATCGTCCTACTTGTTCCAGATAGGTGAAGTGATCCATAACTAGTTAAGTTTTCATTAAACGCCATCCCTAGTGTTCCCATCTAACTTAGCTACAATTGCCACAATCATGGAAAATATTTTGATAGTCGTGATAATTATTACTATTGCTATTTAAAGGCGAGAAAGGAAGGCGTGGTCGCAGAAAGCCGAAGGCCCCAGCTTCGATCTCTGCAACCTACAGCAGTACAGTTGCCGAGGAATTGGTAGCTCTACTGCGCAGACTCCACTCTCTTGATGACTGGAACCAGCCCATTAATACCTTCATCAGCCAGAGGCTTGGTGGCATAGCCCTTATGACGTCATCGCCAGGAGAAAGTGAGGAAGGAGAGCCAGCACAGGTTAGAAAGCATCTCTGTCTAATCTGACAGTCTTATGATTTGCATTTTCAAAATTAGAACGAGCGTTTCAGTGCGGCGCATGCTTCCGTGGCTACCTTTTGAGAAGGGCCAGTTAGAATACGAATACGATCAATGTCACCAACCAGCATAGCAAAGGAATTCTTTAGCACCCATCAGAAAACGATGGAATCCTAATAATAAAGGTCGTGTAAATCAAATCTATGAATCTTGCTATGGACATTTTTCATTCCAATTAAATTTTCCTTAAGGGTTTTTAGGTTATTGAGAAGTGATGATACAAAATAACAATAACAATAACAATAATAATAATAATAATAATAATAATAATAATAATAATAATAATAATAATAATAATAATAATAATAATAATAATAATGTAGTTAACGCGCTTAAAACATGGAAAAATTTAATTTAAAATATATATAAAACAAAAATGTAAAAGGCGATGAGATATTTTCATGTAAGTACCCTGATGAAAACTCCACAGATCCCTAGCGAAGCATTTGATGACCCCTCGGCCCAGGGCCCTGTGATGGCCGTGCTTGCGGTCATTGGTGGCGTCGACAGTCGGCCTCGTCTTGGTGGACTGGTAACCCATAAGGATTGGGGTCTGGGCACCGTTAGCCGTATTGCGCCAAACGGTAAAGTTACCGTGCAGTCCAAAAACCACAGCAAGCCCAAGATATGTCCAATCTCTCAGCTGAAAGCGGTAAGCACAGGAAACTTCCAGGTAAACTAGGAATTAGTTAAAGAATCCAAAAATCAATCTGTCGTTGTTTTCAGGTGCCAGTATTCCCATTTTCAGTCGAATATCTGCCCATGTCTGAGGCAGCAATTGGGATCTGGGCGTCGCTAGTCCGACTTGCCGGCACAGGAAGGCGCAAGACTGTCGAGCCTCCTGCTCAGGATTTTGTGTTACCTACGCCCCCAGGAGATGAGGATTCCAACAGGACCAGACCCAACAGACCTGACACCAGCAAAGGTAAAACATAGAGTGTGGTCTCGACAAAGGTAAACCAATAGGTATGATATCTACATATAATGAATAATGGTAATATGTGTGGTGTCTGCAAAGTTAAGGCAACTTGTGTGGTGTCTGCAAAGGTAAAGCAATGTATTTGGTGGCTACAAAGGTAAAGCAAGGGGTGTAAAGCCACCAAAGTTAAAGCAATGGGTGTTATTGCAGCACAAGTTTTGATGTGGGTAGTGTGAAATCATTCTGTCTGTCTATCCTTCTGTCTAACCATTTCTCAGTCTGTCTTTATCTTATTTTAATCCTGATCGCTTCGCTTTTAATGAACGGTTTACCATGTCATTCCAGAAGAAGATGTGGACACTGCATTGCTTCGTCAGCAGCAGATCAACCTTGGGCTTCTAAAAGCAGCACGTGTCCTCTTCAGCCGCCAAGATAACCTGCGACAAATCCTTACTCACCAGGGAGGGGATGAGGCTGGTAATACGTTTTCATTGCACCAGTTAATGACAGCAGCTATCAAGCCGTCACCCATCAAGTCCCTCTTTGACAGGGAAGAGCTTGAGGTACATTTTAATAGCAAATGCATTATTGATATAAAAAAACGTCGCCTCTATCTTACTAAGGGTGTTGGGGATTATCTGATACCCGTTGCTCAGTTAAAACAGTGTTTGTGTGAACTGTTTTCGAGCCTGGAATTTTCCTAGCTGTGTTTTTAAACACTTGAAGCACTTAAAGAGGTGAAAGGTTCCAACACCTTTCAAACCTCATAGAAGTTTAGTACTAACGCTCTAAAAGGTACCATGCTTCAAGTCCACGAATCACAGTTATAAACACACGCAACTTTCTCGCTCGCTTTCACTTTTAGTTTGTAGTTGTGTCAACATTCAAATCAAAATGGTCCCTACAATTGCTACAAATATTAAACATTGTTTTAAAGAAAGTATTTCATCTGCAAACAACAGAATTCAGAGATAAAGAAACCTTTTACGAAGTGATCACTGCAAACCTGAGCGTATGCTCACTCGGCGCCATTGGACTTGTACAAAGGTTTTTTACCCACTGCTTTCGGCGCCTTGTTTTGCGAAATCTATTACTCGAACACACTTTTTAATATCGCCACGGAGAAATCAAAATAAACTTTAATCAGTTTCAGGTTTGAGCGGTACGTACAGCTATATTGTATATTAGTGTCTTAAAGAGAATTTAACCTCTGAGAAATGTCACAAAAGAACACGTAAAAAACGATACTTTTTCTATACACAATTTGACTTGTGTTTCACATTGCACTTTGTTTGTGTATCAACATCGTTAATGAACTAAAGGAAATATCGTTTTGAACTCTCGAAGATAAAATCCCATTTCTCTGCACGCCCATGCTTCATTTTTTTTTATTTTGTAAGGCTGCTGCTTTAGCCACTTGCCAGTTCCTTGCCACTGAGGCAACCAAGCCCGACGAGCACCCTATTTCCCCACCCCCCGAGCCGGAACCCCCTAACGACAGCAACCAAGCCCCTCTGTCCGTCAAGCCTCAACCTAAGCAGCCCAAGCTGAGTAAGAAGGTGCGCGTCAAGAAGCAGGGCAGCTCACCTGTCACGCCTGCTGTACAGCAGCTGATCGAGATGGGCTTCCCTCGTCAGCACGTGGAGTACGCTCTCAAGGAGTTGAGAGAGGAAGAGGACCCTCGGCCAGAGTTAGTGGTCGCCTGGCTTCTAGACCACCCTGAGGTCTCGGTTAGTATCCCTTCTGATCAATAGTGAAAGCTAACCGAGAGGATTTTAGACAAACTGTGACGATCTTTTAGTGCCAGAAGAATATCGATATAATTGGCAAACAGAAGCCAATTGAATTAATGTGAAATTCTAACAATTCTAAAAACGGGTCCATTATTTTGCTGAAGTATAATATACTCTTCAGATAATGATATTGTCTAAAAATATAAGTCCAATATCAAAAGATTGTGTAACACAGTCGAATCTAGAGTCTTTGAGTATTTTTATTGGCTTTACTGAGCAGCTTTTTGGAATCGAAAGTCTGTTAGCTTTTTCTCCTCCATTCATGTATGTAATGGGTTTCTTGTTATTGATTTTTTTTTCATCATCGTCATTGTCAGTGTACTGTGTTTCCAACTGTCTTCCTCGTTATCGTCATTGTCAGTGTACTGTGTTTCCAACTGTCTTCCTCGTTATCGTCATTGTCAGTGTACTGTGTTTCCAACTGTCTTCCTCGTCATCGTCATTGTCCGTGTACTGTGTTTCCAACTGTCTTCCTCGTTATCGTCATTGTCAGTGTACTGTGTTTCCAACTGTCTTCCTCGTTATCGTCATTGGCAGTGTACTGTGTTTCCAACTGTCTTCCTCGTTATCGTCATTGTCAGTGTACTGTGTTTCCAACTGTCTTCCTCGTCATCGTCATTGTCAGTGTACTGTGTTTCCAACTGTCTTCCTCGTTATCGTCATTGTCAGTGTACTGTGTTTCCAACTGTCTTCCTCGTTATCGTCATTGTCAGTGTACTGTGTTTCCAACTGTCTTCCTCGTTATCGTCATTGTCAGTGTACTGTGTTTCCGACTGTCTTCATCGTCATCGTCATTGTCAGTGTACTGTGTTTCCAACTGTCTTCCTCGTTATCGTCATTGTCAGTGTACTGTGTTTCC
Organism: Nematostella vectensis; assembly: GCF_932526225.1. NCBI lineage: Eukaryota > Metazoa > Cnidaria > Anthozoa > Actiniaria > Edwardsiidae > Nematostella > Nematostella vectensis. The sequence continues at coordinate 15,121,868 of NC_064043.1, read as the reverse complement.
AACTGTCTTCCTCGTTATCGTCATTGTCAGTGTACTGTGTTTCCAACTGTCTTCCTCGTTATCGTCATTGTCAGTGTACTGTGTTTCCAACTGTCTTCCTCGTTATCGTCATTGTCAGTGTACTGTGTTTCCAACTGTCTTCCTCGTTATCGTCATTGTCAGTGTACTGTGTTTCCGACTGTCTTCATCGTCATCGTCATTGTCAGTGTACTGTGTTTCCAACTGTCTTCCTCGTTATCGTCATTGTCAGTGTAATGTGTTTCCAACTGTCTTCCTCGTTATCGTCATTGTCAGTGTACTGTGTTTCCAACTGTCTTCCTCGTTATCGTCATTGTCAGTGTACTGTGTTTCCAACTGTCTTCCTCGTTATCGTCATTGGCAGTGTACTGTGTTTCCAACTGTCTTCCTCGTTATCGTCATTGGCAGTGTACTGTGTTTCCAACTGTCTTCCTCGTCATTGGCAGTGTACTGTGTTTCCAACTGTCTTCCTCGTTATCGTCATTGTCAGTGTACTGTGTTTCCAACTGTCTTCCTCGTCATCGTCATTGTCAGTGTACTGTGTTTCCAACTGTCTTCCTCGTCATCGTCATTGTCAGTGTACTGTGTTTCCAACTGTCTTCCTCGTTATCGTCATTGTCAGTGTACTGTGTTTCCGACTGTCTTCCTCGTCATCGTCATTGTCAGTGTACTGTGTTTCCAACTGTCTTCCTCGTCATCGTCATTGTCAGTGTACTGTGTTTCCAACTGTCTTCCTCGTTATCGTCATTGTCAGTGTACTGTGTTTCCAACTGTCTTCCTCGTCATCGTCATTGTCAGTGTATTGTGTTTCCAACTGTCTTCCTCGTTATCGTCATTGTCAGTGTACTGTGTTTCCAACTGTCTTCCTCGTCATCGTCATTGGCAGTGTACTGTGTTTCCAACTGTCTTCCTCGTCATCGTCATTGTCAGTGTACTGTGTTTCCAACTGTCGTCATCGTCATTGTCAGTGTACTGTGTTTCCAACTGTCTTCCTCGTTATCGTCATTGTCAGTGTACTGTGTTTCCAACTGTCTTCCTCGTCATCGTCATTGTCAGTGTATTGTGTTTCCTACTGTCTTCCTCGTTATCGTCATTGGCAGTGTACTGTGTTTCCAACTGTCTTCCTCGTCATTGTCAGTGTACTGTGTTTCCAACTGTCTTCCTCGTCATCGTCATTGTCAGTGTACTGTGTTTCCAACTGTCTTCCTCGTTATCGTCATTGTCAGTGTACTGTGTTTCCAACTGTCTTCCTCGTCATCGTCATTGTCAGTGTACTGTGTTTCCAACTGTCTTCCTCGTCATCGTCATTGTCGGTGTACTGTGTTTCCGACTGTCTTCTTCGTTATCGTCATTGTCAGTGTACTGTGTTTCCGACTGTCTTCCTCGTCATTGTCAGTGTACTGTGTTTCCAACTGTCTTCTTCGTTATCGTCATTGTCAGTGTACTGTGTTTCCAACTGTCTTCCTCGTCATCGTCATTGTCGGTGTACTGTGTTTCCGACTGTCTTCCTCGTCATCGTCATTGTCGGTGTACTGTGTTTCCGACTGTCTTCCTCGTCATCGTCATTGTCGGTGTACTGTGTTTCCAACTGTCTTCCTCGTCATCGTCATTGTCAGTGTACTGTGTTTCCAACTGTCTTCCTCGTCATCGTCATTGGCAGTGTACTGTGTTTCCAACTGTCTTCCTCGTCATCGTCATTGTCGGTGTACTGTGTTTCCAACTGTCTTCCTCGTCATCGTCATTGTCAGTGTACTGTGTTTCCAACTGTCTTCCTCGTCATCGTCATTGTCGGTGTACTGTGTTTCCAACTTTCTTCCTCGTCATCGTCATTGGCAGTGTACTGTGTTTCCAACTGTCTTCCTCGTCATCGTCATTGTCGGTGTACTGTGTTTCCAACTGTCTTCCTCGTCATCGTCATTGTCGGTGTACTGTGTTTCCAACTGTCTTCCTCGTCATCGTCATTGTCAGTGTACTGTGTTTCCAACTGTCTTCCTCGTCATCGTCATTGTCAGTGTACTGTGTTTCCAACTGTCTTCCTCGTCATCGTCATTGTCAGTGTACTGTGTTTCCAACTGTCTTCCTCGTCATCGTCATTGTCGGTGTACTGTGTTTCCGACTGTCTTCCTCGTCATCGTCATTGTCAGTGTACTGTGTTTCCAACTGTCTTCCTCGTCATCGTCATTGGCAGTGTACTGTGTTTCCGACTGTCTTCCTCGTTATCGTCATTGTCAGTGTACTGTGTTTCCAACTGTCTTTCTCGTCATCGTCATTGGCAGTGTACTGTGTTTCCGACTGTCTTCCTCGTTATCGTCATTGTCAGTGTACTGTGTTTCCAACTGTCTTTCTCGTCATCGTCATTGTCAGTGTACTGTGTTTCCAACTGTCTTCCTCGTCATCGTCATTGTCAGTGTACTGTGTTTCCAACTGTCTTCCTCGTTATCGTCATTGTCAGTGTACTGTGTTTCCAACTGTCTTCCTCGTTATCGTCATTGGCAGTGTACTGTGTTTCCAACTGTCTTCCTCGTCATCGTCATTGTCAATATGCTGTGCCTTCACTTCAGGTCCCTGAACTAACAGAACCATCGTCAAGTGATGACTCTTCAGATATCGATGATGGCGACGAGGATGGATGTACCGACCTGAGCTCGACGAGTGATTCCGATTCCAGCGCGAGCGACACCGAGGGCACTAGCCCTCCTACAGACTTTAAGGTTCGGAGTGACTTCTCCAGTAATGACGAGTACGCGCGCTACGTACGTGACCATATACAGACGGGCATGATGGTGCGGTGCTGCCGGACGTACGAGGAGGTGCATGAGGGTGATATAGGACGGGTCATCAAGGTACGTAACGGGTCATCGCGTGACGGGTCATCAAGGTACGTAATGGGTCATTGCGTGAGGCGTCATCCAGGTACGTTACGGGTCATTGCGTGACGGGTCATCAAGGTGCGTGACGGGTCATCAAGGCGCGTTACGGGTCATTGCGTGATGGGTTTAGCGCTCAATGTTTATTTTCAGCGCTTAATTCTCAAGTCAATTCTTCAAGGTACGTGACAGGCAATCAAGGTACGTAACAGGACATCAGGTGGTCATTGTGATAAATTAATGAAAACATTAAATGAAATAGCGACCTTAAGCTACAAAATAGACGAGAAATGAAAAATGTAAATAAACTGATTGATGTAGTGAGTCCTGTCTTGTTTCAGCTGGACCGTGATGGTCTTCATGACCTTAATGTACAGGCCGACTGGCAGCGTAAAGGCGGGACATACTGGGTGCGCTATTCACATGTAGAGCTTCTTGGCCACGATTCATATGGTAAGTCTCCCTTTCTGGTTCTTGGAAGATTTTTACTCTTTGCACTTTGGGAAAAGGCACCTCTTTAACAGATAAACCGGATTTTGAAATGAGCGCTATTATAAAGATAAATTTAACCCGGGATTTGAAGAGAGAGCGCTCATCTTATGTACATTTTCCGCACGGGAATACTTTTTCAAAGCCATAGTGTACGTTTTCCCTTGGAGAGTCCCATTTTCTATTCGCTGCTTTCAGCTCAACGAGGCATCATCAAAGTGGGGGACCAGGTACGAGTCAAGACCACGGTGACCACGCCCAAGTACAAGTGGGGCTCTGTCAATCATAATAGCATCGGCACAGTAGTGTCCCTGAGCCCTAACGGCAAGGACGTCAAGGTGGACTTCCCTCAGCAAGCGAACTGGACCGGGCTTATCACCGAGATGGAGGTGGTACCACCCAGCCACCCAGGCGTCACGTAAGTACACATGACCTTATAAGGTATTCTAGTGAATACATAATAACATTTTTACCTACCGTTACTTATCTGCTATTGAATAAGGCATAATATGGTACAAACGGTTAATCAGATCGGTGTGATTTTTTTCCTTAAATAGAAATGTCCCTCAAATAGAAATGTATTGTTGAATTTTCTGTACTTTGGAAATACTTTATAGCACACTGACAGCATAATAACATAGCGACATAATGTACAAAAAATGTTTTTTAACCGTGGTGTGACCGTATGATTTTCTTTACCATCACAGCTGCGATGGGTGTCATACATTCCCTATAGAGGGCTCTCGCTTTAAATGCAAGACTTGTCCCGACTTTGACTACTGCGAAAACTGCTTCCGTGTTCGCCGCAGCCATCGACATCCTTTCTACCGATTCGATGAGCCTGGAAGTATCCCTGTTAACGCTGGCAAGCCAGGTCGCGGGCGCAGCAGGCCGTCTGTGGCACCTGCGTCTGGTGACGTCATTATGAAGGACTGGGGTCGAGTGGTTAAGAATCTGACTGTGTCATCACGCGAGAGCCAAGCCGCCAAGCTTTTTGATGGCACAGAGTCCTACTGGCAGTCATCAGGGCCACAGGGGAAGGTGTGTAGCTAGTTTGGGTCAACAGGAAAAGCTTTACAGTTAGCAGTGGTGAAAACAGGGTAGGGTGGCGACGTGACAGTAGAGGTATAATAATTTGTCTAAACAAATTGCGTAAATAATATGTCAATATGAAGATTGTCGTAACTAGCTGGCCACACGAAAACGATCTTATAGAAATGTGTTTCTTCATTGTTTTTGGAGTTAAAATAACGTTTATTAGTGTGTTAATACGATTGTTTTGCGTTTCTCGGTAGCACTGGATACGCTTGGAGCTGTTTCCAGATCTCCTGATCCATCGGCTGTGCATGACCGTGGATCCGTCAGACAGTAGCTACATGCCGTCCCTGGTGGTCATATCAGGGGGAGACACCGTCTCACGTCTGAAGGATATAAAGACCGTTCACATTGGGTCCAGTGACTCTCTTGTTACCCTTCTAGAAGAGGCACCGGAGGTATGGCATCAAAGCAAGTGTCGACATGAGCTCTAATTTGTGTCATGGTGTGACACACAGGCGATCCCATGTTGTTGTGTGACATACGTGACTGGCCCGTGTTGTGGTGTGACACACGGGACGATCCCATTTTGTTGTGTGACATCCGTGACTGGCCCGTGTTGTGGTGTGACACACGGGACGATCCCATGTTGTTGTGTGACATACGTTACGGGCCCGTGTTGTGGTGTGACACACGGAACGATCCCATATTTTTGTGTGACATACGTTACGGGCCCGTGTTGTGGTGTGACACACGGGCGATCCCATGTTGTTGTGTGACATACGTGACTGGCCCGTGTTGTGGTGTGACACACGGGACGATCCCATATTGTTGTGTGACATTCGTAACGGGCCCGTGTTGTGGTGTGACACACGGGACGATCCCATATTGTTGTGTGACAAACGTGACTGGCCCGTGTTGTGGTGTGACACACGGGACGATCCCATTTTGTTGTGTGACATCCGTGACTGGCCCGTGTTGTGGTGTGACACACGGGACGATCCCATGTTGTTGTGTGACATACGTTACGGGCCCGTGTTGTGGTGTGACACACGGAACGATCCCATATTTTTGTGTGACATACGTTACGGGCCCGTGTTGTGGTGTGACACACGGGCGATCCCATGTTGTTGTGTGACATTCGTAACGGGCCCGTATTGTGGTGTGACACACGGGACGATCCCATTTTGATGTGTGACATACCTGACGGGCCTGTGTTGTGTGGTGACAAAAGTTACAACCCCATGTTGTTGTGTGACATATGCAACAGGCATTTGTTTTGGTATGACTTAATATTTTCGGTTTCGAGTTATGACGTGACGTCCTCTTCTATAGTGCTCCAAGCGTCGTGTACGATTCTATGCCAACTCACTGTGCGATTGTCTGCGATCAAGTGTGATCTTAAGGTCAAATAAGCTGCGATTCTGTGCGATCGAGTTTGATTATATGGAAACCATATAGTGCCTGTGCTTAGTATAGTGCCTCTGAGTGTAGAGCTTGTGTCAAGGTGCCCATAAGTATATTGCGTAAAGTATATTGTGTTCCTGCTTGTTTGTCGCAGGAGTACCGCTATATCGAAATCAGCATCAGGCAGTGTAAGAGCAGCGGCATCGACTGTAAAGTCCATGGCCTGACCATCTCAGCGCGACCCAAAGCAGACGAAGACGACGTGGCCGCCAGCTTCTCCTTCTTGGCCCTTGACGATGATCAGGATGCGGCCAGGCAGAGAAGGCTGTCCAGGAGAAAGCGCAGCGTGTCTGATAGTGGCCAGGAAGGCCAGATTAAAGTGTTTGTCTGGGGGTTGAACGATAAGGATCAGCTAGGAGGGCTCAAGGGCTCCAAGGTGCGACATACTTTTCTAGGCTCTTATTAGACTATTAGTGTGCCTATTAAGGATTACTAAACATAGGGTGTCAGTGTTAGAGTATTGGTGTGGCTATTATTCCGATTTTTCTCTCTTCACTCGGAAACACAGGTTTTGTTGATTCAAACCCTAGAGTTGTCACGTAAAACAACCCGATGCTACCCTTGGATCATAACATGTGTATGGTATTTTATATTTTTAGATCAAGGTGCCCGTCCTGTCGGAGTTTATAGGCGCGCTTAAGGTGCAACAAATTGCCGGCGGCTCCAAGACCCTTTTTGCAGTATCACACGACGGCAAAGTGTTTGCCTGTGGCGAGTCGACCAACGGGAGACTGGGCCTTGGGCCACTCTCGGCCAACGTGACGGTCCCGAGACAAATTGAGACGCTCAGCTCATTCATGGTCAGGAAGGTGTCGGTGCACTCGGGAGGCAGACACGCGATGGCGCTCACCATTGAGGGCAAGCTCTTCTCGTGGGGAGAGGGCGAGGACGGCAAGCTTGGACATGGCAATAGAATGTGAGTTTCTTTCTAAAATTCTTGGTGTCTACAATATTTTTCAGCGCGTGCAATAAACCCGTGAACATCGGAACTATGTATAAAATGTTTGTTTCAACCAATTATTCTCGAGATATTCAAGCGGTTAACTAAAGACATCAAGCCTCAAAGTCAGATTCCTCAGCAGACAATATACATTCCACACATGATTTAGGTGTCTACGGTTTTAATGGTTGCGCTGTAAACACTCTTTTTGCACGCTGTCTTTGATCGAGCAGAAAGGGTGCCTCTTGAACGCTGTAATTTACAATCTTGTCGGGCAAAGACTTTGGACCCGACACTGTAATTTTGTATATATCAAAATATGTAGACATTTTATGTTAATATTTTGGGAAACACCATTGTCCATTATTTCATGCGTTAGCAATAGAATGGATCGGTTTTTGTCACTACGAAATAGTACATCACATTTGCATGTAACGCTTACTTGCTACTAAAACTTTCTACCACCGAGGAGTTTTTCACTGCATTTGGTTGTTTTCAGGAACTGCGACCATCCAAAGCTCATCGACACGTTCAAAAGCTCGTGTGTGCGGGACATGTCGTGTGGGAGCTCGCATAGCGCCGCGATCCTGTCCAGCGGCGAGCTTTACACGTGGGGACTGGGCGAGTACGGAAGACTGGGGCATGGGGACAACTACACGCATCTTAAACCCAAAAAGGTAAGGGCCACACGCATCTTAAACCCAAAAAGGTAAGGGCCACACGTATCTTAAACCCAAAAAGGTAAGGGCCACACGTATCTTGAACCCAAAAAGGTAAGGGCCACACGTATCTTAAACCCAAAAAGGTAAGGGCCACACGTATCTTGATCCCAAAAAGGTAAGGGCCACACGTATCTTAAACCCAAAAAGGTAAGGGCCACACGTATCTTAAACCCAAAAAGGTAAGGGCCACACGTATCTTAAACCCAAAAAGGAAAGGGCCACACGTATCTTGAACCCAAAAAGGTAAGGGCCACACGTATCTTAAACCCAAAAAGGTAAGGGCCACACGTATCTTAAACCCAAAAAGGTAAGGGCCACACGTATCTTAAACCCAAAAAGGTAAGGATCACACGTATCTTGAACCCAAAAAGGTAAGGGCCACACCTATCTTAAACCCAAAAAGGTAAGGGCCACACGTATCTTAACCCCAAAAATGTATGGCCACACTTACCTTAATCCCCAAAAACCGAAAAAAAGGGCCAAACGACCCTTAAATTCCAAAAGGTTAAAGGCTTACACGCATCTCACCTATTCGTGATGGCTGTGTTGGAAATCCTTACCCAAATTTCATGACTTATGTTCTATGTGTTTTTTGTATTACCAAATAATCAAATTGATTATTTATCTTCTTTTTCTGTACTTCCCTCCTTATGACATCTTGTGACATCTTGCAGGTCCAGTCATTTACTAGCCATCGCGTGATTGACATCGCATGCGGGAGTCGTGACGCCCAAACACTCGCCTTGACTGATGACGGCACTGTCTGGTCTTGGGGTGATGGTGACTTCGGCAAGCTGGGTCGTGGCGGCAGCGAGGGGTGTAGTGTGCCAAACCCAGTCGAAAAGCTCCAGGGTCAGGGTGTGTGCAAGGTGGCGTGCGGAGCACAGTTTTCGCTCGCCCTTTCTACCTCGGGACTTGTTTGGACCTGGTAAGTAGTCTTTTGGAGTAAGTTGTACGCTAAGAAAGATGAGCTTTACAGGCAGATACCAGTAAAGTATTTACTCGAAATTAAGAAAAGTCTTAAGGTGGCTCGACCCAGTATTACCTCCATCACACCGTCCATCTTTGAAAACGCACTGCGCGAAAAAATGGATTCAGATTCCATATCCAATACACCCAATCAGTAACACAAGGATGAAAATATAGTATATTATATCAGGTGGTAAGGGATATATCACTGTCCTCCTCAGGGGAAAGGGCGATTATTATCGCCTCGGCCATGGTAACGACACACACGTTCGCAAGCCACAGATCGTAGATGGGCTGCGAGGCAAGAAGATCGTAGATGTGGCGGTGGGTGCGCTGCACTGCCTGGCTGTCACAGATTCGGGGCAGGTAGGTCTTTACAGGGAAAGGATAAGAAGAGAAAGGGGCTTTTCTATGACTAGATAATAAGGGTGTCAACTCAACTTGGTGTCAGAGTCTAGGAATTTATCAGGTCAGAATGACTTGGGAGCAGGAGTATTTTCCCAGGAGTAGGAGGTGATTAGGTTTGCATGTGATGTGGGTTGGAGAAAAGATGGGGGGATGCAGGACTTAGGTGATGGGCTGAGGACGTGACTTGTGGGTGGCGCACAGGGGCTTTTGGCAGGGCTAGGAGGTGACTTGAGGGTGGCGCACAGGGGCTTTTGGCAGGGCTAGGAGGTGGGGGGTGTGCACGGGGAATATGTTCGTAGTGCTAATGTAGTTGAAGAAGTGTAGACTGTGAGGGCAGCAGCTTCTTACAGGGCTAGTAGAGGTTGGATGTGGGTGGGGGAAGGGACTTTTCTAAGGTTGTAAGAAAAGGCGATGAGCGTGGATGCTTGACATGCTTGGTGGACGGGGTCTGGTTTTAGAGGCGGTGGTTGGATGTCGTTGGTATGGGTCTTTTTGGTGTGTCTTTGGGAGATGTTGGGATACCACAAAACCTGTCTTTGGTACTGTGCTAAGACTCAAGTGCTTCTAGGTGTTCGCCTGGGGAGACAATGATCACGGCCAACAAGGCAACAACACAACAACAGTAAACCGGCGACCACAGCTTGTCAACGGCCTAGAAGGGCAAAAGATAACCCGAGTAGCCTGTGGTTCATCACACAGTATTGCCTGGGCCGAGTCGGACCTGCCCACACCAGCAACCCATGAGCCAGTGATGTTCCCGGTATCCCGTGACCCTTTAGGAGCGTCGTGCCTGGCTCCTGAGCCCACACAATCTCCTTCTGCTACTATCCTAGACACCATCAGTAACAATGACTTCATCAGTGGCAAGCGCCACCGGCCTTCACTCGCTAAGATCGTGTTATCGTTGAACACAAACTGCGAGCGCCAGCAAGCACTTGGTCACATCCTCACGGCACTGCAGATTATCTACGCACGAGATGCCGTGGTAGGCGCCCTCATGGACTCGCAGGCGTTCCTCGCATCTGACCCGAAGGCCAGCCCGCGGGATGACCCGACAGACGAGGCCGTGTCACTCGCCAGCGTACCAGAAGTGTCACTAGATGACGTGACACTGACGGTGGAGAGTCACGCGTCACGCCAGGCAGTTGTGGAAGATCTGGATGAGTTTACCGCTGGACTCGGGCCTGAAGACGCGCGTTTGTTGGTTGAGCTGTTGAAGCTGGCAGTTGCGGGACGTGCTGGGGAACCGGGCCAAGATGTCTTGTCACGTGTTCTGCGAAGTCTCGCTCAGGGACGCCCAGAGGTGAGTACCCCTCGTGTGCTTTGTGGCAAATAGAGCATTTACTCTTTGTCCTGTGACTACCACACAAAAAAGCTAAAATATAGAATATGACGGCAACATGGGCGGCAACGGGAGAAATAGAATGAAAAACCTAAAAGAGCTATATATGGAATGCACTCGTTCTCTTCCAAACTATTACGTCAGAGTGTTGTAAACTGGTGTTGTCCACTAAGCCAGAAACAAAGGATGGGGTATTTAAAAGGGGGTCTGAAAGAGCTTTTACAGTAGCCATGAAAAAGTATATTATAAGAGTGGCTTTTAGTTTGAAATTATATTTGTTTCCTACTACCTCCATGAACGCGGTTTTGTTATTATTGACTCGCGCAGATAGCAGATATGCTTCTTGAGCTGTGCATCACCGAACTAGAAGACGTTACCACAGACAACTCCATCGTACACTCCGCCTTCCAACCAGTTGTCCAAGAAAGCAGTCACCCCTACACCGACGACACAAACACCTCGGGTGTGGTCAAGGTAGGAAAATCTAGAGAGGACGAGCGAGAATAGAATCGGGAGGGGTGGGGGGCATAACTTCACCGGCGAAAACAACACCTCGGGTGTGGTCAAGGTAGGGAACACTAGAGAAAACAAGTGTGAATAGATGGGGGAAGTTGGTTGTAGAATCGGAACAAGACATGCTGATACAGCAATTCTTTTTCGCTTAACTATTTCACTTCCCCTCAGATACTGGGTGTGGTCATTCTAATATTCCCCCCCCCCTTAAGGTCGCCGGTGCAGAAGGCCTGAGGGTAGAGTTTGACCGCCAATGCTCGACCGAGCGCCGCCATGACCCCCTGACAATCATGGACTCCACTGGCCGTATCCTGTCACTCCGGTCAGGGCGTGAGTGGTCCGAGTGGGCTAGCGAACTGCGCGTGAGTGGAGACGAGCTGCGGTGGAAGTTCACTAGTGACAGCTCGGTGAATGGGTGGGGCTGGAGGTTCACCGTGTACCCCATCGCGCCGGCAGCAGCACCATGCGATGTTATGTCAGACAGAGCCCTGCTCTTCAGGCCCTCTATCGACCTTGTGCGCTGCTTGCTGGGTGAGTTGAGTTGATGAGTTTGTTAAAGTACGTTGGTCCGACTTGACAATGTTGTTTTGGTTGTGTGAAAAAATAGCTGTCCGTGTATTTCTCTGCTGAATTTAGCATCTTATGTGTATAAGGTTTCATAGCCTACGAAAACATACGTCACTGAAGGCGGGGCTTTTAAGCCATTGCTCTCGTCTTTTGTCAAGCTGGGTAAAATGTAAAAACTTGCGAATCATCATAGTAACTAGCTATGGAATCATTTAGTATGTAGTACGATAGTTAGTAACTAGCTATGGAATCATTTAGTATGTAGTACGATAGTTAGTAACTAGCTATGGAATCATTTAATATGTAGTACGTAGCGACCGCTTGTCACATTTCACTCGATAAAGTAAGATAAGGTAAGATAAAGATGACCAAATATTGGTCAAATATGTCCAGCGAAAATGAGGACTGCTTGAAGTTTTTTCCCCTTATCCAAACAAAGAGGTTTGCTCTGTTGTTGCACTAAAATTTCTGTGTAGCTTGAATTTTTCCAATAAATGCCGTAAATATTCTAGAAATGCAGGAAAGGTTTCGTGCAATGTATCAGGATACGATTTATATCGCAGGAGATATTTGTTTGATTTCTTGACTATGTTGCCTTATGTTGTTCTAGTTAATTTTATTGTGTTTTTTAATGCAGATTTCCAACTCGAGACACTTTGTAGCCCGTCCCAGATCCCTCGCCTTGCCGCGTCTCTTGGTGCGTGCGCACAGCTCAGCACGCTGTCCGCATCCCAGCGTACGTGGGCTCTGCACCGTTTGCGAAAGCTGCTCCGGTCTGACGTGGGTCCTCCTCTCGACGTGCCGACGCTGTTGGGCTACAATTTGATGTACGACCAGCCGCCAATCAGACTCAAGCACATCGGACAGCATCACATGACCAGCGTAAGTATGTCCCGGATGTGTTCCTTACCCACAGCTCCAGTCACACCTTGATCAATCGATATGGAAATAAATCAACAGCAAAAAGCGACAAAGAGGAAATGGTCAAAAGCCGAAACAGTCCTATTTTCAATATGTGTTAAGCATGAAACTTCCTGTAGTGACTGTGTTTAATTATTTCCATGTTTCCCCAATGCCTAAGTAGACCATCTAGTACTATTTCGATCAAGGCTTAGTTCGTTTGCTCAAACTGCGCTTCTCTAGAAAGTGGTTTCATGCGTCGTTCCTGTTTTCTTGGTGATCTTAGGCGATTTCTGGGTCGTCCCTTGGAAGCTTAGTGCGGGGACTTCCGGAGGCTCTTCAAAGACAGTACGAATACGAGGAGCCACTCGTGCGTGGCGGGAAACACTTGATGCACAGCGACTTTTTCAAGGTAAACCCGTCGCATACCACTAGACCTCTCTATTGTGCATGCGTGTTTGTGTGTGGAGGCAACTAATATGGCCAAAGCTTGCCTGTTTAATTGTGTTTAGCATGTGAGTCAATCTCGTAAGAAATAGGGACTTTAAGATGCGACAACGGCGACGACTAGGATGGTGTAATCGAGAAAAAAAATCAATACTCAGAAACATACAAAATTACACGTAAAACTGCTCTGACTTTTAGGTGATGGTGGCACTTGCCTGTGACCTTGGCATTGACCTGTTGCCATGTTGTATGGATCGACACGAGTGGGCCTGGTTCCGACGCTTCTGTATGGCATCCCGCATCGCCTCCTCGCTAGAGTCCAGGCTCCCTCTGCCCTATAACTTCGTGCAGGATGTGCGTGAGAAAATCCTTGAGCTCATTCCCGAGGAGTGTGGGGACGGGGAGGAATATGTCAGCCATACCGTCTTTAAGCGGGAACAAGACGAACAGCTGTTGCTTTGGCTGAACCAGTAAGTACTTCATCCAGTGGAATTTACCAAAATGTTCACAATAAATCAAGTCGCGCATTCCGTTAAACTATATTGGCTTTAGCCTCTGTTAAAAGACATATACTAAGGAAAGCCCCTAATAAGAGTGCACCTCTATATAATGGACAAGTTCCAAAGGCGACCGGTTTTTGGAGGTTCTCGATGGTTAATATCCATGGAGAAAAGAGGCAAGCGGTATTCTAATTATTTCTTTCTTAGCGAGTCTCTTTGAGAAAAATGTATCTTTATTTTGAAGAGAAAAATTCGATCTGTGAAATGTTTACGCAATAGTAAAAATAAAAAAATGACATATTGGTTTCGAAAGGCACAAAATGTATTGTAAGCACCGTCAAGTAAACAGTTTGTTCACTGCCAGAAGGTGTCCCAAGTGGTCCCGTCCCTCAATTCAGGTTAGAGACGGGACCGCAAATTTCCCTTTCGTAAACGGTCGTTGCCAATTATAACGGTCGTTGTCATTCCTGAGAACCGTCGTTGCCATTTTAAACCGTCGATGCCAAATCGAAAACCAACCGAACCGACGACTTCCTTCGTGACTAGTTCGAGAGTGATTTTCGCTCAAGAGTGTTGTATGACGTCATTACTTGGATGGCTCAAGATGGCGGACAAACCCGATTTTCTCAAAGATCTAATATCTTCAGCTATAAAAGAAGTGCATTCGAAAAAGAGATCGTTTGAATTATCCGAAATTACAGATGAGTATTTTTTGGCCTCGCTCCCAGATGATTCTTTTTACTACCTGAAGTCAATTTCAGGAAATAGAGAGAACTTCAAGGCCCACGTGTTGACTGAAGATATTACAGAAGAAAACCTGGAGCTATGGATATCTGAGTACGAAGTCATTAATAACGTTTCCATCAAGCTCAAGACAAAGAAAAACCCCACGAGTGGCTACGTGCTTCAGAATTATTATAGGTGTCAGCATAATACTCGCAACTGGAGCCCAAGTAAGGACCCACAGAAAAAATTACATATCAATCCTTCTGCTAGAGTGAAAAACACCAACTGTCCCTTCCAGATGATTGTCAAATTGGACAACAAGGGGTGCTGCTCATTGGATATTGAGTGGGAGCACAACCACTCCCTTGAAACTTTGGAGGCATCAAACTTTCTGTACCTGACTCCTGAGTGTACAGAAAGAGTATTGAAAATGTATGAAAGTGGGCATACACCAGCAACTGCAAGACAACAATACTTGAAAGAGCTCAAGCAATCATGTAATGACGATTTGGAATTTCATCGAAAGAAGGCTAATCGAGCAGTTGTGCCAAGAAGAAGGGACTTTAGCTACCTTTACACACAATATGGCAAGGATAGGTATGGAGGACAAGGGGTTATGATGTACCAGAGACTGGCTGAAAGGCTTGAACAATATAGCAAAGATAACCCTGATGCTACCACTCACCACCAAGTGTACGGGGGGGAGGACAAACCTCTTTTGGTTGCTATTGTTACACCCCTTATGAAGCGTGTACACAATGAAGTTCAGCAGTCTGGAGAAATGGTGTTTGTGGATGCTACTTCTAACACTGAGGAGCACAATCTTAAAGTGTTTGTTATGTGCACACATAATGTTTCAGGGGCACTTCCACTTGGTATTCTGATAGCTAGTGATGAGCGAGAGTCCACATTAAAGCAGGGCTTTAAAATGCTCTGCTCGTGCTTACCTGAATATGCATTCAATGGTCGTGGAAAGGAAAATGGACCAAAAGTCATACTTACCGATAACTGTAAAGAGGAACGAAATGCTCTGAAGTCTATTTGGCCCCTATCCACCTTACTTCTATGCACATTTCACATGCTCCAACAACTTTGGAGGTGGCTTCATGAAAGCAAAAACAATGTCAACCTTGCTGATAGACCATTCATTCTCAACCTTTTCAAGAAATCACTATATGCAGAGACAGAACAAGAATTTGAGAACAGCTTTAGTGAACTTTTAAATGATGACCATTGCATGGAAAACCCCACTTTAGTAAGCTATTTACAAAAACTTTACAATGACAAAGAATCTTTTGCTCTATGCTTTAGAAAAGAACTGCCTGTTAGAGGGAACCACACAAACAATTTTGCTGAGGCTCAGTTTCTGGTTCTGAAAGATATAATTCTGCGGCGAACAAAAGAGTACAATGTTGTTGGGCTTCTGGACAAGCTTACAATTGATTTAGAAGACCACTACAAGAATAAACTCCTCAGTATTGCTGATGGGAGTTTTGATGGCACTTATAGACATCGATTCATGGGGAAAGGGAAAGGGAAAGGAAGCTTTGGGTTTAATGTCCCAGATAGAAAAGAACTTGATGGCTACCTTTCTTCTGTTGAAAGTTTTGGTAATAATACTTTCAAAGTTGGAAGCTCTTCATATGGCAGTCAAAGGTCAGTATATTTTCTGTACATTTACTCGTTATACAATACTTTTGAGTGGCATACTGCAGAATATGCCATGCATCACTTAAAAGAAAATACAAGTGAGAAGTGGGATATTTTGCAGTATACCACAAGAATTCATTGTATAACTTTTTTTATGCCACGCCACAGAAAATAAAGAGCAAAATTAATGATTATATTTTAGGAGCAGTGCATGATGCAATATACAATGCCATTCATGCATTTCGATTTTCTGTTACATATTCTGTACGTAGCATGGTTTAAATAGAGATAATCGTGTTGTATGGAATTTGGTGGTTGACAATGTTCCCAGAAAAAATCTTTTCTAGAGGATATATCCCAATAGTTTTTCTTTTTTTCAGCCATACAGTAGACATGACTATTGGAATGTGTACCTGTGGCATTGGCAAAGATGGGAGCCCATGCAAACACCAGTATGTCCTTTGGGTGTCCAAGCTGGCAGACTGTGTTAATTTTGTCCCAGTAAACAATCCCCGTGAGAGACAGAAATTAGCCTGGTTGGCTATAGGAGAGACACTTCCTCTTAGTTACTATATGCCATTGCGCTCAACTGAGGCTGAACAGATTACATTGCAACCTTGTGGACCTAATGAGTGTGGCACTGTCATTGAGAAATCCATTAACAGGGATCAAGAACCAAACTACACGACTGGTGAAGAAATTCATGATGAGGATAAATCTATTATTGCAAATGCTCAACAATTGATGAGGAGCTCTTGTGACCAAATTATTCAAAACCTCCAAAGCTCTGGGGATCTTAATTTGGCTAAAGGAATAATAAAGTTCTCCAAAAGAGTAACAACCTTAACAGCGACAAGGTCTATGAATTCAAATTTGGTGAGTGCCCTTTTCTCTTTCGGGTCTAATGAACTGAAGAAAACTGGAAGTGGAAAAAAAATCCGTGTTCAGCCAAACAGGAAGCGAAAGTGTGGTAGTGGAAGCCGTCAGGCTGTTTCAAAAGGGCGTCCAGTACAACTTCAAGAACCAACGTCGAAGAGGAAGCGCAGCCATGATTTGGCAAAAGTAGTACAGGCAAATGTCAATAGCAGCAAAAAGTCAGGGTCCCACACTATGAAATCTAAGACAAAGCACATTCAAAAGAAAAAAACAAAGAAAGAGAAATCCTAGGGAAATTTTATAAAATCCTGTAAGTATGTTTTATGGAATGCATCAAAGGTATACAATGTTCAATATTTTTGTTGTTAGACTTGTTCTTTTATAAACATTACAGTAGCGAAGCAGCAAACTTAAAGTAAAGTATATATATAATTGTTGTCATTGAACCAATTTTGCACTCTTGCCAACTATTTCCAATTGCTGAACTGCAAACCAGCTTCCATCATTTGAACTTTGAATTTATAACAGAATTACATTTTGTACTCTATGCTTGCGGTGAGATGGTATGATTGGAAGCCATTAAATAATTAAGTGTTGGTGAATGAATAAGCTTCAGGGGTTTTGATTTACAGAAGACAGTTTAGCAGTTAGAAATCGTTAGCAAGAGTTCACAGAATTGATGTAAGAAACTGGTGAAAGATTGGGTTGCATCATCATAAATAAACAATAACTTTTACAAATAATACATATGTATATTATAAAAAAGAGTTCCACCCTGTTGGCTTCTTGATAGATCTTTTGTCTGCAGAAGAATGGGATGGTTTTGGTCCAGCACTCGCGCACGTGGACTGATCCGCCATCTTGTAAACAGAGTGCCAGGTAATGACGTCATACAGCACTCTTGAGTGAAAATCACTCTCGAACTAGTCACGAAGGAAGTCGTCGGTTCGGTTGGTTTTCGATTTGGCATCGACGGTTAAAAATGGCAACGGCCGTTCTCAGGAATGACAACGACCGTTATAATTGGCAACGACCGTTTGCGAAAGGGAAATTTGCGACGGGACCTCCGGTTTAGTGTCCTTATCTGAGAAGGCTAAAAACACAGTTCAAGGCATAGACTCGGTAAACTGTCTGGTCAGAGCCACGGTTCAAACCCGGATCCTAGGATTGAGAGACCGACTCGCTACCACACTAGGTCATGCGTGCTTCCACAACTCACGACATCCCCAAGGCGTTAACTACCATGATACTGATGCCTTTTTACCTTTACAGACGACCCTCTGACTGGACAATGACGTGGGGAGGGAGCGGTACCATATATGGATGGGGTCACAATCATAGAGGTCAGCTTGGAAGCCTGGAAGGTGCAAAGGTGAAGCTGCCACAGACTATCGAGGCGCTTGCTTCCATCAGGCCCGTCCAGATAGTTGGTGGGGAGCAGACACTGTTTGCTGTCACAGCTGAAGGCAAGGTGAGAGGGTGACTCTAATTGGTGGAGAACAGACACTCTTTCCTGTCACAGCTGAAGGCAAGGCGAAAATGCGCTTTTAATTTTACTCATGGAAATAACACTCGGTTGATAAAAAGCTTTTGCTATAACTAACCAATAAGAATATATTTAAAAACAAAAGGATAGTACAGGTGTAGGAAGGTAGGAGGGAAGAATAAAGAAACGAACTAAAATTCCGGATTGACCTAATTTACCCATACGAAATAAACATTGCAGCATGAAATGCTGTCAACGATCCTTGGGTGTTTGCCACTTGGTATGGCCACATGGTGGCTTGGCTATCTTGTTCGGGATAGTAAGGTCCTGGACATATTTCATGTTGAATCCCTGTCCTTGTTCTTCAGGTGTATGCCACTGGGTATGGTCATGGAGGCCGCCTGGGACTGGGAGGTACAGATACCGTCACGTCCATCAAGATGCTGGAGTCCTTGCAACACGTGGTGGTCCGTAAGGTGGCAGTACACTCAGGAGGGAAACATGCCATGGCGCTTAGCGCAGACGGTGACGTGTACTCCTGGGGCGAGGGAGATGACGGCAAACTCGGCCATGGTAACAGGAAGTACGTAACTTTAGATGATTGTCATTAATAATTATGTAATATTGCATAAAATATCATAAATCTGATGATGGTAATGAGTATTATAATGAGTTCAGTGTCTTTATTGATTGTTTCCTTGTTTACCAGATGTGTTCAGTGCTTGTCTTGGCTTTTGGAATGTGTTCAGTGCTTTCTTGTTTACCGGATGTGTTCAGTGCTTTCTTGTTTACCGGATGTGTTCGCTGCTTGTCTTGGTTTTGGAGTGTGCTGTTCGCTGCTTGTCTAGGTTTTAGAATGTGCTGTTCACCGCTTTTCTTGATTGCTGTTGCTTGTCTGGGATACGACACATGTTCTCTGCCCGTCTGCTGACTTGGATGCTCCCTTTTAACCTTTGTTCAGTTCCTGCGATCGCCCGCGTGTGATTGAAGCTCTCCGTGGCAAGGGCGTCATCGACATCTCGTGCGGCGGCTCTCACTCCGCGTGCATTACCCAGAATCACGAGCTGTACACGTGGGGCAAAGGCCGCTATGGTCGCCTTGGACACGGTGACAGCGAGGACCAGCTGCTGCCCAAAGTGGTAGAGGCGCTGCGTGGCAACCGGGTGATTGACGTGGCGTGTGGTAGTGGAGATGCACAGACTTTGTGTTTGACGGATGATGACTGTGTGTGGTCATGGGGTAGGTCCTCGCCTGTAAGACAAATACAAATACACCATCTATAACATTTATAAGCTCTTCTCCTACGAGTCAGCCCATAGAAGTACATCGGGCTTTGATGCTGTTTGAACTAAACTTTGAAAGGGAATTATTTAAAATCGAAGTCACGGTGTCTGGCGATGTGGTCTTTCAATTCCTGGAACCTTTGTACAACTTCCATTCATGGTAACCCCAACTGACCTCCTCGTATCAGTAAAAGTTACCAATCTACACCATATATTTCCAAATATCATGACATATATTTAGTTCTCTAATATTGCGTGCATGCGATTTATCGAGTTTCTTTTTATTGATGGTATATTATCCAATACCGAAAACCATTTTTGGGGGTTAACCGCGTCTGTGTTATGATATTTCTATTCATCTTGACGATAGAACATTATACTTTGCTCAAGCCCCTTGTTTTGATGTCTCAGGCCTCTTTTGTCTCACCTCAAGCCCGTGTTAACAGCATGTAAACAAGGTTTTTTTCGGTCAAAATCTCGACCGATAATCGTGTTTAAAGTGGCTTGAGTCTAGAAGATCATTAGACATAACAGATTGTGCCACTATCCTCTTTTCACCAGGGGATGGAGACTATGGCAAGTTAGGGCGTGGCGGAAGCGATGGGTGCAAGATACCCATGAAAGTGGAGTCGTTGATCGGTCTTGGTGTCAGTAAAGTGGAGTGTGGTTCACAGTTCAGCGTCGCGCTCACCAGATCTGGGGCCGTGTACACTTGGTAAGAAAACACAGTTTATATTTGTTGATGGAGTAACGAGAGGGCTCTGGAGGGGGTCTTATGTACACTTGGTAAGCAAACGTATTGTATCAGAGGGCTCTGGAGGGGGTCTTATGTTTACTTGGTAAGCAAACGTATTGTATCAGAGGGCTGTGGAGGGGGTCTTATGTTTAATTGGTAAGCAAACGTATTGTATCAGAGGGCTCTGGAGGGGGTCTTATGTACACTTGGTAAGCAAACGTATTGTATCAGAGGACTCTGGAGGGGGTCTTATGTACACTTGGTAAGCAAACGTATTGTATCAGAGGGCTCTGGAGGGGGTCTTATGTACACTTGGTAAGCAAACGTATTGTATCAGAGGGCTCTGGAGGGGGTCTTATGTACACTTGGTAAGCAAACGTATTGTATCAGAAGGCTCTGGAGGGGGTCTTATGTTTACTTGGTAAGCTTGATAAGGCGTATACACGATAGGTATTAACACATACGCATGTAGAGCTTATGGTGTTTTAGTGAATAGTAGGGAGGGAAGGGGGGCAGTAGAAAGTCTGTTTTGTTTCCATAATGAATTAAACAAGGTGACTTTTTGCAGGAGCATGCGCTTGGACTTCCCACTAACACGGGCTCAAAATAACGCGCCATCGTTGTTCGTAATTCACCATTGTCCGGAAATCACTGAAGCATTTCTGTATACATTCCAAATCTTGCTGTCAAAATGATTTTTTTAAATAGCTATATTTCTCAATGAATGTTTCACCGATTGCAACCAAATTTACCGGGAAATGTAAATAGCTGCAAATAAACTACGTAAGAATGCCTTAAACATATCTATGACAGTTTAAGCGATCAAATTAGGCCTACCGCCCTAGCCGCTGGACTACATCCGCCCTAGACATTGGTTGTGATGCGCATGCTCAGACAAAAAGTCACCCTGTTTTGAATTATCGGGCGAGAACACTTGTCCACAGTTGCTCTAATTTGATGGGAACCTTTGTTGAAAGTCTGATTACCCCCCAGGGGCAAGGGTGATTATTACCGTCTCGGTCATGGCGTTGATGACCATGTGCGCAGACCTAAACGAGTTGCTGCACTCCAAGGGAAGAAGGTTATCGCCATAGCAACCGGCTCGCTCCACTGCGTAGCATCGACAGACACGGGTGAGGTGTATACATGGGGCGACAACGATGAGGGGCAACTTGGAGATGGAACTACGAATGCCATAGCTCGACCACGCCTAGTCACCGCCTTACAGGTAATATGCACACCTAGACCAGGCCTAGTCACCACATAACAGGTGATACCCATAGCTCGACCACGCCTAGTCACCGCCTTACAGGTAATATGCACACCTACACCAGGCCTAGTCACCACATAACAGGTGATACCCATAGCTTGACCACACCTAGTCACTGAAAACAACAGATAATATTCATAGCTTGACCCCACCAAGTCACCGCATAACAGGTGATACCCATAGCTTGACCCCACCAGTCACCGCCGTGTATGTGAATAGCTTGTTCCATTTGTCTGACTTGTTTTCACCGTTTCCACCTAGGGTAAGAAAATCAGCCGTGTGGCGTGTGGTTCCGCCCATACTATCGCGTGGTCCACGTGCAAGCCCGTGAATGCCGGTCGGCTACCGGACGAGGTGCCCATGGAGTACAACCACCTTCAGCACATTCCCCTCGCCGCAACAAGAAACAGGTTGATCCTGTTACACGAGTTCTCTGAGCTGTTCTGCACATCCGTCACTCTGTTTGACCTTGACCCTGGCCATGAGGAGACCCTGGATTACGGACCTCTTGTGGGGCTCGATACCCTCCGGGGCGTGCTCATACCCAGCAATAAGGTGCGCCCGTGATATACGCCTATTCTAGATAAGTTTGCACACCTATATCTTCATATCGACCACATTGTATTTGCGTTTTCTCTGTCTTAACGAGGATCAATGTTATTTATATTTTCTGGAAAGATCCTGCCATGCCAGGGTATGCCATGCTCAGAATGGTGCAGGCATGGGACCTGTTGTTGGTCTTGACTACGAGTTGTTTTCTCACAGGAAACAGCGTTCCGCAAGGTAGTACAAACAACGATGGTACGGGACCGGCAGCACGGGCCAGTAATCGAGCTCAACCGCATTCAGGTAAAGAATCCGAGAAAGGAAATCGCCAGCACTTTCTACAGTATGGAGAATAGAATTCATCAGTGATATCCGATTCGGTGGTGAATCCTGTGGTAATATTATTATTTCTTATGATTAATGGTCTCTCTTCAACCATGTAATACCGTTTGATCGCAACTCTGTAGGGGCTAGAGAGGGTCAGACTCACCTTAGATCTCCGATCGAGGCTTTGTATATTTGACATATTTTCAATCACTTAGGTAAAGAAATACCGGTCCAAAGGCGGCCTGGCCGGACCGGACGGGCTCAAGTCCGTATTCGGACAGGCATGTGACAAGATGAGTAATTTTGGGCCTGAAAGTCTGTTTCTTCCCCACCGTGTCTGGAAGGTAAAGTTCATCGGCGAGAGCGTTGATGACTGTGGCGGAGGCTACTCCGAGTCTATTGCCGAGATGTGCGACGAGTTGCAGGCAAGTTACCATGTTAACAAACAAGTTGCTTGCAACAGCAAGGAAATATGTAGACAGCAATAGAGTCGTGGCCAATCTTACAAATGGATCGCTTCGTTTAATTGCTCTGTGCTTGGCATGAGAACGAAATGAACTGTCGCGCAAGTTGTATGCAGAGAAGAAAAGCATAGATCTCTTAATGCGCTACCCTGCATACAAGCTCATTAGTGTGTTTGCCCGGAATAGGGATTTTGGGATACTAGGAATTCTGTGGTGCACGGATAAAAAGAAAGCGAGGCTTGCTCGCCTTAAAGGCTGGCTGGTTTTCGTATTTTATAATATTGAATAATACCGTAAGTATTATTCCCAATAGAATGGATCCCTCCCTCTGCTCATCGTTACACCCAATGGCCGCGAGGAGTCTGGGGCCAATCGAGATTGCTTTATCCTCAACCCTGACGCTACCAGCGCGGTGCATCTTGGGATGTTTCGCTTTCTTGGAATGCTTATTGGGATAGCCATACGCACAGGTAGCCCACTCAGTCTGAACCTGGCCGAACCCACGTGGAAGCAGCTGGCGGGGATGACCTTGACCGTCACGGATCTCGCCGAAATCGACAAGGTAACTATAGCAACGGAAATCACAATTATCCTATAACACACATCCCTATGACCATTACAATTAGCCATATGCCAATCACATCTGTCCCTATAGCAATAACAAGTATCCATAACACAATCACACTTATCCATATGCCAATCACAACTATCCATTTGCCAATCACAACTATCCATTTGCCAATCACAACTATCCATTTGCCAATCACAACTATCCATTTGCCATTCACAACTATCCATATGCCATTCACAACTATCCATATGCCATTCACAACTATCCATATGCCATTCACAACTATCCATATGCCAATCACAACTATCCATTTGCCAATCACAACTATCCATATGCCATTCACAACTATCCATATGCCATTCACAACTATCCATATGCCATTCACAACTATCCATATGCCATTCACAACAATCCATATGCCAAACACAACTATCCATATGCCAATCGCAACTATCCATATGCCAATCACAACTATCCATATGCCAATCGCAACTATCCATATGCCAATCGCAACTATCCATATGCCAATCACAACTATCCATATGCCATTCACAACTATCCATATGCCATTCACAACTATCCATATGCCATTCACAACTATCCATATGCCAATCACAACTATCCATATGCCAATCACAACTATCCATATGCCAATCACAACTATCCATTTGCCAATCACAACTATCTATTTGCCAATCACAACAATCCATTTGCCAAACACAACTACCCATATGCCAATCGCAACTATCCATATGCCATTCACAACTATCCATATGCCAATCACAACTATCCATATGCCATTCACAACTATTCATATGCCATTCACAACTATCCATATGCCAATCACAACTATCCATATGCCAATCACAACTATCCATTTGCCAATCACAACTATCCATATGCCATTCACAACTATCCATATGCCAATCACAACTATCCATTTGCCAATCACAACTATCCATATGCCATTCACAACTATCCATATGCCAATCACAACTATCCATATGCCAATCACAACTATCCATATGCCAATCACAACTATCCATATGCCAATCACAACTATCCATTTGCCAATCACAACTATCAATTTGCCAATCACAACTATCTATTTGCCAATCACAACTATCCATATGCCATTCACAACTATCCATATGCCATTCACAACTATCCATATGCCAATCACAACTATCCATATGCTATTCCCAACTATCCATATGCCAATCACAACTATCCATATGCCAATCACAACTATCCGTTTGCTCATCACATCTGTCCCAACCGAACACGAGTGTTACTTACAATGGCCGGATGTAATGGGGTATCTCACCCTCCACAGGACTACGTCCCCGGGTTAATGTGCATTCGGGACATGGACGCCGCTGCTCTGGAGGCAATGGACATGCCCTTTAGTACGCCGAGCGCTAGCGGGCGCGAGATGAGGCTTCACGCCAAGATGAAGACCATCTGCCAGGAGAACCGAGAAGAGTATGTGCGGCTTGCCCTTAACCACCGACTTCACGAATTTGATCAACAGGTGAGTTAACAACCGACTTCCTGAGTTTGATCTGTAGGTAAGTGACAACCGACTTTATGAGTTTGATCAGGTAAGTGTGATTTTACCATCGACTTCACGAAATTGGTCAACAGATAGGTGTGAGTTTACCACCGACTTCACGAGTTTTATCAAGAGGTAAGTATGATTTTACCACCGACCACACGAAATTGGTCAACAGTTAAGTGTGAGTTAGCAAACTGTCAGTTACATTTCCGCGTGCCATTAGAATTGCTCATAACCCTTACATGTCCATTTCTGTAGTGTTCCGCTGTCCGTGAAGGCATGGGGCGAGTAGTCCCGGTCCCTTTTCTCTCTTTGTTTACCGGTCCTGAGCTGGAGACGATGGTATGCGGAAGCCCCGACATCCCCCTGGACCTCCTCAAGTCCGTGGTCACGTACAAGGGCATTGACGGCAACGCGCCGCTGGTGCGCTGGTTCTGGGACACCTTGGAGAGCTTCTCGAATGCTGAGCGCTCGCTGTTCCTGCGCTTCGTGTGGGGCCGTACCCGCTTGCCGAGAACCATCGCCGACTTTCGCGGGCGGGACTTTGTGTTCCAGGTTAGTCTATTGGCCCAGGGCGCATGCATCAAGGGGGCTTAAGGACCCGAGGACTTTTTTATGGCCCAAGAAAGAAACCAAAGCAAACAAGGCCCATAAGATATTTATCACAGATACAGATTTTTTTAAGGGTTTTTCATCACGTTGTTTTGGAGCGGGCCGTACGGGGAGATACGACCCGCTAATCAACCAACGAGAGCGCTCGTTGCACTGTAGTTATATGATGAATAATAATATTGCCTTGTTTTGTTGCATTGTGCTGTGTGAATATAGACACACCTCTCTCGGATCTTGACTCCCTCTCACTGTGATACTTGTTTTGTTGTGCTCTCTAGGTGCTGGATAAGTACAACCCTCCCGATCACTACCTGCCCGAGTCCTACACTTGCTTCTTCCTGCTCAAGATGCCGCGCTACTCGAGCCACCGCATCCTATGTGAGAAGCTTAAATACGCCGTGCACTTTTGCAAGTCCATTGACTCGGATGACTACGCGCGCATCGACCTCACCGGGGAGCAAGCCGAGGCATTCGACGACGTGGATGCATTTTAGTGTAACGCCAACAATTGCGTCATTTGAATTGCGTGACGTGAATGGATTTAGAAGGACGTAATGCGTCATACAATCACGTCATTTGGGTTGCGTGACTGATAAATCTGAGAGAAACGCCATACGATTACGTCATCTGAGTTGCTTGACGTGATGAACTCGAGAGCGACGCCATACGATTACCTCATTTGAGTTTCGTGTCGTGGATGCATTTTAGAGTCCGGGTTATGAGTTACATTTCAGGCGTCATACAATTACGTCATCTGAGATAGGTTACCCCACCTTTTGTCGGCAAAGAGAGGTTTTGGCTGTGAGGGGCTCGGTCATCCGGGCATTTGCCTCTGTGAAGCTGCACGGCCCACTCCCCCTCGTCCATCGGCTATGGAGCTGGTGCCGTTCAAAGTACTATTCACGATACCCAATTGCACAAGTACGTGCGGTAAAGGATTTGGGTGGGATGATTTTGTAACTCTTTCACGATATTTAATTGCACAAGTACGTGCGATGAAGGATTTGGGTGGGATGGATTTTGTAACTCGTCCTTTGTGCCTCTAGATATTGATGTTTTAGGCGTGTGTGAGTGTATTTTGTCGTGTTGTCGGTGTGTTGGCTCGAGTATAAGCCAGCACCGTAACTGTTTCTTGGCCAAAGTTCAAATAGCCGACAAAGGTTTAATTTAACAGAAAATGAGAGCTGGCGTACCTTGCCACCCGCTTGCCTTTTGAAGTAAATAAAAGTGAACTTGCAAATAATAAGTGTGTTGCCTTTTTTATTATCTAATCAAGCCTAATGTTCGACCCTCAAATATTACTATTTGTTACCCCAGCTTCCTTTCGTGTTGTTTATTGGTTATGATGCTAAAGAAACATTATAGATTTAACGTTTGTTTTTAAAAAGCGCCGTGCAAACCTTACCTGCAATGCTGGAGAAAACCACTGCCAGACCAGTAAACTCCTTCGCAGCCCCCAATGGTGTCTGACTGAGTCTATTAGACTAGCAAGGTTGGTGGGATTTTCACACCATGTCGTCAGAAGCAGTTCGCCAACATCCTTTGAGGCCAAAACAACGAGAGGAGCCTCCTTCCGTTTCTGGGCCAGAAACGCTGGCCGACAAAAGATAGTCGACTTCTTTACTGCCTGTACTAATTATAATGTATGCAATATAAAAACATAAGAGGAATAATTTGAGATTTTACAAAGAAAAATATTGTAATGATGATGAAAACAAAGTTTAAAAAAAAAAGATTTTAAACGTTCAGTAGCTTGACCTAACAAGTAGTAACAATTCATTTATTTACTAAATAGCAGTGTAAACAATTTTGGAGTCTATTTGGTTTTAGAAAAGACAGCATTTTGGTAAGCTGCAAAGATTAATTAGAAAACTATTTTCTCATCCAGGCAAAGCCTATCCTGAGCCTCGAACCTCTATTTAGTGGCCAGCGGAGATCGGTGTGGCATGTAAAGCTTTAGGAGACGTTCGAGGCTCTAGAACCAGGAAAGGCAAAGTCGAACAACAAAAGACAACAACCCCATGAATCCACCTTTTCTTGCAAATAGACAGTGCACAGCACTCAGTTATGCGTGACACATGATTTGGGAGCCCTGTGGTTTTTCATAAAAAGCCTTGTATGGGGGCATTTGATCCGGTTTTTCGGGGTATTTGCCGGCTCCGATTTTTATAGACCATTAGTATGTTATAGAGGGATACTTTCTGTACAAGAAACCATTAAAATACCTTGTGTTGCAATTCGTCCGATGTTGGCCCCTTTTCACGTAGATGGATTGGACTAATATATAGATTTAGGCATTGAGCTCCAACGACCAAATATTTGCTTATTTTCGCTTAATAATTTAAGAAATATAAAATATTATTATATTTCTGTTTTTGACGACGTCAACGATTTCACCGATCACGCGACCAAATTGTTGGTATCCCTTGGTATCCCCCCACCCTTGCCATCTACATGACACATAACATGTTTAGTTGTCAAACAATTGGGGGGACCAGGGGGTTTCATAGAAACGAGTGGGAGGCGCGAATCGCCCCTCCGGGCCTCCCAGCCCCGTCTCTATATATCAGGCAGATAATGCTTCACGTACATAAGCTTTTGGCAATTGCTAATGTAGGCCAAATCGATTTCACGTACATAAGCTTTTGGCAATTGCTAATGTAGGCCAAATCGATTTCACGTACATAAGCTTTTGGCAATTGCTAATGTAGGCCGGGGCCGTTCCGCGTACATAAGGTCGGGGCGAAAAAGCACATGGATAAATCTACGCAAAACCTACGGAGCGCGGAATAACGGCCGTAAATTCAAAGCCGCTGGCGTGGCGTTTAAACCTGAGTTTTACTCGCGTGGTGCTTGAATTGCCCCCAATCCCCCAGTTTGGTCGTGCTTGTTTTCATGACTTCGAACTTCTCTCGGGTTTTCTCTGCTAAAGCAGCGATAATAGGGCGATGAATACCGTCGTGTGTTCTTTTTATCGAACGCTCGATCGCCGGCGAGGTCTACGATTTTATGGCTGCCACAGAAGCGTCCTGTTTCCGAAATACAGTTTCATAGAGGCGGCCGAACTCTTTAAAACTCCATCTACGAAGGCGTCCTCTTCTCTCCCCTCGGTTGTTACTGAAAGTTTCCAGCCAAGCACTTCTAATTCCGTGTTCGAGTCGAGCCGCCATCTTGGATAATTGAGCTTGGTACTTCATGACATACGTTTTTAAGGACTTTGTGACTCGCACCCTAATAAATGAAGCTGTTATGAAGTATCGTGGCTATATTTTTCCAATGATGCAGTTCGAACCCCAAAGGACTTGCAATTAGACATCCGTCTGTCCTGTGGTATACCGAGAGTTCGAAGGATGAAGTGCGGAAAAGATTATTGCGGGTGGCTAAAGGTCGGCCACGCAAACACGTGCGGCCGGAGGTGCATGGACACCTACTGCAAGGTGCACCTCCAAAGGCTCCGTAAGGGCAGCCCCCTCCCCGTGCCGTGCAGGATCTGCGGCATAGGGACTCAGTCGGAGACGCGGTTGTGCCGCCCCTGCGGAGCGAATCGTGAAGGGCAGAGGATGCGTGGCATCGAGAGGCGCGCTCGAGGATGGTTCGCACTCGTCCTGTCTGACATCGCAGCCCGCAGTACGGTCAATTAGAGACTGGGTGGCACAGGGCATACCCAAACGCTCAGTTAGAGACTGGGTGGCACAAGGTGTGCCCAAACATGGACGCTTACATAGAGGAGGTTCTCGGTAGCATGCGTGACAAAGAGGCGCCCGCCGTACTGGCAGGGCTGGTCCAGAACATCCTGGACGAGGACATCCCCGACGATGTCAAACACAGGCTGCTTAAGCCGCTCGTACCGGCGAAGGTGTGGACAGAGGAAGTCGACCCTTTGCTGCCGGGACGAGCGAGAGTCTCTGCGGGCGAACGCAGTGCTTCCGCTGGTGCTCGAGATGGTAGACCCCGACCGGCGTTACAGACTCTTTACTGTCGTTGGTAAGGCCCCCGCAGAGACATTGGCGCCAATCATAGAGGAGGAAGGGCGCTCGGAGCACAAGATCGGTGGGTCGTTAGTCAAAAGAGGGGGCCAAATCGCAGTCGGCGCCCTGGAAGGCATCGATGCGGGTATTTGGGAGAAAGGACGAGAGTACCTCGTCTACGTGAGATACGAGCTTCGCCCTCTACCTGAGCAAAATGGTGAGCCTGGGCCAATGTTTGAGCGAGAGGGGAGTGACGCCTTCGCTAACTGTGTTGTGAGCTATGTTGCCGACTTCTTGAGGAATCGCGGCACCTCGTGCTCCCTTGGTCTAACCAAGACACGAGGCAAGATCCTCGAGCGATTTGACAAGAAGCTGGACACTACGGGATGCACCAAAGAAGACCTCTTTGAGATGGAAAAGAAGCTCGAGGTAAAGCTAGTAGCCGTGGAAGCCCTGGGTAACGTCCTGTGAGACTCGGGGAAGTACAAGACTAAGACGAGGATCACCATCCCTTGCCACAATAACCACGCCTGGGCGGAGCTTCCGACTGAACCACCTGCGATCGCGAGCGTCCACGGCCTAGACTTCGAGGCTGAGGGGGAGCTTCGTTCGTTATGTCAGGGTGAGGCAGCGCCTCGCGCTACCAGTGCCGCCGCAAAGACGCGCGAGGCAAAAGTGCGAGAGGTGCTCATTCGCTTTATAAACAGGGCGATCCCCAGAAGCACGAGGATCTGGCTGTGTGGGCGTGTTATAGTCACGCACGAAGGCAAACTGTACCGATCGGGACAGGACGGGGCGGCTATCGACAGGGCGTTTACAGACGAGACTGGATATGATCCTCAATGGCTCCCTGATGACCACCCAGCTTACCACCGAAGCTACGCACTCGATGGGCGGTGCAATAGGGTATCGCTTCAAGAAGTGGACCCAAAGAGAGAACATCAGGCCAACGCCTCTTAAATACAGGGACGTCTGGCGAGCGGCGCAGGTTGAGTCCAAAGTGTGGAATAGCAAGGAAAACTTAGGGGCGCGGCCTCATACGCACATCGACATGCGTGCGGCGTACCTAGGATGCGAGGACAGTATCTCCGGCGGCGCCTCGGACGCCATTGATTTGGTACGGAAATACGGCTTCCCTACGAACGTGTATCGTATCGCGGATGTTGTGGGGCGGCCATTGAGCGAGGTTCTTCAACTGACCGGGGCCATTCAGCTGAGGGGTTCTCTGAGGCCTGCCACCCCTACACTTCCGGGAGGGTAGGGCAGCACTTGGAACAAAACGAGGGCTGGATTACCACGCCAGAGCTCAAGGACCTGTTAGACTCGGGTGACCTCGTCATGGCCGCGGCGAAGGAGGTGTTGTATAGCGTCGGAAAAAAGGACTCCATCAAGTTCCCCCACTCCATCGCGTGCCGCCCCGGCGGCGAAGACTCGCAGGGTCGAGATCTCGCTGTCCGTTTCGTAGGCAAGTGCGCTCGCCATGGCGACGAGTCCTCGATCGTAGTCCGCGACCGTGAAGAAGCCGCGTATCTGACAAACCTCCTTGCGGGCACCGACCACTTACTTAACTTCGAGCATGCCGACGTATCTGACAAACCTCCTTGCGGGCACCGACCACTTACTTAACTTCGAGCATGCCGACGGGGCTCATCTGATCCAATACAAAGACGGAGTCCGGCGCTCACAATGGTACCATATCAGGGCCTTCGTCTTGGCGTACACAAACATAGCGTTGCGACGCATGTTGAGGCGGATCCCTCGCGAAGACGTCTTCCGAGTGTGCACAGATGCCATATACGCAAAGGCGGTGCCCAGTGGTGTAAAGCTCGTGGAGCGAAATCCGAGGTATGGAGAGTGGCGCCACAAGAAGCCTGGGTACGAGTGGCGACCCGAAGCGGCTTGGGGTCCGAAGAGGTCGGGGTGCTTGGCTAGGGAGCCAAGCACTGCGCCGAGTCTGCCGTGCGATATAGTGGCCGAAACCTCTGCAAGGATGTATCTAGCCGGCCAGGGAGGATCGGGGAAGACCGAGTGGGCGGTGAGCATGTTCCGCTGCCGCAACGTTGTGGGGCTCACCCCCGAGAACGACCTCGCCCACGACCATCGCAACAACCCGCGCCTCGCGTGCGCGGGGCGCGCTCAAACCTACCACCACTACCTCTGCATACCAGCGGAGAAGCCGATAGAAGAGTGGAGACCTTCCGAGCTGGGGGACACATTTGACCGTCTCGCAGAAGTAATCATCGTTGACGAGTGCTGTAAGGTACAGACTAAAGTGCTACGCGCTATCCTAGGGTATCTTGCCACGCGGCCGTGTCAGGTAGTGTGTTGTGGCGACTATGGGAAGGTCCCGCCCTGAAGAGATAAAGAGGGGCCTCACGATATGCTCAAGGAGTGGGCACAAGGGAACATCCGCTGGTTCGAGTCCGACTACCGCTGCCTGTGTGAAGGCTGCGGAAAGCCGTACAGTACATGCGACTGCGGCTCTGCCGCGCCCTCCTCCAGGCTCCACGACATTAAGGGCCGGATTTGGATGGGGTGGTGTTCGACGCGGCGATCGAGCAGGCCCACCCAAGCGATATGTGGGTGTGCTCGACCAACAAGATGGGGGCCCTTGTTCAGCAGCGATTGGTAGAGCACCACAGGAAAAAACTACCCCCGATTGCCAGCAACCATCCGCTTTGACCCCGATCCCAGCATCGCGCATCGTTATCGCAAGCAAGGGCGGCCGGTGCCCGTGCCAGGCAAAAGGGGTGAGAAGGTCGACGCGTACAAAGGCACGGTAGTCGAGGTTCCTCTCGGCGTGGTCCTTAACGGGCTTCCCCTCGAGTGGAAATACGCGGGCTAGGGGACAGTCCACCGGGTGCAGGGCAAGACTATCCAGACTCCAAGACGTTTGTTTATCATAGACCACAGCTTAGAGGGCTGGATCACGAATACTGTATACACCGGCATCTCCCGCGTGCGGCTCGCCGACCAGATAGTCCGCGTGATCCCCCCCGATGACACCCCAGGTGCCTTGGTTCCCACAGGACTGCAGGCTACGCCCAGTGAAGAGCTCATTATAGCGCGAATCAAGCGATACGCTATAGACGACAGGCGAAAGGGTCGCACAAAGTACACGGGGCCGCACCACGTTCTGACGGTAGACCACGTACTCGGCATGATTGCTGACGCGGAAAAGAAGTGCACGCTCTGTGGCACTCAGCTTCTGCTTCAGGGGTACACCAAGAGTCATCCCCAATGCTTCAGTATCGACCCGCGGGACGACAGTCAGGGTCACTACAAGTGGAATGTCAGACTCACGTGCCTTAGCTGCAATAGAAGGCACAAGCGCTGATCACGCTAGCGTGGCGCTAGGGTGACGCTAGCGCGACCAGCAGATTTTTTTGATCGCGCTAGCGTCACCCTACGCAACTGCGAACGCGTGAAGCCGTGCTTAGAGTACGCCGTGTAACACAGCACTGGCTATCCGGGCTCCATGACCCTCTTTAGTATTGGGTATGCCTTGCTTGTCCACCACGGGTCCGTCGCTCACCGTCGGCCCTTGTCCTGAAGGTCTTCCTCGTTTACGGCGATGTACACCTCCGTTCCGACCTCTAAGGGGACCTCTAAGGGAGGCTTTTCGGCTTTGAGAGGCACGCGCCTCAGCTTTATGGCGTCCTTAGGCGCAAAGCCAGTCATCCTAGTCTTCGTTGCGTTTATGTCCGAGATGACGATTGGCAAAGCAGTAACCCACTCGCGGTTTGTCTTGCCGGATGCAAGCTCCTTCGAGTACTGCGCACGAAATAGGCGCTGTGCCAGCCAGCGATGGAAAGACTCGGCGAAAGCTTGGCTCCTGTGGTGCCCTGGCTCAGCCCGTCAGACCTCCACCACGTGGTCTGTTAGGAGCTTTGTGGTAGCACCCTTGAACTCCGTGCCGTCGTCAACCATGAGGACTTTAGGCCATGTGAGAGGTCCCTCTGCATAGATGCCAGCGAGTTCGCGGGAGACGACGGCCGCGCTCTTAGTCCTCAGTGGGCGGGCGGCTTTATATCGTGAAGCAACGTCAACGACAGTCAGGGCATACTTGTACCCGCGGTCGGTTGACAAGAATAGCAGGTCCGACTGGTGGATACGGTTTGGTATCTGCTCCGAGAAGTGGGCGTAGGTAGTCGGAGGAGGGGGTGTCTGTGTGTAGCCCCCGACGGGCTGCGAGCTTACCCACTTGCGCACTCGATCTATGGAGGCTGAGCCCTTGGGAAGTTTGGCATGCAGGGCGGTCACTCCCTGGAAGCCTCCTCTGGCGTAGTATATAGGACGAGTTCTCGAGTTCTTCGTCGGACATGCGCTTGCCGTTCCGGCGGGCCATTACGTGCGTATCGCGATGCGTTGCAACGCATGTATCAGTCTCCAACAGGCGGTTGCCGTCTGCTACGCCTTCGGCGTACGTGCATACGCACTGCTGCGCGAAGCGCTCGGCCTTTCTGAGGTCGGTCTGCAATCATCTTATGCGTAAACGTATACGCGCAGCATGGAAAAAGGCCGCCTAGATGCAGCGCCGGAACGGCAGCTGCATCACAGCAAGCGGATAGCTGCGTAGCCGATGGCGAGAGCGCCGGCGCCAATGTACGCCAACTCGGCGTTCTTCTGCGTTTTGCTGGGGATGTAGTAGTCGGACAGCTCGGGGGCCCGCATCGTATCCAGGGATTGTTTCGGCCGGGTCTGGTTGTAGTTTTTGAGCGCGTAGTCGGTGTCGGTGAAGTTTTGCTTTGCGAGGGACCCTCTCTCGCGACTTCGAGCTTGCCAATCGAGGATTTTTTGTCGCCGCTGTTGGTAGCGTCCATAGTCTTGTTGGTATTTCTCTAGGGCGTTGTCGTGCCTCTCCTTCTCAGCTAAGGCAGGGCTCTCATCGTTCGACAGGAACTTTGCGAGGTAGTTGCCACCAACGAATGCAGTCGCGTTTAGGACGGCGCCGACAACCAAAATCGCGATAGAGGCCATGTTTGTGCGAAGCACACTTCACGTACGCACACCTCACATGCTGTGTGTATGCCTTCGGCGGCGCATGCGCATTAATTGTGCAAAGCACGCACGAGTCTAATACTCGGCCTACGCGATTTTTTGATTTTTTTTTTTGTCGCCGCTGTTGGTAGCGTCCATAGTCTTGTTGGTATTTCTCTAGGGCGTTGTCGTGCCTCTCCTTCTCAGCTAAGGCAGGGCTCTCATCGTTCGACAGGAACTTTGCGAGGTAGTTGCCACCAACGAATGCAGTCGCGTTTAGGACGGCGCCGCCAACCAAAATCGCGATAGAGGCCATGTTTGTGCAAAGCACACTTCACGTACGCACACCTCACGTGCTGTGTGTATGCCTTCGCCGGCGCATGCGCATGAATTGTGCAAAGCACGCACGAGTCTAATACGCGGCCTACGCACGCCACAGTACACTACTACATGGGCAGGATCTTCTGGTCCTCAAGGTAACCCTTCAAAGAGACAGCACCTGCAACGGCGGCAGTCATTTTTGCGTAGTTCATGGCGTTCGCGGAGGGGTCTTTGGTGAAGTCCTCGCGTAAGACCTTGCGCCCAACCCAACCGATACCGGCGACGAGGCCGGTTATGACTGATGACTGCGGCGTCGGTGATGGTCTTTGTAATCTTGCTCTGCTGCGTCGTCGACATTATATATGCGTATGCAGGGACGTGCGGATATGGGTGGGGCCCTCGTGTCTAAATGTCTGCTTACTCCATGGATAACAGCCGAGATTTGCATTGTCCGGGAGCGCAAAGCGCTGTTGCCGGGACGCGATCCTTGGTCTGCTGTGCGGCCGCCAGCGGCGGCCTTGCGGGCGGAGTCACGTCGTCGGCCGCTACATGAGGATCGGTAGCTCACTGGTTATCAGCTGGTGTGCGAGTGAACGCGGCAGCTAGCTCCCGCCTACGTGTGTAGAGGTTGAACAATGACACTAGAAGACCAGCGACCCCGATAACCGAGCTAGCCGACCAGGCAGAGTTGCTTTCCGGGGCTGGTGTGTGTGTGATGCCGAAGGCATCGTCGGCGCGCAAACCCTCGCGTCCCTGCGGCTCGCTCGGCCCCGGGACCACCGGCGACTGCACGACACGAAGTGTCTCTTTAATCGCTCTGTTAATTCGGTTCCACTTTGCCAAGCACCTTTCGGCTTCAACTCGCCCAGGGTGTTTAGGTCGGGTCGCGGGTGGTTCGGGGCTCGTGATTCTCTCAGCCAACGCCGAAGGCGTACTTGCAGGTTCTTGATGATGCAAATCAGCAGCTTGTTTGTTAGGTTCCGCTGACGTTCCGGCAGGCTGGGCACTAGTACTTCCTTGAGGTTCTTCCATTTGTGTTGACACGCGGTGTCAACTACTTGGCTGCTGAAGAAGTGGCAAACTTTCAAATGAACGTCTGCTCTGGAGTGGCAGACTCGCCACTGTGCGTTTGCCGTTCCGGCAGGCAAACCACTGGGGAGTCCGCGGCTGCTACCTCGTGTTGACACCGCGTGTCAGCGCTTGCCGTTCCGGCGGTGTTCACATGACTTGCTATGTGTAACGCCCCGACGGCTAAAGCCATCAAACGACCGCAGCGTAGAAACAGGCTTCCGCACAATGTGCGGAGCTCGTTGTTGACGATGTAGTCGGACACTAGGTCATTGTGAAGATCGACCACACTGTCTATCGGCAGCGCCATGCCTACTAGCTTGGTCGTAAGCTTCAGAAAGCTGTCTGCCAGGGCGTCTGTAGTCCGGCTGGCTAGAGCGGTCTCGTATCGCCTCTCGTACTT
This sequence comes from Nematostella vectensis, assembly GCF_932526225.1. Lineage (NCBI taxonomy): Eukaryota > Metazoa > Cnidaria > Anthozoa > Actiniaria > Edwardsiidae > Nematostella > Nematostella vectensis. The sequence goes on along the minus strand of NC_064043.1, from coordinate 15,085,839 downwards.
CCTCACCTCCTCGGCGCCTATGCGTTTGACGTCGTCGTGAGTCAGGGCCTTGCCTACCATTTCTCTCGACTTCCCCGAGGCTACGAGAATCACGAGTTTCTCCCTCGCGTCTGCTATCTCAGTTTGCTCACCTCCGGTTGCCGTTCCGGCAGGAGGCGTCGAGCAGTCCAACGACTCGACGGCCGGGAGGCCGGCGGCGCCCCCCTCAAGAAGACTCTCAAAGTATTCGTCGCTCATCATGCCGTGGCTAAGTTGCAACACGTTTGTACGTACGTATATGTGTGCACACACACGTTATGCCCTAGGGCGGTGGTTACCGTTCAACTAGGGCGATGGTATAAGGGTGACGCAAGCAAAACTCTAACTTCGAGAACTTTTTCGTCTTGAGGGCCTTCATCTACTTTTTCATCTTCTCTTCTGAGAGCTCCGCGCAGTAGTCATGCAGGATAGCTTTCATGTCCGCCTTGCTCGGGGTATAGAAGACCACCAAGGCCGCGATGTTCTCACGGAACGGCTTCGTGATGCTGGTGAGCTGCTGCGTGATCACCCACACGCTGATACCCACGTGGCGCGCGCTGAACGCCAAGTTGACGAGCTGGTCAGAGGGCCTCTTTACGTCTTTCGAGGCCGCACAGTCGTCGAGTATGATTAGCTTATTAGTGCCTTCGAAGAGAGCGGATACAAACCTCAGCAGTATGTCGATCTGACCTGCCTCAGGTGCGATGACAAACAGACGATTGTCGCCCTCGCCGAAGCCGTCGTATGTTTTGTTGTAGACAAAGGTAGGGCACACGAGTACGATGTAGTCAAACTTGCCCCGGAAAGGGCCGCGCAGCCGGTCCACTACGAATTGGGTCTTCCCGCATGACGTCGGGCCCACGATGAGAGCGTTAAATGGGATGTTTTTCGGGTCCATACCGCTTCGCGCAGAAACACGCTCCGGCGTATGTGCTCAGTATTGTATGGACTCCAGCTGTCCGTTCATAAGGTTCATTTGGACGTCGGCCACCACAAACACGTGACAGTTTACGGTACCCGTGCCGCTCGCCGTGCGTTTTATCTCGAGGTGCACACCGTCGCGGGTATTGACCAATCGGAGACCACCCCCATGGATAGCACTGTCGTCCGTCGTTCGAAGGTCGATGCACAGAGCAAACTTGTCATCGCCATAGAACGACTCGGGGCCGATTGCCGGGGCGGCAGGCGCTCCGCTGTGCCCCCCCGGGGAGGGGCGGACGAACCGCCTTTTCGCCTCCCTCCAGAAATCCGTGGGGCGCAGCCCCTGGCTGAAGACCTTGTTTGGCATGCCGTCGATTGTAACGCGAACGCTCTTGATGTCGGGGTACACGAACTTCTCAGAGTCGCGAGCCCCTGCCGTGTATGGCTCCAAAAAGAGGAGCAACAGACCACTCATAGACCTTCGCGGCAGGTTGACACTCTCGTTGATTATGCTGTCCGTCCCTTTGCTAATATGGAAGGTCTTGTGAAGGTTCACTTGCTCGTAGAAGAACGTTGTGCCGTTTTGGTAGGCGGCGGCTGCAGACCGGGCAAGGTTGTCGTCCCTCAGGCTTTCGTATTCCAGCTCTAGATTTTTGATGCCATAGGATAATTTGGTAGCATCGCTTCCGACTACTACCTGGTCAACCGTTGCGAACGTGATTTCGAAGAGCAGCGCCTCGGAGAGCGCCCTTGGGTACAGTACGCCGTGGTCCGTCAGCAAAGAATGGTCTAGCGGGATGGTGTACCTCGCCCCGTGGGCGGCGTTTAGAGCGTTCTCCTTGGCGTTACTAGTCGCTTGATCGCCAGCCTTGGAGCGAAGCTTGCGCATGTTTTCTGACTGTATGCCCTGCTCCAGGCGGTCCTCTCTCTCGACCTTGGACATGTAAAGCTCCTCATACGTCTTGAAGACGTCGTAGCGGTTGGTGTCCTGGAGCGTTTCTCCTGCAAACGTGATTTTCAGGCGGCTCACGAGATTTCGGCCGACGTTGTTCACGACGGTATTATTTGCATGGCCCGAAATGGAGAGATCGAGACCGACCCTCAAGGAGCCAGGCACGAGCGTGACGCCTTCCGATAGCTTTGGGACCGCCACATATAGCGTCTCGCCTGGGGAGGCCGTCGACGGGTTGAGAGTGACCCGGTGAACAGTTCTCTCGGCTTTCAACCCCAGAGGAGTTCTGGGTGTTCGTTGGGGGTCAAGTTTATCGCTGACTGACATCGTATACGTATATATACTATATATACATAAAGTACGGAGCCGCGTGGCTATGGTGCGGACTGTTAGACATGTCTAATATACCGTAGCACGAGTTATGAGTACGCATCATGGGTGATGTTGACGTTGACATTGACGATACCTTGCCGGGTGCGTCCGCCGATCGCGGGGCGGGGGACGACGAGACGACGCCCCTTATCCCGTTTGACCCCGACGATGGGGAGTCGATCCCAATGACGAGCACGTCGTCGCGTACGTATGCTGCGCATAGCATGGCTACGCGAAGCGCAACGCAAACCGCCGGAACGGCAAGCGCTGAAACCTCGTTCATCACAGAGGGTGTAGCGACAAGACCCGGTCTCCAGTCCCTCAGGGAGGAATACCCAGACCTTAAGGAGAATCTGATACGGTTCCAGTCAGACCGGAGGGGAAAGACGCTAATACAGCTTCGCAACCTCGGCAAAGGAGGTTGGACTAAACCAAGACAGCTGTTCAATGAGAACGGGGGCGTTCGACAGGACGTTGCAAAGCTGAAAGGCTTCAAGATGGCGATGGGGTCCGTGGCAGAAGTAGACGCGGTCATACAGGCAACACAGAACGAGTCCAAGAGCTGCAAGGGGTGGTAGGCACAGACAGGGAGACCATCGACGACCCTAACACGTCAGAGAGTCGCCGCCAAGAGGCCCGTGAGCGCAACGAGGAGAGGCTACCCGAGATTGACGAACTAGAACGCGAAAACCGAGAGCTCGAGAACCAAAAGCCGCTAAGAGAGCGCATCAATGCCATCTTCAAAAAGAACGGCTTTACCGTCACCGCTATCGGGTTGGCCGTAGCGACGACGATCGCGGCCATTGTGACGTCGCTCGGCAAGTCGCTCTCCTCCGTGGCCAGAGGGGTCGGTAACGGGCTTAAGGCCATCGGGAAAAAGCTAGGCGAGCTTCTCCCCGGGCTAGTAGGCAGCATCGCGAACTTCGTGTTTAAGGCTGCAGGAGAAGCGGTGAAATTCCTTGGCGAAAATGCGTGGCTGCTCGTTCTAGCCGTAGCCGCGTCGAATGCAAAGCAGTCATCGGAACAAGTAATACGCCGCGGCCACCGTGAGTGCCGACAACCCCGCCTTGAGGGCGGTGTGGTCACTTTTTTTTCGCCCGCTCCGGCGGCAGTCATGCTATGCGCAGCGTGCGTACGTGGAGAGGGGGCAGGGGCCGCTCTGCGTGCACTTTCGCAGGGGCGGAATCCTTGCTTTGCCGCCGGGACGGCACGCGGTCGATCCCAGAGTCAGTCACGTGTTGCACCCTAGGATGCCCACCGGCCATGTTATGAGCACCGACTGGCTTTGTCTCGGTGTTGATCGCGTTTGCGCCGAGCGTCATGGAGTCCGTGGCTTTCTGCAGCTTATTGTTGTAGCCCACGACGCTTTGCGTGCTTATCACCAGACCGCTCGGCATCAGCCACACTCCTGGTGCGACCGCAAGACTCAGTCTCACCTTGGCCTCCTGCAAGGCCAACTGGTACCTTTGCACGGTTTGAGCGATGTCGTTTTCTATGATCGCGTCTTCAAGCAGCTTCGTGAACTCGGCCTGCGCCTCCATGGCCGGCCCACCGGCCCCCGCGATAGAGGAACGGACGTTTGCCTGCGCTCCAAGCACTGTGTAGACGAACGCCTCGACCGAGCGATCGAGTCTTCCTAGCCCTGCTTTTGTCAGCCCCTCACCTTTGGGAGGCGCAAACCAGCTATATTGCACGCCCCCGTGGTCGTCGTTGCGTATGTAACCCACCTGCTTCCCACTATTGTACGTCCCACCTTCGTCGCTAAACAGATTGAGGTGGCTCGGGTACTCGTCCGCCGCCGTGTCGTAGCCGCTGATCACGTGTACGTTGCGATACCCCTCCCCCGGGTAGAACACAAACACATCGCCTAGCCCGTGGTTGCGCCCGCCTTTCCATCGGAAATCCGGCTTACGCGGCAAACCGAACTCTATACATAGACGCTCGAAAGCGGCCTTCTTGTAGGGGTTACCTTTTTGCGCGAACGGGCTGTCGCCAGGCAGGGGGGCGCTGAGCTCGTAGAGTATCCTCCGGGTGGTAAAGTAGACGTGAAACCTTAGAAATCCCCTGATGACAGAGGGGAGCGTGGCGAAAGCGGGGTCGACTAGGGACACCCCACATCCGGCGGTTGCGCACCAGACCGCAAAGTTGAGTTGCTGTGGCCAGTACCCATAGGAAGGCTCCGATAGCCATCGGCGAGACACCTTGGCGGACTTGTGCGTGACTACTGTCTCTTTGAATATGTCTCGGACCCTAGTCGTGAATGATTTGTCCTTAGCCACGTGTATCTCCAGCTGCGTGAGTAGTGGGGTGATGTCTGAGCAGCTTTTGCGCGAGGGTCAGAGACCTAGGGAAACCGGTTTTTGCGCGTTTGACTTGTTCGGCTATAGCGTGTTTGATATGTTCGGCTATTAGAGGCTCCCGCCGCAACTGCCGCCTTCTTCGTCTCCTCCTCCTCCCTTCGGGGAATCGCCTCCTCGTTCAGCATCCGCCAGCCTTCCCAATCCATGCTCAGCCCTATTAAACGCGAAGGCGGCTATGTTCAACACAATGGTGGTCCTACATGCTGTGTTCACCGGAGACGAACTGACGCTCTTCTTCGAGCAGCCGATAAGGCGCCCACGCTTCGTGGTGCTCCGGCAGTGGTCGCTGTTTAACAGCTGGTATAATCTCGAGCGGGAGCATCAGATAACGACTATAGCCTCCCTCCCGCCCATCGCTACTCTGCCAGCCGGGCACCACACGGCCGAGTCCATCGTGGAAACGATAAACCGCGCTGAAAGCAAGATTCTGACCGCGAAGCTGGATCCCCTCACCGGGAAGATCGCGCTCGTGTCCAAAGGCGTTGCGTTCCTGAATGCCGAGCTTTGCGCACTATTTGGCCTAGAGGCTAAAGACGATCAGTTTGGGGGGGGGGGGGGGGGCGGGGCCTCGTACTGCCCGTGGGGGGCCCCCACTTAAGGTGGCTTTGCCGAAAATAGAGGCCCTCTACATCTTCTGCGATATCGTAGACCGCTCGCAATGCCTCGCCTTAGACGAGCCTTCAAACGTTCTCGCTTGCCTAGAAACCCGCGGGAGGCCGCACGAGAAAGCCGTATATGGGCCCGACATCCCCGTTTGTGTCGCAGCATCTTCCTCTGAGTTTGTCTCGATTATCCGAATATGGATCAGGGATGACCGCGGTAGACGGGTGGACTTTAAGGGCAAGCCTGTTCGCCTCGTATTAGAGCTAACCTAGGTCCGACATAGCAAGCATGGCAAACAGCGACGTTAGCAGCGGTGCCATATACCCCTCGCTTCCCAGCGTCTGCCCCCCGATTTGCCCGCAAACGCACATGACGCCTACCGCTCCGGAAAGCATCGGCGGCGACGTGCAAAGCTTCCGACTCCAGAAAATATGTGACACTCAGGCGGTTCTAGACAACGAGATAACGCATCATCGACAGGTGCGGAAGAAGTATAAGCGCGCCTTTGCCGTTACCCATGCTGTGTCTGTGGTATCCGGCATCGCTGAAGGGGCGCTTTCCAGTGCCGGGGTGGGGGTCTCTTTGAGTGTGATAGGGGTTCTGATCGGCGGTCCGCTGGCAGGGGTCGCTGGGCTGGTCGGTGTCGTGGGCGCGGGCGCGGGGGTAGTCTCTAGGGGTCTTACGAGCAAGGTGGCTAAACACGAAGACACGATGGTTTTAGCGGAGAGTAAGAAAAACTCGATCAGCGAGCTGGTCTCTAAGGCTCTGCAAGACGGGCATATCTCAGACGAAGAGTTTCGGCTAATACTTCAGGAACAAGAGAGATACTACGCGCTCAAGGCCGCTATCAGAGCTCGACACGGCCTCGCACCGCGTGATAAAAAAAGCGGGAAAGGGCCCTCCCTGGAGGCACGCGAAAAGATAAAAAAGAGGCTGCGAGAAATTCGCGAGGAGTTCGGGAGCGAGGTGTTCGAGTAGAACTCAGGTTTAAACGCCACGCCAGCGGCTTTGAATTTACGGCCGTTATTCCGCGCTCCGTAGGTTTTGCGTAGATTTATCCATGCTCTTTTTCGCCCCGACCTTATGTACGCGGAACGGCCCCGGCCTACATTAGCAATTGCCAAAAAAAATCGATTTGGCCTACATTAGCAATTGCCAAAAGCTTATGTACGTGAAATCGATTTGGCCTACATTAGCAATTGCCAAAAGCTTATGTACGTGAAGCATTATCTGCCTGATATATAGAGACGGGGCTGGGAGGCCCGGAGGGGCGATTCGCGCCTCCCACTCGTTTCTATGAAACCCCCTGGTCCCCCCCAACAATGTTTCGGCGTCAGGGTAGTTTTCCTTTTAGGTGACGTCATCGATGACGTCACGTGACCATTGCACCGCTTGAACGAAACCTACCGAGTTTGGTTGTCATACGATGTTTCTTATTGTTTTCTTTTTTTGATGACGTCAGCATGTTTTTGCTTCTGGTGACATCATTGATGACGTCACAGTAAGGTGACAATTGGTGCACCCCCCTTGAAACGTTCATGACACATACCAAGATTGGTTGTCATATGATGTTTGTTCATGAGATATATATATATATATCACGTTTCGGAATGTACACTAATACCTCCCATGGGAGGTTAAGAGAGTCGGTTTTTAAAGAGTCGTAAGATATGCAAGGTCATTCGAAGCGTCTCTTTTCACAAATTTAGATCTCGTTAATTTAAACTTCTGTAGTTAGATACTTTACAGTTATTTCTATTGTATACATGTCACCACGAGCTATCAATAGAGATGCCCACCCTTTAACTGGTTTGTGTTATTAATGCAGAATAGAGATAAAATGTTTTATACTCGGTCAGTATGTTAGAGTATAAGGATATTTTTGTTCTTAATGAAATCGGAATAATTTTGCTTTTAGTGACATCATCGGTGACGTCACAATCACCTGGCCATGTTGGAGCACCCTCCTTGACACCAACATGACACCTACCGAATTTGGTTGTTAAACAATGTTTCTTTCACGAGCTATGTTTTTTTATTTTGATGACGGTTTTTTTTGCTTTTAAATGACGTACTCGATGACGTCACACAACACGTGACCATATTGTTGCATCCCCGTTGACACCTACATTACACCTACCGATTTTGGTTGCCATATGATGTTTCCTTCGTGAAATATAAATATTCTTTTTATTTTGATGACGTCAGCAAATTTTTGCTTCTAGTGACGTCATCGATGACGTCACAAATTACGTGACCATAGTTTTGCACCTCCCTTGACACATACATGACACCTGCCAAGTTTGGTTGTCATACGATGCTTTTTGGGGACGGACGGACGGGCATCGCGTCACGAAAACTCGAGTCGCTGGGTTACTAATATTTGTTACCATATTTGATTTGTATACCACTTTTTCTTAGGTATGGGGCTCCGCTTACGCCGCGTGGGAGCTCCGCTATGACAGTGCTAAATAACGTATGCGCATGCGCGTGCTCCGAAGATCGTAGTGTTGAATCGTTGAGTAAAGGTACGAAAGGCTGACTTCAGTCGCGCTGTTTTGCAGGCACGTACACAGGGAGAGGGGGTGCGCAGGGTGCTTCCCCCCCCCCCCCCCCCCCCTTGGCGGCCAAAAAGTGGGTCTATGCTTTTTCCATATGCTACGACTGTGCATTTCCCTCAGCCAATACTGGGTACGCTCCTGTTTTGACTAACTGTACAGTAGTAAAAGGATACTGTACAAGAGATGACAGATTTGTTTGATAACGAGGGATTTATAAAGAAAATTATAGCCTTAACTTTGGTCTAGTTTTCTTAGCATTCGCCAAAATGTGACAGTTCGCCGGTAAAACGCCGCCATTTAAAAACAAGGCTGGTTTAACCGCGCGGTACTGGAACTAGTCGTTTTTAAGCTTTTTGGGCTTGGACTATAGCATAGCGACGGGAGATGGGATCGCAAAGCACTATTGGAAAGCTTGGATACCGCCAGGAGAACATCACACTGTTTGACTTTGACGGGCTATAAAAAAAACTCAAAATAGAAGGTGGTATTTATTTGGTTCTGTTTTTTATTTGATTAATTGTAAATTAAGCTAAAAAATAGCCAGGTACACAGTTATCTGTTCTGGTGTGGTGAGGCCGCAAACCATAGCAAATTTATAGACAAATTTGTTGTTGCGCGTCCGCCAATTTTCTCCTCTGGGCATAGTGCGTAATCAATCATCAGATCATAGCACTGAAACCAACCAATTTCCTTGCTGTGTGCAGTCAAATGGTTTAATGACGCGACATTGAAAACATGAAAGCTTTAGATAGTTTTGACGTTGGATTGGCTATTTCCAAACGAGACAAGGGTTCTGGATTCGCCGAGGTCGTGTAACCACGAACATGGCTAAAAGAAAACTTAGGTGAGTGTGTGCAGGAAAATAGTTCTGTGAAAATGAAATCCATTGGGCCGTCTAGAGATCGTGTGTTCGCGAGATTGGCCAGTTCTAAATTTTTATTTTCTCGACATCAAAAGCCTAAAAGGGATTTGAAAATTCCACTGTCTTTCCGTGAGTCTTTAGTTCTTAATTGTTAAATTGAAAAAAAAAAAGAATCTACTAATAGAAAAAATTAAATAAAATTTAAATTTTTGAACTTTACAGACCTTAACTACACCAATCATTAATGAATGACTTGAAAATTCCACTGTCTTCAATCAATGAATGACTAAAATGTCCATGGTGGACCATTAGAAATTTAGGGAGGGGGTGGCAATTTTTTTGTGCATGTTTTTTTTTTTTTCGTGGGCCCGGAGATTACTCGCAAATTGCGTTTCTATATGGTATATTGAAATAATATTGAATAAATACCGACAGGAAACCCACACTCAATGTGAAAAGTACAAAGAGTGTGACAGAAGAAACCCTTGTGGCGATCACAGGCCTAGGCCAATAAAAGATTTGGGTAGAAGTGTTCAATTGAATACCACTGAGGGCAGAAAAAAAAACAGGTTTTTGGTAAGTCAATCGACTTAAGGAACCGACCATGCAGTTTTTTTTTTTATTTTATTGCCAGCCCCCCCCCCCCCCCCCCCCCCCCCTCTCTCTCTCCCCAAATTTGTAATGGTCCACACCTTATTCGCTTGAATGATGCGTGAATAGTTCATACACCTCCTTATATGGAGATCGTCACGTCACGCCAGGGGACATTGTTGTGATCAAAACACAAATCAGCAAAATCTAACCGGTTTCCCAAAAACTGCGAATTCTGTTTCCTAATGGAGGAAAAATCATGGGCAGATTTGCCAGATCACATTATTGTATCAGTTCTTTCGTACTTACGTCTTCCCCAGAGATCGCACGTTTCGCTTGTGTGTAAATCCTGGCACGAAGCATTTTGCTCACCGTTCCTTTGGCATTCTTTTCGATTCACATTTACGGCTTCGGAGGATTTCAAATACCAACGCTGTCTCGACAAATTAGGCCAATATTTCCGTCGAGTTGAAGTGTGCTGTGATCAAGCAGAAGACAAAAATCGCCAGAACGCTTGCAGAGCGATTGAAGCATTGGCAAAACTAAAGAAACGGCGAGTTGAACATATTTCCATTAGATTTATTGGCGAGAATCCTTTGTTCTACGCTGGCAAAGAATTCATTCGAAGCCTAAAAACACTCTTTGGGCCAGTCCCAGAGGGTACAGAAGCTATTTTAGGCTTGAAAAGCGTAGACTTAAGAAAACTATCAATAGCATTTGAAGACGATTTATTTCATTGCTTGGTCGAGAATAACTTTAAAATATTGGAAGAGCTGAATATCCAGAATGCTTCCTTGGTTTGCAAAGTTACTTCCGGTTGCATCTTAAAACTGGTCCAAAAGTGCAGAAAATTAATTTGCCTAGCTACTCATTATGGCAGCATCACGGAAGACATTTTATTGGCTTTCACAGAAGATGAGAGATCAGCATTACAAAACCTCTCAATATTGTGTAGAAGAGAGGAAAAATATGGTTTAGATATTTCTTCTAAGACATGGACTGTTCTTAAAAACAAACTGCCGGGCCTTAAGGTGAACCTTGCGTTTGACAGCTCTTGCCCAATGTTTAAGGTAAATGCAATTTTGAAACCTGAAATACCAGTGAGTGACCTTAGATTGGAAGTTCAAGCAAGACTTGTGTGCCAAGTTTACTTCGCTGCTGAACACTACTCCGGCACCTTGGAAACACTGTCACTATCAACCACCAACAGCCCAGAACTTGAGAATGCACTCATTCACCTTGTGACCGCCTGCACTTACCTTAGACAGTTGTATGTATTCCAGTGCTATATTTCTCAGAATGCCAAAACAGAGATCTTAAAGAGACGACCTGAGTTAAAAAGGTACTTGTTAAAAACAAGGGAAACAGATACATTCTTCCCATAACAACAACTCAGGAGTAAAATATAGCACTTTTAAATTCAGATCCCAGTGATTTATGTCTGTGGCATGGTCAAATAGATGATCGAAGGTTTATACTTGAAACAGAAAACACTTCTACGCATAGTATCCAAGGGGAGAGGGGGTGGGGAGGTGTGAACAAAACAACTTCAAGTAAGACCTCTGACATTTTTTCCAAATATATAGGTAACAATTCATAAAGTTTATGTAACAATAAAACCATGAAGAGTGAGTGATACCTCTCTTTTAGCAGCCGCCCTTTGCACTTTGCCAATTTGTTGTGGTTGCTTACTTAATTGGTACTCACAAGAAAAAAAATTAAACAGAAAATACTCGTATCTCACATTAAAAGCTTATACAACAATAGGAGTTTTTTTTATGCCCAGTGTAAACAACTTGGGCATACAGTAGCCAGTATGTGGCAAGCAAGACACTGATTTAATTATGGCTTATTTGCCATTGTTACCGAAGGGTGGTTGAAAACCCTATACCCAGGGAAGGGAGGGGGTCGCACCCCTGACGATGGCAGAAAGTCTACTCCTGATGTGCAATAGTGTAGACATACTATTTGAAAACAAAACTATAAAGCATGAGCATAAATTAAATAAATAAAAGGCATTCTAGAGCACTATGGTATGTCATAAATCTATGAGTCAAAATCTGTATATAAACATACATCCCTTGGAGAAATTGCAATGGCACAAAAAATCCCTTTTATTTTTTGGGTGGTGGTCAGGTTTTTATAAAAAAAACTCACCCTCTCCCCAACATGTCTTTGTACAGTATAATAATCAATCTTAATATCACTACCTATCTACAGTTGCTTATTAAGGAATTTGGCCTCAAACAGTTTTACACCATCTCCCATAGTTATCTGCTTTTTACATTTTTGTTGGTTTGCTCAGAGTCCACACTAATTCGCTCAAATACAAATGGACCAAATGTAAAGCCAGAGCATTTGGAATCTTTCCCCAGAGGTGACCGGAAGACTAATCTTTCGTGATTCTGACCCATTCCGTACACGGAGCAAGGATAGCCTGGCTTGTATACCAACTCCAGAACTTGATGATCCACATAGCTGAGAAAGGAATCCTTGGGATAGCCAGGGTCTTGGTGCAGTTCCAGTACATTGTCTTTATAAGTGATGTTGAAATGCACCTTGGATACCCACTTGGAGATAAGTCTATAAGATCCCGTGTACTTGGTGGGGTTAACTGGCACTTGGACCTGAAACCATAATAACATCAGTGAGAATTCAAAGCAGCTTAAAACTATTCTCCCCCCTTCCCTTATTGGGGGCCTTACCACATCTGGTCTACCTTCAGCAGTGTAGCCAGGGTCTTGAACAGGAGGGGACCCAAAAAGCCATTTCAAGGCATTTTCTCATGTATTTTAGACATTGTCTCTACATTTAACATATCACGAAATTAAGGTGACATGTGAAAAATGGTATCGTGAAAGTTAGATGACTTGAAAATTTCGTGTTTTGGGAGATGCTCAGCATCGGCGAAGTGAATTGTCGTCTTATCTCGGGAAACTCGAAAGTTGGAAATGGATCTCAGTTTCAAAATCTTTAAAATCTCTCCTTTCAAATATCTTTTCTTTTGTTTTGACCACAACACGAAGATTAAGTGTCGCGAGGTAAGAGCCGTCTTCGGCTCCTGCACAGGCGCCTCTAAACGTTAGAAATCGCGTTGCGTTCCCTGCAGAAAAGGCTAAATGTGTCTCTTTAAGTCGCGAAAATGTCATGTTCTAGGGTAAATACACATGTCTTGTGTGTTTTGGGCCCCCACCTTCATCTGATCTATCATGTAGACCGCAAGTCGTTGCGCCAGCGGTTTCACAAGAAGCTGAGCAGCGGCGGGTGCAGCATCGTGCCCACTCATCAAAACGGTTGCCCCTGGAAACGAAGTGTGAATTATTATATTGAACAATAAGATGGCTTTTTCTAGAAAAGAAAGGTTCGAACCTCATCGTCTCTCCCATTTAATACTATTTTTGTACCCGTCATATTTTCTTACCTGACGACGGGTATAGGGCTTATAAAAAAACCGAGCCTATATAGCGAAAAGGAAATAAATCAACAAAAATTTAGAATCAAAAAGCCCAAACTGTCGCGATCTCGTACCAGAACAATGAATAAAATACACCAAAATCTGGAAATCCACTCTGACAAATTTTCGTCTTTAATAAGACTTCTTCAGGGCAGACTTCTTCGTCTTTAATAAGACTTCTTCAGGGCAGACTGAGTCTGCCCTGAAGAAGTCTTATTAAAGACGAAAATTTGGCAGAGTCTATTTCAACAAAAATTTAGATATGTTTTTAAGCGTCTATAAAACCAGTGTAGTTCTACTAACTTTAAGAGTTTTTCACCCTCCCCCTCTTCGTCGAACGCAAAGAGCTGAGGCTCGGAGCGATAGCGAAACAACTCTCTTTTCACAGATGCATAGAACATTCAACCTTGTGTTGATTTTCCCTGATTCTATTCCGGCTACGAAAACCACCTAGCTTTCTCGTAGTCTTACTAGTCGTACTATTTTATAATTATTCCTCGAGCCCGAATGGGCTCTGATTCAAGAGACCGAGCCTGCTTTTGTCGGATCAAATTAGTAGGTCAGTTTGTATGTATAGCCAAAAATGTTGTTGGGCTGGTCATTTGCCATTTTATGGCTTTCAAATCCGGCATTTTTTCGCTTCTGATAGACTATAGCTTATAACCTATGAGTAGTCAACCAATCGGAATGCAGCATTGATGATTTACAACTAGTGTGATTTTACGAAATGGCGTAAGACTGGGTGGTTATGACATACAGAAAAGCCAACCTTAGCCGACTATGAAGATATGGCGAAATCATAACCCAGTTGCCCGAATCTGGGTAGATGAATGGAGGCATTGGTGGATATGGGTGAAAAAAGACCTGAAGTGCATATAATAAAAACAGGCTCACCGAGTTTTAGCTGGGGTAATAGAAGAAATCCGGCAGAGTATCCTGGGGCTATACCATCCTTGGAGACCACGAGGTACGCCCCAGAGATCTTCATTTCCCAGCCCAAGCCGAACATGGTCTGGCCGTCCGGATACACGAAGCCTGAGAAAACATAGGATACAGCACTCGCCGACATGTTTGGTGTAATCAAACTGGCTGAAAATAATATTCCGACACTAGAAAAAAGCAATCTTACAAATTTCTATGACGGTAAATGCTGAGAGATGTCAATTCCAAATTCAGTAATTGCCAATTAATCGATTGTGTTCGCCTTTATTTTTCGGTCTAAATTGGAAATATGATTCTATAGTGATATATTTACGAATTTTAAGAAATTTTGATGAAAAAACATTTTATGGTAAACCTAACCCACTGTGGCTTTGTTTACATCAGGGAAGTGGAAGTTTTACATAAAAAGGCTCATAGTCTGATCACATACTTGGTGTTAACAACTGCTGCAGCAGATCCTTGCGGACGAGCGAGGGTGACAAATCTCCAAACAGTGCCATCATAAGCTTCAATGGAAAACATGATGGTAATATTTATTAATGTTACATTACTATTAAAGGCTTGAAATAACGTCTGAATGATACGAATACGTGTTATGCCGCAAAAGACATGCAAGCGAGGGACGAAAAAAAGAATAGTTCCGTTCCTTGCTTCGCCATTAACTTCTCCGCTTGATTTTCGTTCGTGCCGACTTTCACATGCGGAGTATCTAACGTCTCCGCTTACTTCGCTAGTACAAAATAGGCCTTTACCGGTGGGTTTCCGATGCCCTGATTGACGGTTTCGCCTGGTTTCAAACGGTTTGGCCGATTACCCAAATGATATGGATGATTTTTCCTAAATGCAACGCGCGCGTTTTATTGGGGTTACACCAGCGCGTTGTCTTAGCTATCAGTCTACGGAACAGATGCTCATTTGGATAAGCAACTGGCCGGCGTCCTCGATTCCATGCGACGCCATTTTAAGTCGTCGATTCACAGGGATGAGATAACTTATCAAGCTCTTCGGTCGCATTTCTCCTCAGAAGCTCTTTTCCACCATATCAATATTTTTAGTGCGTTTCCTGAAAAAATTTTAAAAGAATTCGGCTAGAAAAGTTGCTCACGTTAAATTTTGAAATGTTTCAAAGTTTGTGCTCAAGTACAGGCTTGGGTTTATTATCATTGAGCTAGGTAGAAAGTTATCTCATCGGTGTGAAACGATGACTTAAAATGGCGTCGCATGGAATCGAGGACGCCGGACAGTGGCTTATGCAAATGAGCATCTGTTCCGTAGACTAACTGTAACTTCATGTATGCTTACCTTTGACAGATCTGCCGCTGACGAATAGAGCTGTAGCGCAGGCGCAACCCATCCCCAGTCAATATCAGAGTTGATAACGTCATTGTTGTAAGTGACCGCTCTGTTGGCTGACATACTGAAGGAAATAGATCAACTTTTAAAATACGTCGTACACTTTGTAGCGACACCCTCTGATTTATTTAACAATACTCCCTCCTCCTCTAGAAAGACGACAACTTTTCGTCGTTAGTCTACCAAATCTGCCCAATTTTCGTCGTTAGTCTACCTCACAGCCTTTTGGCCTAATAAATTCACCTTCCTCATGTCTTCCCTCAACTCTTTGCGACGTGCGCGTGAAGCCGAGGTCAGGGGGCGAACTTCGCCATCTTGTTTACAATTTTGCCAATTGGCCTCGGTCTCACGCGCGTCGCAAAGAGTTAAGGGAAGACATGGGGAAGGCGAATAAAGGCATGGTTCCTTGAAATTAACATCTATTTGAAAGGCGAAGAGAATGAAGACGCAGAAAACTATTGACTAATGTATCCAATAGAGTTGAACTGCTTCAAACACTTAAAATAATGCTCTTAAAAATGCTCCATTATTATATTAAACAAATAATAATTTTATAAGCCAAGATCAGTTAATGCGAGAAGTTTGAATTCGTGTTAATTGAGTAATATTTCCCATGAAATCAGGGATTATGGCTTACCACATGAGTTCACTTACTCTTTCAAATAAAATCCTGTATTGATCATGCGCAGCGGCCGCAAGATGTTCTGGGTAACCCAGCTTTCATATTCGTCTGCAGCAAACCGCTGGCCAAGAACACGAGCTAGCAATGCATACCCCAAATTACTGAAAAAAAAGAATAACAAATTATCATATTATATTTTAGTATTATACAAAAAAAAATAAACATCATAAAAAAATCAAAGATTTGGCGTATTTTTTATACGAAATGACCGCTACTTATGTAACATAGCTATTTCTCTTGCCAAACAACATAGGGAGTATTGAGGTTCTAAGTGAATACGGATAAAACGAATCCTTTTAACAAAAAAGAAATATTGTCTAGTTTGATAGCTTCGATATCGTATATGAAAAACTGTGTTACACCCTGTATACCTATAGCTTGGCTCTGCTCCCGGCGGTGATTTCAGCTCAGTTGTCCTCAGCCAATCCAGCACATACGAAGTGTTGACTGCACACAAATATCTAGGACTTCTCGACCAGCCGGGACCACAGGGAGCCTCTCTTGGTAGACCAGACGTGTGGCTGAGTATATTCCTGTTATAGACATATATTTCAGTCATAAGTGCTGATATGATAGACATATTTAGCCATAAGTGCTGATATGATAGACATATTTAGTCATAAGTGCTGATATGATAGACATATTTAGTCATAAGTGCTGATATGATAGACATATTTAGTCATAAGTGCTGATATGATAAACATATTTAGGCATAAGTGCTGATATAATAAACATATTTAGTCATAAGTGCTGATGTGATAAACATATTTAGTCATAAGTGTTGATATGGTAGACATATTTAGTCATAAGTGCTGATATGATAAACATATTTAGTCATAAGTGCTGATATGATAAACATATTTAGTCATAAGAGCTGATATGATAGACATATTTAGTCATAAGTGCAGATATGATAAACATATTTAGTCATAAGTGCTGATATGATAAACATATTTAGTCATAAGAGCTGATATGATAGACATATTTAGTCATAAGGGCTGGTATGATAGACATATTTAGTCATAAGGGCTGATATGATATACATATTTAGTCATAAGGGCTGATATGATAGACATATTTAGTCATAAGGGCTGATATGATAGACATATTTAGTCATAAGGGCTGATATGATATACACATTTAGTCATAAGGGCTGATATGATAGACATATTTAGTCATAAGGGCTGATATGATAGACATATTTAGTCATAAGGGCTGATATATTTGACATATTAAGTCACAAGGGCGGATATGTCTCAAGAACAAAACTTATCATAATAAAGCAATTTATTGAAGGAAACATAATGGTACTTTGTTATTGTGGCTTATTTTAATCTCACAATGTTTAGTAATATGTAGAATATAGAGTATCTATTGCTACAATCAACAGCCACACGTGCATAAGTGTTATCCTTGGAACCTGGCCTTTAAGAGATATGCTCTCTATGCTGGACCCTGGCCTTTAGCAGAAACACGCTCTCTCTGTCCCTATAAACTGGACCCTGGCCTTTAGCAGAAACATGCTCTCTTTCTCCCTATAAACTGGACCCTGGCCTTTAGCAGAAACATGCTCTCTTTCTCCCTATAAACTGGACCCTGGCCTTTAGCAGAAACATGCTCTCTCTGTCCCTATAAACTAGACCCTGGCCTTTAGCAGAAACACGCTCTCTCTGTCCCTATAAACTGGACCCTGGCCTTTAGCAGAAACATGCTCTCTTTCTCCCTATAAACTGGACCCTGGCCTTTAGCAGAAACATGCTCTCTTTCTCCCTATAAACTGGACCCTGGCCTTCAGCAGAAACATGCTCTCTTTGTTCCTAAACTAGAGCCTGGCCTTTAGCAGAAACATGCTCTCTTTGTCCCTATAAACTGGACTCTGGCATTCAGCAGAAACATGCTCTCTCTGTCCCTATAAACTGGACCCTGGCCTTTAGCAGAAACATGCTCTCTTTCTCCCTATAAACTGGACCCTGGCCTTTAGCAGAAACACGCTCTCTCTGTCCCTATAAACTGGACCCTGGCTTCCAGCAGAAACATGCTCTCTTTGTTACTAAAGACACTGGCTTCCAGCAGAAATATGCTCTCTTTGTTCCTAAACTAGACCCTGGCCTTTAGCAGAAACATGCTCTCTCTGTCCCTATAAACTGGACCCTGGCCTTTAGCAGAAACATGCTCTCTCTGTCCCTATAAACTGGACCCTGGCCTTTAGCAGAAACATGCTCTCTTTCTCCCTATAAACTGGATCCTGGCCTTTAGCAGAAACATGCTCTCTTTCTCCCTATAAACTGGACCCTGGCCTTTAGCAGAAACAAGCTCTCTCTGTCCCTATAAACTAGACCCTGGCCTTTAGCAGAAACACGCTCTCTCTGTCCCTATAAACTAGACCCTGGCCTTTAGCAGAAACATGCTCTCTCTGTCCCTATAAACTGGACCCTGGCCTTTAGCAGAAACACGCTCTCTCTGTCCCTATAAACTAGACCCTGGCCTTTAGCAGAAACATGCTCTCTCTGTCCCTATAAACTGGATCCTGGCCTTAAGCAGAAACAAGCTCTCTCTGTCCCTATAAACTGGATCCTGGCTTCCAGCAGAAACATGCTCTCTCTGTCCCTATAAACTGGACCCTGGCCTTTAGCAGAAACACGCTCTCTCTGTCCCTATAAACTGGACCCTGGCCTTTAGCAGAAACACGCTCTCTCTGTCCCTATAAACTGGATCCTGGCCTTTAGCAGAAACATGCTCTCTTTCTCCCTATAAACTGGACCCTGGCCTTTAGCAGAAACATGCTCTCTCTGTCCCTATAAACTGGACCCTGGCCTTTAGCAGAAACATGCTCTCTTTCTCCCTTTAAACTGGACCCTGGTGTTCAGCAGACACATGCTGTCTCTGTTCCCAAACTGGACCCTGGCCTTCAGAAAAATATGCATGCTCTCTCTGACCCTGATGCATGATCTGGTATGTACGTAGTAGTCGTTTGAGAATTTTATTATTTACCTCAATGTGATTTTCTGGGCATTGAATGGGTTGGAAACTTGGAATCGAGGCTCGTACTTCTCGAGTGGGTCGTCAATGCTGGTCACGTGACCACGCTCGAGCAAGATCAGAACAAACAGCGCCTAAAAACAGATATGTCAAATGAAAGACTCGAGGCAGACTAAAGGCAGAAGATTCATGCTGATTTGAATATCTGTTTTATTGACGCGGCCCTGCTAGTTTTTTTCCTGCGCAACCGTCTCAGTGTCAAGGAGGGCTAGACAAGAGATTATGACCCTGCTGTTTGTGCGATTCTGATGTCATTCGACAGAGCCAAAAAAGCTTGCTGGGCCGGGCTTTGCTTTCTATTCGGACATCCGTCTTAAACAGAAGAAAAAGTCTTTGCAAATAAGGTGGAAAAACGTACCGTCAATACTTTACTGACGCTGGCCACCCTGAAGACCGTGTTAGCATCAGGAGTCTGGAGAGAGTCACGTGGATCCCTGACGCCATGGCTTTGTTGCCAAACAATTACATCCCTGAACACGACGTTGGCTGATATCGCCTTCTGTGCGAAAAACAAGTACTAGCAGTCAATTTGAATACTTACAAAAAGATGGCGTAATACATCATCATCGTCGTCAATACCAGGACCACCATTGTTAATCATCGTCATCAACACCACGGCTATCATCATCACTATAAATACTACCACCACCATTATCAGCAGCACCATTTTCGTCAACACCACCAGCGTCATCACGATCATCATCGTATTACATTTGAGAAAAATATCTGACATTTTTTTGCTAACTCTAAATCAAGGGGAGGGTTTTCCTGTAATCTGGATACCTAACCTTTAAAATATCAAACTAACCAGGGAGGGGAGACTAGTCAATGTATTGAACAGCAGTCTGTTATTCTTCAGTGCGGGAGTGACTGTGGAGGGGAGGTAGCGAGGAAGATTGCTCTGTGACGGAGTGAACGGACAGGGTTTGTTGTTCAACTTCAGTAGACTCTGTAAGAAGCAAAAGAAGCTCATTATGCTTCTGCATAGATAGGAATGTACGGAAAAGGCGAAGGAGGGGAGAGAAAGGTAGAAGGGGGACGATGATGGCAAGGGGTCACCTGGCATATGAGAGGGGGTAGGTAGGAGAGGGGACGAGGAAGAGGATGAGAGGGAAAGTTTGGGAGCCGGGTTCATGAATCAGAATGCTAAAATGGCTACGAAAAAAGGATTGACTAAGGATAATTGGAAATGGCATATAATGACAAACGAATGGCTTATGATGGCTGATAGCTTTATATTTCTAATGTTGACTAAAGAACGTCTCTCTTACCTTACCCCACCCCTTACCAGGTTACTCCCTGCTACAGCTACTTACACTGGCATCATATGGCGGCTGCTTCTGTTCTGCGGATGGCTAAAAAATCAAGCAGGACCACTTTACAGATGACCAATCACGGCAAACGCTTCGACACACAGTCACCCAAATACTTAATCAATTACCAGACTTTAATCTGATATAATCTTTAGTTTATTTAATAGTCTTTTTGTATTGTTGTATTTTGGAATGGAAGAATTAACATTCTTTAAGTTTAAGCGTTTACAAGGAACCCTCGAGACAGATTGATTGATTGACCTTTACAAGGAGAAACCCTCGAGACAGATTGATTGATTGATTGACCGATCGATCGATTGATTGATTGACCTTTATTTTACTACGGTAGATTCATTAGTTCGAAAACTTCTTTACATGAAAGCCGTAACAAGGTTAATCCCTAAAATAGATACATTAGTAAATGCTAATATTATATATATACAAAAATTAGTTAGTTTCTGGTGCATATTTGAAAGCTTAGATTTGAATATAGACCTTGAATTGGATGTTTTGATACTTAATGGCAACGAATTCCATAAAGACGCACCCCTATATAAAAATTAACCAAATCAGTTTTGGAATAAGAGGTATATCTACGTTATGCCCAGAATCTCTAAGTTTTAACTCATAAGGATTATTTTCTGAGGTCTTTGTGAACAGTTCACTTAGATATGTAGGCACTGATTTAGTGACAATTGTGTTATACATAAATCACGCTAAATGTTTTTGACGACTGGACTCAAGGTCTGCCCAATTAAGTTCATTTAAGATACGCGCTGAGCGTACGTCATAACTCTAAAAAGATATGATACGAGCCGCACGAATTTGCAACTTTTGGAGTTTTGTAGCAAGTCCCTGGTCTAGTTTCTCCCAGACAACGTCGCAGTAGTCAAACACAGGTTGAATCAGTGATTTATAGATAACATATTTTAGGGAAAGGAGCATATTTTTCTAGAAGCACAACTAGATCAGATATGCCTTGATCTATATAAAGATACCATTCATTTGTGACATTGAGCAGTGCAGTAACTGTGGAGTGTAAAGAACAGAATCCAGACTGGTATTTTGTTTAAAGGTTATTTGTGCTTGAATATGATAAGAACTGATCATAAATAACCCTTTCGCAGATTTTTGATAATACTGGAAGGACTGGTATAGGTTTGTAGTTTTGGGAAAGGTTGCGTTCATTACCTTTAAATGAAGGAAATACTTTTGCTAATTTCTAATTTGAAGGAAAAGATCTAGAGTCTATCGATTTGTTTATAATTGCCGTCAAAACAATGGCTGCCTCGTGCAGAGTACACGATATGTTATCTAAACCAGTGGCCTTATTTGTAGACAATTTCTCTATCAACTTTAAAACTATAGGAACAGAAGTGTGCAGTAATTCAAAAGACGTCGAAGTTGGTTGGATATATGATTTGAAATGGGTCTCGCTAAAGAGCTAACCGTGAGCGTAAAATGATCATTTAATGCCTCACTAATATCTTAGGGCATAGTAAGAGTATTATCGCCTATTTCAATTTCATTGATAGATGTGCTACTTGTACTTTTGTGATAACTTATTTGGTTTATAGTTCCCAAGTTCTTTGGATTGCCACTATTTGACCCTAATTGTGTCTTATAATATTTTGCCTTTGCCGGCTTTATTTTATTATTAACTCTGTTTCTTTCCTTCTTAAACATATCCCATAAAAGTGGACCTCTTAAAATTAGAGCTTTTCTTTTCAAAGGGTCTCTGTTAGTAATGTGTTTGTTTTATTTCAGAAGTTATCCATGGCGACAGCTTTTTACGAACTCTTCGTGTTCTTAAAGGGGCGTGGCTATTTGCCACATTAAGAAAAAGTTTCTCAAAGCAGTCAACCATTTCATCGATAGTCGTGTATTTCTCAAAACAGTCAACCATTTCATCGATAGTCGTACATTTCTCAAAACAGTCAACCATTTTATCGATAGTCGTGCATTTCTCAAAACAGTCAACCATTTCATCGATAGTCGTGCATTTATCAAAACAGTCAACCATTTCATCGATAGTCGTACATTTCTCAAAACAGTCAACCATTTTATCGATAGTCGTGCATTTCTCAAAACAGTCAACCATTTTATCGATAGTCGTGCATTTCTCAAAACAGTCAACCATTTCATCGATAGTCATGCATTTCTCAAAACAGTCAACCATTTCATCGATAGTCGTGCATTTCTCAAAACAGTCAACCATTTCATCGATAGTCGTGCATTTCTCAAAACAGTCAACCATTTCATCGATAGTCGTGCATTTCTCAAAACAGTCAACCATTTCATCGATAGTCGTGCATTTCTCAAAACAGTCAACCATTTCATCGATAGTCGTGCATTTCTCAAAACAGTCAACCATTTTATCGATAGTCGTGCATTTCTCAAAACAGTCAACCATTTCATCGGTAGTCGTGCATTTCTCAAAACAGTCAACCATTTCATCGATAGTCGTGCATTTCTCAAAACAGTCAACCATTTCATCGATAGTCGTGCATTTCTCAAAACAGTCAACCATTTCATCGATAGTCGTGCATTTCTCAAAACAGTCAACCATTTCATCGATAGTCGTGCATTTCTCAAAACAGTCAACCATTTTATCGATAGTCGTGAATTTCTCAAAACAGTCAACCATTTTATCGATAGTCGTGCATTTCTCAAAACAGTCAACCATTTCATCGATAGTCGTGCATTTCTCAAAACAGTCAACCATTTCATCGATAGTCGTGCATTTCTCAAAACAGTCAACCATTTCATCGATAGTCGTGCATTTCTCAAAACAGTCAACCATTTCATCGATAGTCGTGCATTTCTCAAAACAGTCAACCATTTCATCGATAGTCGTGCATTTCTCAAAACAGTCAACCATTTCATCGATAGTCGTGCATTTCTCAAAACAGTCAACCATTTTATCGATAGTCGTGAATTTCTCAAAACAGTCAACCATTTCATCGATAGTCGTGCATTTCTCAAAACAGTCAACCATTTCATCGATAGTCGTGCATTTCTCAAAACAGTCAACCATTTCATCGATAGTCGTGCATTTCTCAAAACAGTCAACCATTTCACCGATAGTCGTGCATTTCTCAAAACAGTCAACCATTTCATCGATAGTCGTGCATTTCTCAAAACAGTCAACCATTTCATCGATAGTCGTGCATTTCTCAAAACAGTCAACCATTTCATCGATAGTCGTGCATTTCTCAAAACAGTCAACCATTTCATCGATAGTCGTGCATTTCTCAAAACAGTCAACCATTTCATCGGTAGTCGTGCATTTCTCAAAACAGTCAACCATTTCATCGATAGTCGTGCATTTCTCAAAACAGTCAACCATTTCATCGATAGTCGTGCATTTCTCAAAACAGTCAACCATTTCATCGATAGTCGTGCATTTCTCAAAACAGTCAACCATTTCATCGATAGTCGTGCATTTCTCAAAACAGTCAACCATTATATCGATAGTCGTGAATTTCTCAAAACAGTCAACCATTTTATCGATAGTCGTGTATTTCTCAAAACAGTCAACCATTTCATCGATAGTCGTGCATTTCTCAAAACAGTCAACCATTTCATCGATAGTCGTGCATTTCTCAAAACAGTCAACCATTTCATCGATAGTCGTGCATTTCTCAAAACAGTCAACCATTTCATCGATAGTCGTGCATTTCTCAAAACAGTCAACCATTTCATCGATAGTCGTGCATTTCTCAAAACAGTCAACCATTATATCGATAGTCGTGAATTTCTCAAAACAGTCAACCATTTTATCGATAGTCGTGTATTTCTCAAAACAGTCAACCATTTCATCGATAGTCGTGCATTTCTCAAAACAGTCAACCATTTCATCGATAGTCGTGCATTTCTCAAAACAGTCAACCATTTCATCGATAGTCGTGCATTTCTCAAAACAGTCAACCATTTCATCGATAGTCGTGCATTTCTCAAAACAGTCAACCATTTCATCGATAGTCGTGCATTTCTCAAAACAGTCAACCATTTCATCGATAGTCGTGCATTTCTCAAAACAGTCAACCATTTCATCGATAGTCGTGTATTTCTCAAAACAGTCAACCATTTCATCGATAGTCGTGCATTTCTGAAAACAGTCAACCATTTCATCGATAGTCGTGCATTTCTCAAAACAGTCAACCATTTTATCGATAGTCGTGCATTTCTCAAAACAGTCAACCATTTCATCGGTAGTCGTGCATTTCTCAAAACAGTCAACCATTTCATCGATAGTCGTGCATTTCTCAAAACAGTCAACCATTTCATCGATAGTCGTGCATTTCTCAAAACAGTCAACCATTTCATCGATAGTCGTGCATTTCTCAAAACAGTCAACCATTTCATCGATAGTCGTGCATTTCTCAAAACAGTCAACCATTTCATCGATAGTCGTGAATTTCTCAAAACAGTCAACCATTTTATCGATAGTCGTGTATTTCTCAAAACAGTCAACCATTTCATCGATAGTCGTGCATTTCTCAAAACAGTCAACCATTTCATCGATAGTCGTGCATTTCTCAAAACAGTCAACCATTTCATCGATAGTCGTGCATTTCTCAAAACAGTCAACCATTTCATCGATAGTCGTGCATTTCTCAAAACAGTCAACCATTTCATCGATAGTCGTGCATTTCTCAAAACAGTCAACCATTTCATCGATAGTCGTGCATTTCTCAAAACAGTCAACCATTTCATCGATAGTCGTGCATTTCTCAAAACAGTCAACCATTTCATCGATAGTCGTGTATTTCTCAAAACAGTCAACCATTTCATCGATAGTCGTGCATTTCTGAAAACAGTCAACCATTTCATCGATAGTCGTGCATTTCTCAAAACAGTCAACCATTTCATCGATAGTCGTGCATTTCTCAATAGTGTCGCAAGGCACAAGTTTAAGGTCTTTTCTAAAAGCGGCTCCATCGAACTTTTTAAAGAAACGAAAAGTTACATATTTTTGTTTGTTATTAGATGGAACGGCAAATTTACGAACCGCATACACGAGACTATGATCACTTATTCCAATATGCACAACACCCGATTTGACAATACGAGAGAAGTCATTTGTTAAGATCTATTCGAGTGCTTGTTGTAGGGCTAATTCTTGTGGGTCCAGAAATTAATTGATTGAGTTGATAAATCAAACAGAATTATTTTAGTTTTGACAAATTACCTGTTCCATCTTCTGCTAAGTAATTACAGTTTAAGTCCCCTAATATAATTTGTTCTTTAGATTCTACGTCAAGAGCTTGAATAATAGATTCTGGCTGATCAAAAAAACCCTCAGAGATATTTGCTGGAGGCCCATAAACCGCCATAATATTAAATGATTTGCTGTTTGGTTTTCTAATGTCAACTGATAGAATTTCAAGATCGCTGTCAATAGTTAAATCATTTCGAAAACGGTGGTCTATGTTAGAACGTAGATAAATACATACACTGCCTCCATTACGATTTCGGTCTTTCCTTAGAACTGAAGAGCCATCAATATGAACTAAATTCAGACAGACGGACAGACAGACAGGCAGGCAGGCGGACAGACACACCGACAGACAGACAGACAGACAGACAGAGAGACAGACACACCGACAGACAGACAGACACACCGACAGACAGACAGACACACCGACAGACAGACGGTCACGGTAACTCGAAAAGATCTTTCTTTAGCCTAATTTAGGAATATAAGTACAAGGATATAATCTAAGAACATGTTCCATCTTTGGCTCACTAAATTCAATCGTTTTTTCTACTGCATCGGTATTAGCTGCTAAGATGACAATAACGGCTGACAGAGTTGTGTCATGTGCATGCAAGTGAATCGTGCGCGCTTTTCAATGACTGAGAGACAAATTGCTTTCGAAGTAAAAGTTGAGTTTGTAAATGAGCCCAGCTAGATGCAAAGTTATTAGGCGTCGCGAGACACGGTCCTGATTTACACAAGGTGCAGTCCAACATGTCGGCATGCATGGAACATAGGGTGAGGTACATACAAACAATCACTTCGTTGTCCTAAATTCTATTATTAAATTTGTATAGATATACATCCTGCTGGTTGTAATAAGCTCAGATCATTAGCTACCCGCCACACAAAAGAGCTCTCTGTGGATAACAGTGGGGTTGAAATATATCTCTATAAACCACAGTTTGTATAATCTAATGAGTGGGGTTTTTTTTCACGTAATAGAGCCCATCTTTGTTCATCGAAGGCGGAAGAAGTATTTAGTTAAGTTATCGTTCGTCCAAGAACAATTTTGGCGCCATTGGGATTCGTGACTGCATGCAGTACAAGCACAACCAACTGCGTGTTTGACAAAGCGGCTATTAACGTTAGCTAACAATAAGGGCATCACACACGGCTCGCTGTGTCAAGACTCCCATTTGCTCGCGGCATGATAGAAATTTGGCAGCGCCCCCACCCATACCTCTTACACCATCCACCGATAACAAGCTACAAACATTATAATAGGTGAAAAACCTCTTCATAACCAACATTTACATTCTACCGATCCATCCCTACAATTAGTAGATAGTTTGTTAAAGAATGTCGATCGACCGCTCTTTTGTTATTGTTTATATTAAAAAACTTGAATAAATTGGTGTGAATGGATGCTAAGGTATGCGTAACGCATACTTGGTATGTATGTTACTCGGTATTGTACGGGATCGTAAAATGGCGGCTTAAGTTGTGGTCTTTACATGCCGGTCTCAATATTGCATAAGTTTTTTGTAAAATGCATAAGATAAAACAGCGATGAAGGTCGCAACACCGGTATCCCTTAAACAAGGCAAACAGTGCCTTTATTTTATGCTCCGGCATGACATCAAGTCCCACAAAAATCTATTTCCGACGGCTAATTAAAGCAAGCAACTGAGAATTTCCATCAGATATCGCAACTTGTTCATAGGTATTAAACCGTTTTTTTCTTGCAAATTCAAGGCTGTATTTTCAAACGTAAACAATACAACCAAAGAGATTGCGGATTCCAGTTAAAAAACTCCACTGAACACTCTTTAAGGCGACAATAGCAGGAAAGGAAAAAATACTCAATATGGTCACTTACCTTTTGGCGTGTCAAGTTTGTAGCTAGCTGCCAGACAAAGAGTGCAACGAAGACAAGAAGTGTGGCAAGAAGGATCTGTATGGTGAGTCTCTGGCGCACGATTCGTCTTCTGCTTGATGTGACGATCGAAACGGAAGAATTGGTGTCATTAGAAGAGGAGTTTGTGTCATTTGTAGAGGATTTGGTGGCGAAGAAACCGTAATCGGATGCCATGGAGGTTCGCTGGCCGAGTCCAACCCACCAGTCTCCTCTGAGAAAAGAAATAACCATATTAGTCTTAAATCCTCAAAAGTTACTACTCGATTCTTGGAAAAGAGGACATCAACACATCAATAACATGTGTGAGTTGCGTGTCAGCAAGGGTAACGATATAAAATCAAATCACAAAATCTAGAATTAAAATGACCTTATGATTCTGTTAACCCCTTGCCGACATAAAACCTCTCCGCTCGTCTGCATCGAGGGAACGTGATAGGACTAGCAGTAGAGACCCGTGCCGACATCTCCATTACTACTCCATTACTACGTTTTCATGTGGTGTACAGAGGGGTGTGGGATATTTGAAAAGGTCTATAAAGACACCCATCCGATCTCCCTACAAAAGGAGGGCTGAGCTTATATTAAGGAGTACCCCAGGCCACGCCCAAATGGCATGATAAACATACAAGACAAAGGTTGCCCAAGAAATAGCACCTTGTGTCTAAGAGAACGTAATAACAATGCAATAAAATAATAATGTTATTAACAATAACCAGCATTATTAACATTCACTAAGCTTTGAAAGTTAAACAAAAACGTGTAAATTATGACAAAGAATGAACTGATTAGAACAGCAATGACATAAAGTTTGTTTCTTTTCTCACTCTTTCTTCAATCTTCTCGCATACCTTCGTCCCGCCCATCATTTTCTAAACCATAGAGGTTGGAAACTTGGAAAAAAATATTTCTCAACATTGCTCAAGATTAATTAATCCTTTACATGAGAGTACGTATGTAAAGCTGAACAGTAACTGGTCGCTTCGTCAAATATATGTTACGTTTGTATGATGAAATGTACTGCTTATTATCCTCCGATCATTTTGTGACCTTGTGCGGTGATGATTCTACGGGTGTTAAAAATAAGGATAGTGGACGATTATAACAAAATGATAAACAAATAGTAGTTATTTTTGTAGTCTTTTTAATTTTAGTCTTGATTAATCATAATCTGTTGTAGTCTTATTAAGGGGTTCAACGTGTCTATTTCAGAACAAAATGCTTCAAAGTGGCTTGGAGGTTGGACTACCGCGGCTTTGTCTCTGTTGTGTGAATGTGATTGAAGTGATACGTGAGGTGAACCAATTAACATTCCACCGCCTTGTCCCCTTTTGTCCTACTTATTCAGCGACGCGTGAGAAATGGGTTAATAGAAGAGCAATTGTATAGAAAATATTGGCAATACATGGATGTAGGCGTCTGTAGGCAATCAATGGTTTATCGTTTGTGTTTGTTTTTTATATAATAAAAAACTCGCTAGACCTACACGCACCCGTAATCGCATAAGGCAACGTAGTTCATTGCTTTATTTGTTTTATTTGTTTTATTCGCAGAGGAAATAGAGGGAGGGGGTTGCAGGTATCGTTTTTCTTTCTTCCGCCGTCTATTATTAGGCATGCACTATTCTTAATTGATCTAAAACCATTTTACATAACTTGATACAAAAAAATTCTATGATGAATTTTTAGCGTCACGGTGCTTATTTCATGTTTGGTCTGAGGGGCCCTAATTTGAGTTGGCGCTTTCTTGCAGGTGTTTGGGCAGGGGGGGTCGACTTGCTTAAGACTGGGATGTCCCGATATCCAAAACACCTGACTCTATGTGCAGCGAAATCCCGAAAATCTATACTAGTGTCAGCCTAGTCCCAGGCGTTCTTATCGGGTTTCCTGTAGTTGGGTTTCCTGTGGATGGGAAGAGTTGTGACGTCACAGGAAGTCCCAGCCCCCAGGCTAACTCACGGTTTATCTCTGAGCACAGGAAACCCGGTAAGAACGCCTGGGACTAGGCTGTACTAGTGTAAGACATACAGTGGAACCTCTTTATAGAGGACACTTTCCAAGGTCCCGATTTCCTTGCCAGTTAAACTTTGTAAATTGTACCTTTGTTAACGGGACACATCGCGGACTTATTTCATGCTCCAGCCTTTAATAATCTCTAAACCTGCATTGATTTTTTTGCATTTTTGTCGAGAAGGAAAATACCCTAAAAGCTTTTCAATTTATATTTTGAGGTTATGCGTTACAGGTTTTCCTGTACTTGTAAATTAGGACCCTATTCAAAAGGAATATTGGTAACCATATTCGTAACAGGGAGAAGACTTCATATCAGCTTCAAATGAAAGTAAAAAATGATAAATAAATGCCTAGTGGTCTGTCCGTCTTAGCGCGTGCTAACCAGTGCTAAGAGCAGCGAAGCACTGTTTTCCCTTGTTCAAAAGGTATCGGTTTCAAGGTAATCCACAATTTGGGTGATCGTTTTCAAAATTATAATCCGGGGCCGTTCTCCACAAAAACACACTGATAAGTATGGTTAACACTGATAACTATGGTTTTACTGACAATGAAGGACGAGGACGCTTGCGCTGAATAAACCAAACCATTCGTATAATATATATCTGGCAACGAGCTGTTTGTATTTTTGTATTTCAGCGCGCTTTTTTGCGATCTTTACATGAAATAAACACAACAAACAATAACACTAATACGAGGGATTAATTCGACTTTCTCTCGATTTTAAAATCACAAGATGTCAGCCCATTGAGCTATAAAGTTATCTGTAAACAAGGGCATTTAATTCCACACTCGAGCAGCGTG
Source organism: Nematostella vectensis (assembly GCF_932526225.1). Taxonomy (NCBI): domain Eukaryota; kingdom Metazoa; phylum Cnidaria; class Anthozoa; order Actiniaria; family Edwardsiidae; genus Nematostella; species Nematostella vectensis. The sequence continues at coordinate 15,055,882 of NC_064043.1, read as the reverse complement.
AGAAGCTTTGACAAAACGCTACCAGCAGTGTGTAAGGATGATCGACAAGTAGTCGTTGTTCTGCTCGAGTGACCGAGCCAAAACATCGCTCTCTTCGCCATTCAGGCGTTCAGAATCATAATTTACCAACATACAAGCCGTAGTATAATGATATGATTAAATTTAGTTATGCTTACCTGTCTTATTTTACCATCCTGAGCTCATCTTATCGTCTTCATGGTTGTTTGAGTACGGTCTGTTTATCCGTTGAAAGTCTTAATTTATTCAATTTATGTAAATCCCTAGCAAACCGGGATTTTAAAATCATTTATAATATAATACCTAATATATTTGTATTATATTTGTATTTATATTTACGAATCATCCAAAGATAAAGTCCAGAAATAAATGAACTTTGTAGGACCCTACTTCGCTTTCTTGGCTGGCATCACAATCGAAATGAAACCGTCTCCTCGGTCTTCCTGTGGAAAAGGTTAATATATAGATTTTGGCATTGCCTAAAAGCGGAGCTCGTAACGACAAAATCTCGCTTAATTTCGCTTAAATATTTAAGAAATATTAAATATTATTATATTTGTTTTTTTGACAACGTCAACGATTTCACAGATCACGCGACCAATTTGTTAACCCCCCTTCCCCCCACCCTTGACATCTACATGACACATAACAAGTTTAGTTGTCATACGATGTTTCCGGCGTCAGGGTAGTTTTACTTTATAGACGTCATCAATGACGACACATGACAATCTCATTGCACCCCACTTGAAACAAACATCACACCCGAGTTTTCTGGCTATTTTTAGTAACCACCACCCCACCACTCCGCGTGAGGATTTGCTCCTTTTATTTTGTCCTACACCCCCGCGGGTTGCGTGTTGTTGTTTTGCCAACTCGATAGGAATGAAAAGAGATCATGTAAAATAACTCGTAAGAAGAAAACAAGTCTAACTAAAGTAAGCAAGATTGGCAAATATACTCACAGAAAGCTTAATCCCTGAATAGTAAACTATCCGACACTGCATCCATTGTGTCATCGCATAAGATTGGGGATAAATTTGGCTCATGGTCGGTCTAGTCCCCTTTCACAGCACTGCCAACCGATGGACCCCTTTCTCCCAAACCAATATTTCCTTGGGGCCATCGGTTACTAAGAAAAGGGGGAAGGAGTCACCCTTCCCAGCTTAGCACTTTGTGAGTTTGACAGTTGGTTAACTACCAACTGTCAAACTCCTAATTAATAACTCTATCTTCTCCCCATACCTAAAGGACATCCAAACACCCAGATAGGCTTGTACTCCCTCACATGAGATTTAGACGCCAGACGTGCGGACGCCCCTGCAGGATTGAGGACCTTTTCCAACTGCATGTAAAACAGGGCTGTATGGCGGTTGGACCAACCAATATGATCCATAATTTCGGAAAGTTCAGCGCCTGTCAAGGCGAGGGTGATTGCACACCCAGCTCTAAAGCCATGCAATGTCTCTCCTTCATCTGCTTTCAAGTCCTTCAAGTAGCCTTTTAGCCTCGCCTCAGCCGCGGATGAGGACAGAGGCGAGTCTCAAACTCCGAGGTCTGGTGTAACCGGGCGAAAAAGGTAACCCCTTAAATCAATTCCTATATCGCGCGCCACTTCCATGTATTGCTCTATACCTCGTATCTGGCATATCTCCAGCTGGGGATTTCTTCTCACCCCAAAGACATTTCCATCGCCACCTCTGAGGGTTTTCCCCCAGATGTGATTGAAGAGAAACCCGTCATTCTGAGGAAACCTCAACATCTCTGCAACTTTTATTTGCCCCAGGTCGCTCGGTCTGTCTTCACTGAAAAAGGCCATTTTATGGTACGCCTGGTCGCGAACTATGATGAAGCGATCGATATTTCTCTTTGCCTTATTCATCTCGCTGTCTAAATGCAAAGCTAATTGCGAGAGTTTGTCCATTCTAGCTTGGAGTTGCCCTGCGGTTATCAACCTCAGGTGGTCTTTAAGCGACTTATCCACTGCCGGGTTGCCCAAACCTAACCGTTTATCCCATTCGCTGTCTCTTCCCATAGCGTGAAATATAGCCCTTAGCTTTCCGATATAAGAGTCAACTGTCTTGTAAGATAGGTGGGTCGGGCAGCCACAGCCGAAGTGTCCTTTCTTTACGATAAACCGACATGAGAGACGATGCACCTGAGTTCTCCCATCTTTGTCTTTGGAGACCAAGAAGCGGCAAATATCTCGTGGCGTTACCGTTGCTATGGAAACGTATCCAGGGAGCGCCTCCAGGAACTCCTCTAGTTCGCGTCTCAAGAGCCTTTTGTTTGGCATAACTGGTAGCCCTGTCAAAATCCCATAACTGCTGCAGTCGCCTATCAACTTTGTGTAGGTCCACGCTTATCTTCTTAACCGGGGACTGGGGCAAGACTCGCCTCCTATAGCCGCATTGCTGGCAAAACCGGAAATCTTGATCATTGTCATGGGAACATACGGGGCATCTGACCGAGGGGGGAAATAATTTGGCGATAACCGGGAGGTCCTGCACAGGGGAGAAAGAGAAAATAGAGAACAGTGGTAGGGGAACATCCTCTTTTATTCACACGTCGCGGGCCTATTTGATTTATAAGGAACTTTGACAGCTTATGATGTCTATGATATCTAAATTACTAATCTCACTTACTAAATTACTGTTACGTTTATCAGGGTGGGCTTACAGTCCAAATTCTACGAGAAAAGCCCAGGCGTCACCCTCGACCGCATGTCCCTCTGTCCAGCCTGTCTTTGAAGGGTAGAGTAAAGCTGAAGCATCCCCTCTCTCTGCCACTTTGCATGTCCTTCGGGAAAAACGTTGAATCAAGGGCCACCAAAATTCCCTTGGCCGTCGATGACTATAACTGTACACGATTGTGTGTAGCCTTTCAGGAACCTCAACACTGGGCCTATCAACGTACTCGGGGGAAAAACGTAAGGGCGCTTCATCTCTGTTGAGAAGCGTGTCAGGTCCTGCGCAAACAAGTTTACTCCAAGCGAGCCCGGGGACGGGTATGGTGTGAAGTGCGGGAGAGGTCTTCCCGCTTTGTCGGTCATGGTGTTCGAATCTAGGTCCATGAGGTCACAGGAGTGTCCGAAGATGTCTCCTAACTGCTGTTGTACCAACTTCCACACTCTAGGTGCCAGTTTGCGATCCCCTACTGACAATCTACGCGATGGGGGGTCAGCTGGATTGAGGAGAGTCGGAACATAAGACATGCGGAGCTGTACATTCAACTGCATTGTCGAGAAGAACAATTCTTTAAGAGCCACGTTGAGGGCGTGGCTACGGCTCCCTTGGTTACTCCAAGCATAGACGACCGCTTGGTTATCCACCAACATGTCAACGGGTGCGTTTCTCAAATGACTGCTAAAAGCGCGCACAACGTGATTGACCGCTCTAGCTTCCTTGGTTGCGATGTCGAGGGACATTTCCTCCGCTGTCCAGTAGTCGGACGTCTCCAGGTGAGGGGTATATGATAAGACGACTCCACCCCAACCAGTGAGAGAGGCGTCCGACGCCAGTTGCACCTGTATGTGTCTCTCATCACGCCATGGCAGTGGTTCATCCCATCATTCAAGGAATAGCCAGTGGCTTATTTCCTCTCTCAGGGCGCCTTGAACCGGAACTGGCTTCTTCTTACGTAAGCCGGACGCAATCGCCGCATTCATTTCCAAGGTAAAAAGTTTAGCAGCCGGGACAACCAGTGAGAATGATACGCACTTTCCAGTAATTTGCTGCAGAGTCTTAACTGACACCCAGCGTTTGGAGAGCGTGTCTTTGATTAACTCAAGAAACTTCGTCTTTTTATCCTCTTTAAGATGAAAGACCTCTCTGCCTGAATTGGCAAGGAAACCCAGGTAAGGGACTACCTTTCTGGGCGTCAAGATGGACTTCGATAGTCCCAAGAAATATCCAAGTCGTACCAAGTGGAAGGCCACTAGGAAAATCGCCGACTGAGCCGCCGCCAAGTCTCGCTGTTGAGTAGTACCCAGGCGCTCATATGCTCCCGATCCAGGCGGTATCTGCAATTAATAATAATAATAATAATTAGTTTATTTTTCACTTTCGCAGTCCATGGACTGAATTACAGTGACGGTCAATTACGCATACATATAAATATATAATTAACATATAATTTACACATGATATATTGATAATTCACTCCAAGCCTGAGGTTGCAAACTTTACGCTAACAAAATTTCCGAACCTGTCGGTTTTGGTTGCTAGAGTGACATGGTCTTTAGGTCTTAAGTTGTAGTGCGAGGACTGGTTAATTATGCGTTTGTGTATTAGGAGATGGAGTGGATTGTCAGGAGTGACCTTACGGATAAACTTACTGCATGCTATTTTCCTGCGCTCCTCAAGGGTGGGAATACCAGCCTTGGCCAGCGCGTCCGCATAGGGGATAAATGGGAATATGATAGCCAAAGCGCGCCTCTGGATCCGCTCCAGATCTTGCGATAAATATTTTGGAAGGTTGGCAAAGACTACGCATGCGTACTCCAGGATAGAGCGCACGAGACAGCAGTAAATGCTAACAAGGTCCCCTTGTGGGACACGACTCTTCTTGAGTTGCCTTATTGGCAACTAATTGGCCATTGTGTCTGTCATCGATGTACAGTAGACACGGGATCCCGATGGATCTGAAGTAATTAGATGCCAAAAGTCCCGTGGTGTGGTACACATATGGTGAGATGCAAAATACCATCCGCCCCACTGGATGCCAAAGAAGCGGCGACTGGCCTCGGTTAGGAGGAGGTGATCGTAACCGGATTTGTCGTCGAGAACCGTCTGAAAGGCATCCTTGGAGACATAGCGAGGTAGATCTATGATTTTATCTAGTGAAAAAGGCTTTTCTTGCATCCAAAGATTAAGATATCGCGCATCATTGCACAGTCGAGGTATCGACGGTTCGGCGGTCAGCGGTAAAACAATATGTAAGGTTCTGTGTGCCCCACCTTCCCTAAGAGTGAAATTGCACCTGATTTCAAACGAGCTAAGAGAGTTTCCCGAATGAATTCTTCAAAGCCTTTACAGTTGACGTTGTTCGAGAATATTCTGTGCGGTGGGCGGTCCGAATCAAAGCCTTCCCCTTTAAATGTCCCCCTAAAGTGTCGAAAATACGGGAAAACAGATACTTTTCCCAAGATCCATTGCAAGACCTCGTCACGGCGTTCAGGTGGGGCGTTTTTAGCAATTTTTTTTCCCAGTGCCCAAAATACTCATGCAATTCTCCGGCCACGAAGCCATCCGGGTCTCGAAAAACTAAATCTTCGACTTTGCCCATGGCCTGCCTTTTTTTTACCAAGGTAGCTGTTTGCTCCATCTTAGCGTCAGCTGCCACCTCTCTGCTGGCTAGCAAGGGGTTTCCTTTAATATTTATCCACCGTATCTGGTTCTTCTTATTTTGCTCATCCATTAATGCACAATCAAAGTCGTTGTTTTTTCCCACAACCAGAATGTTACCTACACCACACAAAAGAAAGGAGAAAAAATGAATAAATGGGCAGAAAACCCCGTACCAGCCAGCAGAGACGGCAATTCTGACACAGTATGACCGGGAGCATTTTTGTAGCCATTTTTCAAAACTCCCATCTCTTCGTGGCTCCAAAATCTAGCCTAAGAGACTATAAATTATGTGTGGGTTTGTTTGTTGTCGTTGACTAGTAAACCTTGGCTTAATGGTGTTATATACTGTTATACCCACCTAAAAAGATATTTTGTCTTTCTTCTGCTTTATTACTTAAAACACGATTTAAGTAAGTATATTAGATGCATATCATCGTTCGGCGTTAATCAGGATGTCTATTTATTGTTCTGTGGACCCTATCTGGGGGGCTGGTATGGGCCCCGGCGTTGCGCCCTCCTCCGCTCCATACACCTAGATATGAAATGCCCTGTCTTGTTGCAATAGTAGCATCGAGCCGCACCAGGGCTCTCGTTTCTTCTTGTCTGCTCTCTGGATGGTCCCGGACGATAAGAATCCTGAAACCTTTGCCAATTGCGTTTCCCCATTGCTTTTTCCACTTTGGCGACCGCATCAAAGGCAGCTTGATGGTCTTTATCACCAAGGAGCCTCAGCATTAAAGAGCGGAAGTCCTCTTTGGGGTACTCTATCTTACCCCGCGCCGTCTGGTAAACCACACGAAGATAGCTGGACTTTTCGTCTTCTTTGTCCCTTGCCACATTCTGCAATGTTTCTAGCATTTTGAGAGCCTCATACTTGTTAAATTCTGAGACCGGCCTTTGCGCGTAGTCGATTGCTTTCCTCTTCAACACCGCAACCGAAGGCTTTGAAAAGTCACTAAAAGACTTTTGCAAGTTTGGAGGTCTTTCTTCAACTTCTGTAAACAACAATAAAGATCGACTAAGACGGGTGTTACGCATGAAGCGTCCGCAAACGGTCCACGCGGACTCCTTAAAAATGTACACACGTACCCCGCAAACGGTCCACGCGGACCCAATAAAAAAATACACACGTACCCCACAAACATATCCCGCGGGTGCATATGGTCCACACGGACCCAAATTCAAAGTACACGCGTACTACCAGATAATAATTGAGATAACATAAATAAATAACAACTGGGAAAAAATTGCACGTAACCTATCTAAGGAGGGGGAAACACACCTCAAAATAAATACATACACACCCCGAAACGCGCACAAGAAGAGGCTGGGACCAATTCCGATAAATAACTCCCGAGATAGATAACCAGGTAGCGAGAAAGCTACAATGTATAGACTGAATGACGGCAGGGATGGGGGACTGGCTTACCCCCCATTACAATGTAGAACCAACATGCTGAGCGAAAGTATATGTCAAGGCTGAAGGCATAAATAATTACGGCATAGCGGGACTAAGGCATGGATTTCCTAAGTACAAATACTAAACACTAAAATAAGGCAATGTATACACGAACGACAGTAGTTTTAGAAGAGTAAGTTAACCGAGCTAGGTCTAACAGGCCAGTTGTGAGCGTAGGCTAAAGCTCCCCTCAGCTTAAATGTAAGCTCTTATATAAACATCTCGAAAGAAATGTAAGACAATTACCTCTAACTATCCTTTTTCGTTCTGTCGTTGTTGCTCTTGTCCCGCCTGTCCTGGTTGTGCTTGTTCAGGTATTTGAGCTTGTCCCGGTGGTTGAGCTTAACCCGGTGGTTGAGCTTGTCCAGGTTGAGCTTGTGGTACTTGAACTCGAACGGCTTCAGGTTGTCCAGACCGGCCACGAGGGTATTGCACTTCTGCCATTTCGAGCAGAAAGCTGCTTCTCGTTCGAAGTTGACGTTCGAAGTGAAAGCTGAATCGAATTCACGGAGCTTGAAGTGATGTACGCCGCTTCTGTAGTTAAGCACACTGTGGTAATTTATTCATGGTTGTAGATCTTATAAGCGCTGACCGAAATGTATGCAGCGCGAATAGGTTGACTTTTTGTTTGCCTGAGCGTCGAAGTCAAGTCAAGAAGAAAGATAACACCGACGAGCGATAAAATGGTTGTGATACCGCGTTTGATTCAAATCCCGACTCTAGCTTGTATAATATACTTAATAGTTATAGAAATGTCCAGAAACAACATCAAAGAAGTACAGTAATATCTCCCTCTTTATTTTCTCACTATTAGAAAAGCTCACGTGCTTCAGCTTGCTGGCTTTAATCATCACAAAAATGCATTCCCTTGCTACAAGGATAGTTTTATGAAATGTATTTTTCTTAGGTTCCTTCTCAATTCCCTAGAATATTCACAAAAATCAATATCATATCTAATGTCTAACTTACAGATTTCGTTTGACCATTAGGAAGATAATGAATGTTGAGAAACCACGAAGAAGCCGAGGAAGCAGCAAGTTAGAGTGGAAGCGGTGTTTTAAACACGAGGTTTTCCGCTATTGATTTCACAGGTAACCCAAACACTCGGTTTGCAGGGGCGGCGGAAGGGGAGGGGCAGGGGCGGCGGAAGGGGAGGGGCAGGGGGGAGGGGCGGCGAAAGGGGAGGGGGGAGGGGGGGAGGGGGAGGCGCTGCCCCTCACTTTTCTGAGCGGTTTCTTTTATATATGAACGTTTTTTAAACCAACAATGGGTTTCAAGCGGTACGTATGCAACCGAGGACAAATTTCTTAAACAGTTTAAAATCTGAAACCACAAACCACCCCTCCACCTGAAACCACTACCCACCCCTTCCCCTCCAACTCCCCTCCCCCCCCACTTATGGGACCGCTCCGCCGCCCCTGGTTTGTATTCTAGTACGCAAGAGAATTCGTATAGTGACGAAAAAATGGAAAATTAAGGGAAATATACTTCATAGTGGACTCACTTTATTATTGTCTTTTTGGGGGATCGCTCCCGAGTATAGGGCCCATTTTACTTACTCGTTTTCCTTTCAGCACCCATACATGACGAGAGAAGGAGGGATGATAAAATCTTATGCATCCGCGCCCTAATGGAAGCCGTCAAGTCAGACCATCCCGAAGCGACCTCATGTAAACAAGAAATGGGAAGACCAGTGACGGCTCCCATTGGGGCGCGGGTATGTAAAATTTTATGAAATTGTTTTGATAGGTCCAGGGTAGGGCGGGGATATATATCTATATATATTTGATTTGCGGAGCGGTTACCAAGCCAACCGAAATGTCAGTTGGGTGCACGGCTGGTCGGTTCAAGCATCGTGACAGAGCGCTTAAGGTCAGCGAAGTAAAACATTCATGCCAAGTTTTCCTACTCAAAAAAGAGATGGCGACTTAAACTTCTTTCGGCTGTTTTAACAGCTTAAAAGCTTAAACTTAGAGCTTACTGCTTACCGATTTCGAGGTGATTTAGAGCATTTTTTCGATATTCTCGATGCCTCGGGCTACGGAGAATGACTAGGGTGCACCCTTCTCTCTTTCTTCTTCTCTCGTCATGTCTGGGTGCTGAAAGGGAAACTAGTTAGTAAAATGGGCCCATAATACTCAGGAGAGATCCCAAAAACAGACAAGAATAAAGTGAGACAACTAGAAAGTCTATTTTCTTTAATTTTCCATTTTTTCATAACTATACAAATTCTCTTGCGTACTAGAATACAAACCGAGTGCGTGGGTTAACTGTGTTGATTTTGAATGAAATCTCTTGTTTTTTTTAAACGTTTTCGAAATCTTGCAATCCTCGAAGTCGAAGTGTTTAATAAACCGCAACTGCCTGTATCATTGATGCTAGAATGAAATTTTCGATGGTATTTGTGCAAATAGGGTGGGTTTTTTCGGTTTCAAGTCACAAAACAGCGGCAAACAACAAGATGTAAATGCCAAAGCGCGGGGGTGGGGTGAGTAAAAATGCTCACGCGCAGTGGTGGGGTGGTCGTTACTACAAATAGCCAGATTGGGAATCGACATGGCGCGCGGGTAATACCAAAGTGTCCCTCTCTTATCTTATGCTCTCTTGGTTTCGTTCATGAGATATGGATACTTTTGTTCTAAATGAAACCGTAATTAGTTTTGCTTTAAATGACGTCATCGATGACGTCAAAAAGTCAAAAATCACGTGACCATATTTTTGCACCCTCTTGACAAAAAAATTGACCCCTGCCAAGTTTGAGTGTGAAACAATTTTTCCTTCAAGAGATATTAATGTTTTTGCTTTAATCACGTTTTTTTCTCTAAGTGAGGTCATCGATGACGTCAGCAAACACGTGACCATATTGTTGCATCCCCCTTGACGCCTACATGACACCTAACCGAGTTTGGTTGCCATACGATGTTTCCTTCGTGAAATAAAAATATTTTTTATTTTGATGACGTCAGCATATTTTTGCTTCTAGTGACGTCATCGATGATGTCACAATCACATGACTATATTGGTGCACCCCCTTGACACATACATGACACATACCAAGTTTGGTTGTCTTATTGTGTTTCGTTTAGGAGATATAAATATAGGTATATCGGGATAGTTTTTCTTAGGGTGCACATGCCCCCAGTGCTCGACCCCCTGCTACGACCCTGTTATAAACAAAAATAGCAACTAAGGGTGACGAAGCGGTCTGTAAAACTATTTATTGGCAAATATTACGATGAAAATCCATGGGTACGTGCGTCGTTACAGTACAGTATGTGAGACTCTACACTTTAAATGATTTATGATGTTTGGACTGTTGGACGCTATATATTCAGGTTAGGCTAACTTCAAACACAGGGAGCCCACTCAACTCAGCGCATTGTTTATTTAGCATGTGCTTTTGACTTCATTTGTGAATATCAATTAGGTCACAAAGTTCTCTCGAGGGACTAAACCCCTTTCTGTGCCACAATTCTCCTTAAGAACAACACACGAGGCTAATATAGTAATGTAACTAGCTTTATTGAGAAAACAGTCAAGACACAACTTCAAATTATATTTTATTTTCCTGAAGGATCACGAGGGACTGATTCTGATCCTGGTCCGCCTGTGTTACTATCAGTACTTTTGGCATTTAATCTCGTCTTTACACAAATGATATTTCAGGGCATAGCAAAGCCAGAATTTACCCACGGGGCTGTGCCATGACGTTTACATGGTAACACATGCCACAGGCTTTTCAAGTAACACAGTAGCTATATGCCCGACAGTCGCTTTACCTTTGAAGACCTTTCCCGACAGTGTTATTGCAGCAAATAAAATTTACTGGGTTATTTAAATAAATTGACTACCGTCAGGCATTTAGTCCTTTGAGGACCTTTGATCCACCGCGATAGTCAATTTAAATAAATTGACTACCGTCAGGCATTTAGTCCTTTGAGGACCTTTGAGCCACTGCGAATTTTTAACGCATGAGGCAGGGGGCATATAATGGGAGGGGGGGGGGGGGGGGGGGGTGAAGGCGGAAGCTTGCATGAGTGCTGATGAGGCTGATCGCGGCTGATCGCTTCTGATTAGGCTGATCGCGGCTGATGAGGCTGATCGCGGCTGATGAGGCTGATCGCGGCTGATCGCGGCTGATGAGGCTGATCGCGGCTCTAGGACCACGATGGTATCATTTCTTTGCCATTTTATAAAGATACAATGAATGCATTGGACAGATTAACAGAATTTTAATCAATTTTCAAACAAAGGAATAAAGTGTGATTATAACGTGTTCTAAAAACTAGTTTTCCTTTTTTTTACAATTAGTCTGTTAGACACTGCGTATAATCCACTTGACTTGAACTGAATATTTTTTTCTGGTAACTTAACCTGTCGGCTAATTTGTACTTAAAGTAGTTAATGAGATTAATGAAGTGAAGTGAAATAATGACGTGTTATTGATCTCTTCTTTTCCATTCCGCTCGAAGACAATCTTTCATCAATGAAGCTTAGCGAGTTGTTCATAGTCTTGAGGTTGAGTTTGTTCTTGTTGTTTTCGTCGGTTGTATTTCACCATGTAGTCTTTCCACGCATCAAGACTCCTCTTCCTTCCACAAAGGGCAGTGCGGCACGACTCTGCCTCATCGGAGCAACCGCTGCATTGCTGAGGATGTGAGCACATTCCAATACAACTGATTGCATTCGCTGAACAACAACTGCAGTCATTGCAATAGCCTCGAGCACTTCCCGCGGAAACGATCATCGTTGAGACGAAAACGAGAAGAGCGAATCGGGAGTAATTCATCTGAAAGAAATGGGGGAATGCGATAAGTCTGCCATGCATTTCCATCGGCTGATTTAGGGAGGCTTTTAATGGATTATGGGGGGGGGGGGGGGGGGGAGTGAGTACAGATTTTATAGATCAAAACAAAAAATCTTGACAGTAGAAACGCGGCTTTTATTTTTACTACAGAATATTTTTTGCACTCTCAATGGAGAACCTAAGAACCCAAATCCAGTCCGAAATGAAGTATATGTTTTAAGATTTTTTTGTCAAAATTAATCACTTAGGGCTTATCACTTAATAACTTAATAACTATCCTATCAAACCATAAATAGCCACCACTAAACTATCCAATCAAACCATAAATAGCCACCACTAAACTATCCAATCAAACCATAAATAGCCACCACTACACTATCCTATCAAACCATACATAACCACCGCTAAACTATCCTAAAAAAACATACATAGCCACCACTAAACTATCCTATCAAACCATACATAGCCACCACTGAACTATCCTATCAAACCATAAATAGCCACAACTAAACTATCCTATCAAACCATAAATAGCCACCACTAAACTATCCGATCAAACCATACATAGCCACCACTAAACTATCCTATTGCCCGTGGTACAGCGGTATCATCACTTAGTACGGATTCTACTATCCCTAGCTCTCTCGGCTTCTTAAAAAAGGCCTTGATCCTGGCTCATTATGCTATCGAGGTTATTATCGAGGTTATTATTATGCTATCGAGGCAAGTTTTTGTAAACCGAGTTTCAGTTATGTCAGAAAAACAGAGCAGGAAAATAGCATCATAAAAACATGCAAGGGTCATGTAGAAGCTATCAAAAGATTTCACCACATTGGATTGAAGCACCACAGACAAAACATTGGGAACAAAACAATAGAACAGGGAATACAATAGAACAATGAGGTAATCCAGCCAATCTTGTTAGGCCTTACGAGCACGCTTCAAACACACTTCTGATCAGAATAAATAACTGAATAAACGTAAAAAGAATGGTCTCAGAATTTAATATATCCCTAAATAAATAACTTTCATAAATATACATCATTTATATATATTCTTTTCATTAGATAATCAAAAATATTTTTCTTAATGAATATTTTTTTTTACAAATAACGAATGTTATCCACCAGCAGTGCTGAGCTTAGAGTCTCCGAATTGCGTTATTGAAATTTCATTTTTTCCTCTCGTTATCTCTTTCGTCTGAGGAATTGAAATAAACTTCCCCTGTATTTGCTGAAAATCTTGCTATATCGTCCAATTTCTCGTTTTCTCGTACAGCCAAGAGCTCCTTTGCAAAGGTCTGCTTGTATAACGCATTCATAGCAGAGTTTGGGTGTGTCGCACTGGGTCATGCACGCCGCCCCCTCGTTGCTACAACAAGTGCATGTGGTGCAGGTAGTTCCAGAGGCGAGTAGAAAACCGCTCGACACCAGCAGACAGAAGAACTCCACAGCACACCACATCTCTGAAATAAGGAACAACACTTAAGGTTAAAGAATTTCGATCAACCACTCCTGTTATTGTTTACATTTGAAAATGTAACGATCTATTTGCAAGAAAGCTTCGAAATAACAGTTACTTGCTTAATGTAGCAATGAAAATAGAAAACGACGGCGTTAGTGGACCGTTTAATGCAATTTACCAACCCAATGTATTGTTAACTATTAAAATTTCGTTAACAGAATAGGGCAGAAGTTGAAAATTTTCCTAAGATTTTTGTTTCACAAAAACTCCCAATCATAAACATATTCATTATAGCGGAGCCCCATGCCTAATAAAAAGTGGTATATAAAACAAATATGCTAACAAATATTGGTAACCCATCGACTCGAGTTTTCGTGACGCGATGTCCGTCTGTCCGTCCGTCCGTCCGTCCCTTAAAGTATGACATCGTATGACAACCAAACTTGGCAGTTGTCATGTATGTGTCAAGGGAGGTGCAAATATGTGATCACGTGATTTGTGATGTCATCGATGACGTCACTAAAAGCTATTACGATTTCATTAAGAACAAAAATATCCATATCTCATGAACAAAACATCATATAACAACCAATCTTGGTATGTGTCATGAAGGGGGGATGCACCAATATGGTCACGTGATTGTGACGTCATCACTGACGTCACTAGAATAGAAAATATGCTGACGTCATCAGAATAAAAAAATATTTCATTAAAGAAACATCGTGTGACAACAAAACTCGGTAGGTGTGATGTATGTTTCAAGGGGGCGCAATGTGATGGTCACGTGACGTTATCGATAACGTCAATAAATTTAAACTAACGCTAACCTGACGCTGACGTGTCATGTAGATGTGAGGGGAAGGGAGCTTAAACATGTTGGTCGCGTGATATGAGAAATCGTTGACGTCGTCAAAAACAGAAATCTAATAATATTTAATGTTATTAATAATATTTATTATTAAGCGCAAATTAGCAAAGATGTGGTCGTTTGGAGCTCCGCTTTTAGGCAATGCTTAAATCTATATATTAAACGCATTCAAATAAAAGAGTACAAAATAGAGAGACGACGTTCTTTGCCAATATTCTATCCTTCAATTTCGAAATAAAACCCGGGATTGGTAAATAATAACACTCGAAACGTATTTCCGTAATCATTTGACACGAATAAATCAAGCGGGATCTCTTATGTCAATATTTCGCGTAATTGGAAAACCCACCATCCAGCCTTCTCACGGAAATGAGAATACGCAACGACAGGAAAACTGGTACCTTCCTTAGGAGTGTATTTCTCTCGATTATACTAAGAAATGATACTACCTTTACTTACAAAAAGACATATAGAAAACAAGAGATAAGAGACTGGAAATCTAGAACAAATCCATCTTAGATAAAGAATCTTTTTCTAAAGCATTATCCAGTGCGAAGCTTCTTCGAGCTATATATATTAGAGTGTGGTGTATTTTCCATTTCAAGTGAACCCTCAATGTGTGCTAACATTATGAAAAAACAAATTAAACAGATAAAAATAAGTAAAGCGATGATTACGTCTTAGTTGTTAAACATGAAATTTTTTATCATATTTTATACAACTGAATTGAATTGCTTTTCTTTAAAGAAAAAAATAAATGAAGTTCTCACAAGCATTAATTTATTGAATTTCAAGTTATTATTTTTTAGCGACATAAATTAGTTGAAAAATGTGTACAATACCATACCTTTGTGCTTTCTTGAATAAATAAAAGCTTGTTGTGCTCCTCCTTGTTGGCGTTAGAACTAGTCTTCTTCACGAGGCGTGTGGTATTTATTCCTCTATCGTCTAACTTTCCATTCTTCTTTTCTAATTGTTTCCTGCCTCGGCACTCTATAGAGGGCGGCCCTCTCGATAGGAAGGAAACGGCAACAATGGTAATAATATTAAACTCCTCTGCAAAGGATAACAGGCCCGCTGGTTCCTTATGAAACACAGTCGACGACGAGAGGGTAGTCATTACAAAACGACAGGTTTTTCTAGGGCTTTTCTATTAGCTCCGTAGCAAATTTCGATAGGGGTTTAGAAGTGATTAAATTTATCAATTAGGGAATGAATTACAAAAAGACTATTAAAAATGCCCCTTTCTGTGAAGGTCACACGTACTTAAAGAGGTGAATATATTTCAAGGTCGCAAATCAGCTAAACCTTATTTAGACAGCAAGGCTTTAAGCGGAAGGGTTCGTTTGTCCATGTAGCGTACAATTTTCTTTGAGGGTTTTCCTCTTAGCTCACAGTATTTCTCAAATTTCTTCCATTTGAACGGACCTTTCAGTCGAGGGGTGGTTCTTCAACACCCTTTCTCCCCCCCCCCCCCCCCCTCCATCCCCTCCCTGGCTATGGGTCTGCCATACATGATATTTGTTTTCAAAAATGCGACTCTCCTCATCTGAAATCATTCAAATTGCTTTGGAAATTCTCACCATTAGTAGTTATATTAAGATGAATAAGTGTTGTGAAGGAATTCGGAGCGAAAGATTTTTTGTCTGGATGTTTTTACTTCTGCACCAGTATTTGAATTTAGAGTGAATGTGTTAGCCCTTTAGATATTTTGTCCTATTTTCCTTATATCACCATGTAATCGTCGTCTAGATAATTACGCTTGGGGACAGTTACTCCATATTGAAAGAAATAGCTTTTAAGATTATTCCTTCTTTGAAAAAGAAAAATGTCTTGCTAGCAGAGCCTCAGAGTGGAAAATCCAGGAGTTTTTCAGAGTGGTTCCCCAATTTGTGAAAACTATTCCAAAGTCCCTCAAACCATTAATTGTCTGTCCGCAAGCATAATTAAAAAGAATGGCTCTATTGATAACCCAAGAAATCCTCCTGAATAGGCAATGGCTCACCTTGAACCGGACTTTAGCAAACGTCGGCCAGGTTTTGATTCCTCGAGTGAAGCACTTTTCCCTCCCGCGCCTTTTATAGCTGTTGATACGAATGATTCTAGTGAAATCTTTAAGGTTGGGAGGAATCTCAAATATCACAGAACCCGTCTCCGTTAACTACCGTAAATGGACTCAAGTTAACCTTTTCCCTTGCTTTATTATTACCGCTATTCTAGTATCAGCCAAAAAGCGCCTTCCTTTTGGGAAAAGATTGCATTAAAACAATCACACAAAGTTTTCACTTCTTGGATGTCTTATTAGTTCTTTGCGTTAAACAAAAAAACGTCAGTTCCACTTAATTTCCTGTTTACATACATTAAACGTGATTTTCTGTCAAGGGTACTTATCAAATAACGTTTTATTGACTTTTTGTAACAAAATAACATGAGTAACATCGAAATCCCTTAATTTCTAATAAAGGCAGAACACTTTGCTTATAAGGAAGTGATTGTCTCTGTTTTTCTTTGTTTTCCTTATGAACACTCTATAAGCCATGGGTTCCAGCCAAGTTTATTTCCTCTTATCTACTCATGAAAGCTAGTTTTCTAAATAATTTCTCTGATCCAATAAATACAAACTCTTCCCAAGATGTTTTTCTTTTCTTTTTTCGTCTCATGTCATCATATACTTCAATGGCGCCATGTCTCCTGAAACCTTTTTTGTTGTCAAGATGCCGGTTCTCAATTAATTCCATCCAAAGTTTTTTTTCCGGGATTGTATTTAAAATCCGTGTCTTTAGCGCGAGGGAATAGCAGAAAAAAAAGCAATGAAGAAAGTAGCCATGTACTATAATAGCTTCGATCCAACAGAAATGAGAGTCGAGAAAAGTTCCACACTTTCTAGCTCTCAAAATTTTACGATCAAACGCGATCTTTGAAAGTTGATGAAAGTGGGGTTACGTTTTCTTAGCATGATTCATCACCAGTGATCACACGTTTATTTTCCAGCCCTTGTTGGTAAAATTCTGACCAAATATTTAAATCAAATATCTACTAGAGATTAAAGATTCGAAACCCTCGTCAGCTCTCAAGAACATGCTACAAGTGAATGGTTGATGGGAGTGTTAAGAATGAGTGCACGATCGCATGCTCAAATTGTCTCGCAAATTGTTGCAAAACAAGTTGAAGAGCTATTTCTCGCGTTTACCACTCGACAAAACAACTTGTCTCGTGGAACTAGTTTGTTCAGCAAGTTGATCCGCTTTACTTGACCAACCAAAACGTCCAGAAGTCATTAAAGTGTTGAATTTGATGCAAGAAAACTTCCTTATCTTTACAATAAATCAAGCCACAAAATACAAAATCATATTTTGCAGTCTAACGGATTAATGATCTTGAAAATATGCATCAAACCAAGGTGATAGGAGCGTATGTACAACCAAACAATAGCTTGGGTTCTTAGACAAATTTTTCTTGTCCTTGTTAACCCATTGACTCCTCAACCGGCCTGTACAGGCCTTGCGCTTTGTACGTTGGAGAGGAAAAAATAAAAAAATCCGATCCCGGTGTATTGACAAGGTTAAAGTGGAATTATCATTTTCTTTTCAGAATATTTCGGAAGTCTATACAGGGAATATGGATCTTATTACTCAAACGGAGGTAACACTTCTCAGCCACACATTTAAACAAAGTAAACTTTTTTAATTGTCAAATTCGGTCAAACATACCGCATTCAGGGGCGGACCCAGGGTTTAAACTTAGGGGGATAATGGCCTACTGAGACGGCTTACTGTAGAACTGATCCAGTGGTCAGCGGCGTACACAGGGGGGTGCGCAGGGTGCGCGCGCACCCCCCCTTGGCGGCCAAAAAGGGGGTATCAAATACTATGCTTTTTAAAAAAACATTATGCTTTTTCGAACTCTATGCTTTTTCCGCGAGCCCCCAACACCCCCACCCCTCGACCAATCCTGGGTAAGCGCTTGGTGGTTCTTGGTAGGTCACAAAGATTTGTCACGTCAGCAAAGTAGGTACAGGAGGCGAAGCCACATGGACAGTACCTCCCGTCCTTCAGACATTTATTTTCTTCAAAATAAATAGACTTTTCATTTTGTATTTCACCCCAAAAAGGGGGGGTTGGATATCCACCCAATCCACCCCCTGCATCCGCTCCATTGAATTTCCCAAATCAGCCGATGGAAATTGATGCTTTTTCGCAGTTGGTACTTTTCTAGAATTACAAAATGGCGGCTGACGAAGGCTGTTTAATTAATGAACCCTTTTAATCATGCGCGTAGAAACGCCTCCTATTCTTTATACTCAATGTCACACTATTCTTGGCTTATCTAGGGGGAGAACAAGAACCTATGATTTTTGGTGGCTTCCCTCCCCGTGCACTCGTTGTTTCCCACAATGTCTAACACACTATTCTTGGCTTATTCAGGGGAAAACAGAGACCTATAACGGGGTTCACTCATTGCAATTCTCATTGTTACTTAACATTGTCCATCATGCCCCGAACGGGTAGTGAGTTATCAAAAATCAAAGAGCATTTCAAGGATGTCCACTACGAAAAATATACCCTAGGGGTATATGTTTACTTAACTAGCTTACTTATGGACTCCTTTTAGTAGGGGTATCTTTTCGTTAACATGACCATGTAATTCATTTAGCCTATCCAGACTACTTTCAGGTGAATCAAATTGCACAACATAATAAGGCGTAGCGGTGTTAATTCATAATTTGACGTCATGTTCTCAAAGGGCTCGCATGAAGGATGTCTCTCAATGTCTTGTTCACAAAGCCGGCGTTTGCCACCCAAAAAGTCACGTGATTTCTTAGCGCAAGTCCCCTATTTGTATTCATAAGCTCACTTCACTTTGTGTTATATAGTAATTATATCCCAGTGATGAATTTTCACGCGCGCTCATTGGTCAATACGGGTCACGTGCACATTTTCACAGGACAAATATCAGTCGATAACGTCCAGCCAAAGTGATATCTGTCCTGTGAACATTTTTTAGCAGTCAAAACTCTCTTCCGTCTGCTCAATAACTCCTCAAACAAGGATTTCAAACCGCTATGAAGGTACAGAAAGAATGTTTGATTTCTTTTATAGAGTTATCATCGATATATATTTTTAAAATTTATCCTGGAACGCGAAACAAAAAACTTGAGCGCGCGTTAGCGCGCGCGCAGAAGACATTTCTAAATTGAAAACTTTTGCTTCAATTTCTATTCCAGCCCTCAGCAGAACAATAAGAAAATAGTCTAGGTGTAAATCCATTAGTTTTGAGCTTGTAATTTTTGTTCTAATGAAAAAATGAAGCTTCGCTTCTCGGCCAATTGCTTATTTTTCGTACCATTTCTCATCCTTGGACATTATCCGCCGACATCCCAGCCGTGTCGTCCAAGGATGTCGGCGACTTGGAAATGAGGTTGGGGGGAGGGACTGGGGCTCCTGTGGCGGCGTAAAGTCTGGTAAGAAATCTGTTCTTTATGAAAACAAGATGGCTCCTGGGAGCTCCTCATCTGTTTGAATACGAGATTAGCTGAAAAAACCGCCGTACAAAACCCAAAAGGCGACAGAGTTCAAGTTTTTCCGCGAGACTGGAATGGCTTCGGATCTGCATTACCTTTAAATTTAGAGGAATCCAGTTAATGTTTCCGGCGCTGGTTGTTTTTGCAATCTAAACTTGTCCTCGCCGTACGTGTTATCGTTTGTGATTAGTAAAATACGTCTTTGGTGTATATATTCTACGGACATCAGCTGAAAAACCTGAGGCAGGATAATGATCAAATTCCCTAGACGTGGTATCCAGTGTCATCTAAAAACTTGGATTAGTATCTGGTGTTACGAGTGAACCATTACGAACATGAATGGTTTCCAGTAAACTCAAGATTAAGGACAAGTTATTGGTCCAGATAAAATGGCCGTGAATACAACCTCGGTATTCAACTGGACAAACCTGACAACATCAGCGCCGCTTGCACCGTTGATCCCCACTACAGGGCCTCGCACGTTTGGGCCTCCTATTTACCCAGAGAGAGATGGGGGGATAGTCCTTCTTATAGTGGCATGTCTTTGCTCCGGTTTATGGCTCATTTACATGACATTCTACCATTCAAGGCTACTTGGCTACATTCTGACAGAATTTATCAATTTCAAGTACATGAAAGAAGGGCATTACTTCCAGATAGGTAATTTCTTAACAATAAAGCTTTACATGGGTTAATGGTTTAGAACAAGATAATTGATATATAGTATTTATGAAGCGCTTGTACAGCCACCATGTTCTAAGCACTTTACATTTAAAATCCCAATATGAATCAAGATGTTGGAACTAAGGAACATAAGCTTCTAGTAAGCCAACATATGTTGAACATGTCAAATTTAGGGCGGAGAAACAAAAAGATACTATCCATGTTTTGACAGGGAATCAAACCTGTTTCAGCCAAGGCAGCATGGCAGAATGTATTCCTATTTAATGCGCGATTGATATTGTTACGAAAATAAATGCGTCATATGTGTTTGTTTTGTAAGGAGAGAAATCAGCTGTTGGGGGTGTAGGGCTCGGATTATGAAGTGGATTATGTTTGTCAACACAGTCTTTGTTTGTATAATGCCCGAATCCTTTCCGAGGATAGAGAGTTACAGTACAAGTGACGTGGAGTGAAACTGTAACTCTTGTATGTAGTGATGTGTGTAGTAATGTTGCTATGCTAAACATTGTTGCTATGCCAAATTGCAACCTGATCCACGCACTCTATTCAAACTTCTAGCGTGCCTGTATTCAAACTCAGATTTGATTTGATTAACGTACTGTGTTAATGTACGATCAAAACAGCAACAGCACAAATACCATAGACTCTGTTAACTATTTGAGATCCGTTTGAACTTTCACAAGAGCATGTTTTTTTTTCTTTCGCGTTCTGGAAGCTTTGTTTGTATCTGTGGGATTTTCTTACGAGGTGCTAACTATTTGTGTGTTCTGCATTGTTTCTTTGGTTTCCAATTTGGCAATAAAATAATCAGCTTTATTTCCTTGAAGAATATTGAATACATTTGACTATTTTTTTCCTGGAAATAAACTTGACGTCGACGAAGCGTACCAAGTATTTTGGGGCGAGTGCTTACAAACAGACAACGCTATTCTTAGTCTGGAGACAGTGGGGCAAATACCAAATCTAACTCTCCCTGACACAATGAAACGAAGAGTAGGAGGGGAAGTGAGAAAAATTATCCTTTAAATTGCTTTGGTCCGTCTTCGCAGAAGATTTCTTGTCATGGCTAGGTTATTTGTAATGCTAATGGATTTATATACTCAAGTTTCTCATCAGGGTTAACTAATTAACTAAACGGATCTCTAATTTCAGTCGAAATATCTCCTAGGAAACTACTACACGCATAGGGAGAAGACACACCTCCGGATCTGCAGTTCTGATTGGCTTAGAGCCATAACGCCCTCCACAGTTTCATTCCCCTCTATTTTTTTCGCCTCTCCGAGGCTCACAATGCACTTTGTGCATCTTTCGTTAACACTTCGTGCGGACACTACGCATATCCAATATCTTCGGGCCGATGATACGAACAAAGTCCCTGTTGACAAACATTCAACAGCGCAATTGATGACTCCCACAAAACAAACACACATGAGATGTTGCATAACAAAGTGGTTTATTTTTGCAATAATATCAATTGCACGTTAAATAGAAACACATTTTGCCATGCTCCCTTGTTTCAGCAGGGCAAGAGCCTATATTCTGACACACTAACTCACTGGGCTACCTATTTTGAGAGACCCCATATGCTGAGGGGCTAACACACTGGGTTTTTTTAAGTACAATTCCTAATTTCTCATTGGAAAAGTTTGTATAAATTTGTTAAAATAAAAACAAAGGCAGACTATTGTAGCTTAGATTATAATTTATCATCTGTGAATAAGGTGTGTCAAACTTGCTTTCTTTTAGACAGGTTGAAAATTGTTCACTTTTCTTTGAAAAACATATAAATGAAAGATGAAAAATTTAGAGAAAGTGGACTGACCAAGTTGGGTACCCAACAATTTATGATTGGTAACGAGGTGTGTACCTGAGGAACTGTGCCCTTTCCTACCAGGAAGTGGGTCATTTCTTATTGAGGGATTGTAAAAATGCTATCCTTGTTTCCATATGAGACCATCTCAGCAAATTCTGGGTATGTGCTTGGTAACTTTCTCATGCACATGAGAGTTACCATAAGAGTTTTTGTTAAAGATGAACTTTACATCAGGTTTTGGTACAATACAAAGAAAAACAGACTGAATTGTCAATGTAATGCACTATTCAATTAATTAAATTGTTTTCTTTCTTTCTGTAGGATCATTTTCCTTTTCAATCTTGTCTGGTAAAATAATGTTCAGAGATGTCAAGTATATCACTAAGGACCTTAGCTTTAGGTAAGATTATTAACTACAATATCAAATATAATGGTTTTGTGCTGTGGCCAACTCAATCACCCCCAAATAGTACATGGATTATGCAATTGCACTCATTATCTATATCACTTATTTTGTAGGGTTGTTGATGGATATGCAATATTTAAATACTGGTTGCCATATAAGCAAGAGGAGTCAAAGAAGCCATATCCACTTGACCAGACCAGCCATGGTAAGAGCGCTTCACCATGTGTTATAAAGACAAGTTATTATGATATACAAGTACAGGTTACATTACCCTGGGTTCCAGAGGCTGAATATCCGATTTTCCCAGCATGCTAGGGGATAGGTGTTTCATCGTAATTCTCGCTTCGCTAAAAAACTCTCGAAGAACTCTCGCTTCGCTAAAAAAAACTCACTTCGCTCGAAAAACTCTCAGACCCTCTGGTTTCCAGGGTTACATTATAATGATCAATAACAATTATCCTTGATGTTAAAAATATTTAACAAGTGTTCAATTTAAACATTCCCAAATGTAAATGACAAATACAATAAAGAAGAAACATGAATCTCTTTATTGAAAACCTAGTAATGTAGGAATGTTTTGCCCATATTCTGGCTAACATGACATACAGTACTGATGAAAAGGAATGCAAATGAGATTGACCATAGTTTGCTAAATTACAACTTCATCTTCCCAAATTTCTGATGGGCTTATATGTTCAGACAGACAAGTTTTTTATCAGCAGAAAAGGATACCATCCATGACAATGGAAGGGAAATCAAAACGCGTAATTACATTTGTGAATACCATTGTTCTTGTATATGTTGTGGTTGGAAATTTATCTTAGTTGGAAATTTTTCTCAACTAGTTGAAAATTTTTCAACTGGTTGGTAATTTTACAACCAGCTGAAAATTTTCAAACCAGTGGAAATTTTTCAAATTGTGGTTATCTGTCATTCTAAAAGGGATTATATTTTTGGGGGCTCATTAATAAAACAGGGGCTTGGATTTTTAGGGGGGTATTAAAAGAACAAAGAACACCACTCCCCTACACCTGCTCTCCTCTCCCTCTCTCTCTCCTCTCCCACCACTCTACTTTCTACACTCTTACTTATCTATTTATTCATTACCCTACTAAGTGAGTTACCTGTGTCTAATTTACATTTTTTCTTACCTTACCGTGATTCGAACCCTCAACCTTTCGCTCCGAAGTCAGTAGCCCTTACCACTTGACCACTAAGGCTTGTGACGAAAGATGAGCGATTAAATCTTGCTTTATTGTAATATTTATGCGCCTTACGTCACGCTTGTTATAAATGCACGCATGCGTATTAACGTAAAACAGAGACTTCAAATCTTTTTACGAGCGTAAACTTTTGTGGATAAAAAGCAAAAAATATCACAAAAGACTAACTGTGCTGCCATTACAATGAATTTACAACGTTTGAAAACATGCCAGAACCTGTATAGGGCTTAAATAGATTTGTTTCGTATTCTAAAATTGCGTACGCAAAAGCTTTGCGTGACTCGGACCTGGCGGCTTCGGAGGAGTCTAAAATTACGCACTTTTTTCGAACGTAACTCAAGATAGGTGCGAAAGCGGGTATTGAATGACTGACATGTAAGACTGCACAATAATTAGAGCAATAATAGTGTTCTTTTATTTCTCTTGAATAATTATTTTTTGTCCTCTTCGTGGCATCGTAATTACTCGATTTTGTGTAACATTCTCTCTTCTGAAGAAGCCGATGTTTATGAAATGTACCGCTGGAACAAGAACCTATAGAAAATGTTTTTAATTAATTAGACATTTCGATTGTGCTAAAGGTCATTACTCGGAAAATATGATAGTTATTAGTTCTCCATATCAATTGTTCTAAAAGTCATTACTAGAACGAGGAAAGTTACATTGTACTTAAAGCCAGATTGCGTATTGTACGAATAAAGAATGCTATTCAACTCTCATGTTCATGTTCAGAAATAATAGGATTTTCGACAAAGAAAAGGTATAAAAACAGTGAGTTTGTCATTGAACGAAACATCATCATGGCGGAGGAAGTTGTGC
Organism: Nematostella vectensis; assembly: GCF_932526225.1. Classification (NCBI taxonomy): domain Eukaryota; kingdom Metazoa; phylum Cnidaria; class Anthozoa; order Actiniaria; family Edwardsiidae; genus Nematostella; species Nematostella vectensis. The sequence goes on along the minus strand of NC_064043.1, from coordinate 15,031,455 downwards.
CGTGTGTTGACCGCGCTTTATTCCTAGAAAAGATTACGGAATTGAAGCTCCAAAAAGTAAAAAATCAGAAATCAATTTTTACATTGAAGATGGTTTGTATGAAAAAGCAAAACAATTTTTAAAGCAAAAAAAGGAGCGCATTAGTGATGATCCAATAGTTCTGTCGTCTGCCGACGAAAATACTATAAAACGGAAGAAATGGTCCTATGCCAACGGGAAGGTATGGTCAAGTGATGGGGAGGAGGTTGCTTGCAAGGCCAACATCTATGACGCATTGAAATGCGCCCAAATCAATTAATTAAATAAAAATATCTTCTACACAGTTTTGTTACGTAAAGTTTATTTTAACAAAGTCTTACCCAACCATACCCTAACCCTAACCAAAAGATACTTGAAGTTTATTTTAACAAAGTCTTACCCAACCATTCCCTAACCCTAACCCCAACGTACTTATCAAAAAAGAATGCCTGGTACATTTGAGGTCTTCCAGATTTTGCACTGGTTGGAGAATTTCCAACTGGTTGTAAAATTTCTAACAAGTTGAAAAATTTCCAACTGGTTGGCAAAAATTCCAACCAAAATGAATTTCCAACCACAACATATATGTGCAGGTATATTTCTTTATGAAGAAATCCACAGGTCTGAACACTCCATGACACTTCTTTTCCAAATTCTTATTTGATCAATTCATACAATAATTGCAAAGCAGCGGGACTCCTTCACATTCAAACCCGGAGATCAACATGAAATGCAGTTCAAGAAGAACAAAAGATCAAATGATGATCCTTGTACAAAACTGTAATCGTTTACGGAAATATTATATTGCCCAAGGAGCGTGGTTCGAATGTTGCGACATAGCGTGACACCTGAATATGTGCCATGCGTGACAAGGCACAACTTTCATATGATCACATTATTGTTTCAGCACACGGCCATAGCAGGGGCATATTATAATAATATTATGCCCTCCCTCATTAGCCTCAGAATTATAGTCAACCAATCACCCATCCCCCAAACCATATTTATCAAACTGTTATTTTTGTAAAGACAATGGGTTACCCCAACCCCCAATATCTGGAATAATATGTGGAAATTACACATGTGATTTTATTGAAATTTCTAAAAAATATATATATATATAATTATTCATTTATTATTACATGTAGTTTTTAATGTTTATGAATTTCTTTCAAGGACAAGAAAACAGTGAGCAGAGATTGAACATTTGGCTAAGCTGTGTTGAGTATCATGTGTACAGTAGGTAAGTCTATGAGCTCATCTCAAGCTGATGCTAATCCATCAATATAGCTCATCAGTCAATACACAGCTCATTAGTCAATTCCCATGCTCATTAATCAATAGACAGCTCTTTAGTCAATAGACAGCTCATCAGTCAATACACAGCTCATTAGTCAATTCCCCTGCTCATTAATCAATAGACAGCTCTTTAGTCAATAGACAGCTCTTTAGTCAATAGACAGCTCATCAGTCAATACACAGCTCATTAGTCAATTCCCCTGCTCATTAATCAATAGACAGCTCTTTAGTCAATACACAGCTCATTAGTCAGTACACAGCTTATTAGTCAATTCCCCTGCTCATTAATCAATAGACAGCTCTTTAGTCAATAGACAGCTCATTAGTCAATACACAGCTTATTAGTTGATACACAGCTCATTAGTTGATACACAGCTTATCAGTCAATACACAGCTCATCAGTCAATCACAGCTCTTTAGTCAATAGACAGCTCATCAGTCAATAGACAGCTCATCAGTCGATAGACAGCTCATTAGTCAATACACAGTTCATTAGTTGATACACAGCTCATTAGTTGATACACAGCTCATTAGTTGATACACAGCTTATCAGTCAATACACAGCTCATCAGTCAATCACAGCTCTTTAGTCAAAAGACAGCTCATCAGTCAATACACAGCTCATTATTCGATACACAGCTTATCAGTCAATACACAGCTCATCAGCCAATCACAGCTCTTTAGTCAATAGACAGGTCATCAGTCAATACACAGCTCATTAGTCAATTCACAGCTCATCTGTAAGTTGACGTCTATCCATGAGTGTTGGGAGGTACTGTAAGTTGACGTCTGTCCATGAGTGTTGGGAGGTACAGTATGTTGACGTCTGTCCATGAGTGTTGGGAGGTACTGTATGTTGACGTCTGTCCATGAGTGTTGGGAGGTACTGTATGTTGACGTCTGTCCATGAGTGTTGGGAGGTACTGTATGTTGACGTCTGTCCATGAGTGTTGGGAGGTACTGTATGTTGACGTCTGTCCATGAGTGTTGGGAGGTACAGTATGTTGACGTCTGTCCATGAGTGTTGGGAGGTACTGTATGTTGACGTCTGTCCATGAGTGTTGGGAGGTACTGTAATGAGTGTTGGGAGGTACAGTATGTTGACGTCTGTCCATGAGTGTTGGGAGGTACTGTAATGAGTGTTGGGAGGTACAGTATGTTGACGTCTGTCCATGAGTGTTGGGAGGTACTGTATGTTGACGTCTGTCCATGAGTGTTGGGAGGTACAGTATGTTGATGTCTGTCCATGAGTGTTGGGAGGTACTGTATGTTGACGTCTGTTAGGCTGCAAACACATAATCACCAATCAAAATGATATCTTTTAGGTGCAATGATTTTTAAATTAGATATCCATATTAAAAAGGCAGCTAATGTAACCTGATATTGTTTGTTCTTAACAGATCTGGCCTTTACACCAAACTTGAAGATCTTTTTAGATATGATAAATATGGGGGTGAGTTATTAAAACTGCATATTCATACTTGGCTTGCATGTTGGGTCAAATTTTTCTAGAGGCTGGCAAATCAAAGTTTTTCCTCAGATATTTATTATGTTTGTTATGTTGTTCTGTTTGTTATCTCATGCAAAGATTTCATGTACTGTATCACTTTGACATCTTTTTACCCAGTTTAAATCATCTTATTAAATTATACTTATAATGATTATAGTTATTTTAGCCTATAAAGCTTCATTTATTTTTAAGAACATTTCTTTTGTTATAGATGCAGCAAAATCAAATCAAAACATCCACGCAGTAAATGTAACGGATCCAATAAATGTAGAAATTGGGTAAGTACTGGGTTTGACACACCATTAAAAATGAAATATAAACTGTTTGAAAAAATTTAATATTATCTTTTAACAATCTATTGTATAGGATCAAACAGATATGCCCAGAGCTGTCCCCCTCCACTTTTTGAATTGTGGGGGCACACCCCGCTGCCCCTCCCCATCTGCCACCCCTGAGTATGGAACCATTAGATTTGTCTTTTTTTACATATAAAAAACAGACAGAGAGACAGACAGACAGAGAGACAGACAGACAGACAGACAGACAGACAGACAGACAGACAGACAGACAGACAGACAGATTTATTAGAGTGCTGTGAACAAAGAAGTACATAGGCCATTATTCTCTAATATTTATAAATAAGATTGTTTTTTTTCTTTTTTGGGGGAGGGGGGGTGGGGGGGACAAAAGGAAGCCTTCGACCTCAAACCCAATAAACAAAGATTTCCTCCAAATTATAGATAGATTAGATAAAACACAAAGTTGTTCTATAAGTTGTGCTATATGTGTTCAGAAATGAAGGGCTGTTTTGGTGTTTATAATGTGCTGTTTTGTTCGCAAATTTCAGGAAGGAAGCACAAGAGCCTGAAGGACGCAGTAGTCTGCCATCATGGGTACTGGATCTAGTGCCTGCTGTCAGATTTGATATCAATGTGGTATGTAGATACAGTCAACACCATTTTATTAATAGCCAACATCATTCTTATTTAATTGCCATCTTGCATCATCACTGTAACTTGAACATTCTTGTTTATTGACTCAGGGGAAGATTGCGTTTGGAAATAGACTGTTTGAGACAACACTTGGAATTCAATTTGAAAGTGCAGTTGGAATCTACACCACAACACAGGTATACGTTTTTTAAGGTTAATGGCAAACTTAAAATAAAGAGAAAAAATAGAAAATGCCACACTATTTTTTTCTTTTACTTACACAATATTTTAGATAAATTTATTAAAACTTCTTTAGTTAAAAAAAAGCTTATTTGAAAAAGTATTTCTTTCCTGGGATAACTACAGTAGTTCCCAACTTTTCCCAGCCCATATTATAATTCCAATCATAAGTTGCTTACAGAAAATTTTATCGTTGATTTTCCGTGTAAAATTAATTTAAACATGGATGATATCATGCTTTTATGGACCTCCAGTGTCACTATGGTAACAAATAATGGAAATTTAATGCATGTCTTTGAAGTCCAAATGTTAAAAAACAAGGTACTAAAAGCTTGCATTACGAAACAATGATTCATGAGAGTATGTACAAATCAAGAGAATGTTCAATTAAACCAGACTGTTCTTGTTTACCTGCAGCCCAACTCGTCTGTGGACCAATTCATGCACCTCGTCAAGTGCAATGGCAGGAATGTGAGAGTGATGCTGTTCCCAAGCCCAGGCTATAATGGTCCAAGGGATGAGTAAGTCATATCTAGACTTTTAAGGGGATGGGTGAATAGGCCAGAAGGGGTCTATGAATCTGCCAAACAATCCGCTCCATTTTTTCTTTAAATTTGTAATAAAAAAATTGTAATGATGCTTATGGCATACCTCAAGCAAGTTATCTGAAAACAAGCTCGGGTACAGATTCAAATTTGTCAACAATCTTGGATTCCAAAATTTGACCGAAGTCTCGAATTCTGACATGCAGGTTTCTGCTCCTCGGCAAGTCTGGGATTTACCAATTATTACCCTAAATTTACCAGTTGTTACCCTAAATTTACCAATTATTACCCTTAATTTACCAATTGTTACCCTAAATTTACCAGTTATTACCCTTAATTTACCAATTATTACCCTAAATTTACCAATTATTACCCTAAATTTACCAATTATTACCCTAAATTTACCAATTGTTACCCTAAATTTACCAATTGTTACCCTAAATTTACCAATTGTTACCCTTAATTTACCAATTGTTACCCTAAATTTACCAATTGTTACCCTAAACAAAAACAAACAACAAAATAAGTGAAATTTCAAGTTTATTTTAAGATGGTCACATGCTCTATTACATCTTCTGAGAAATCTAAAGCACAATCAGTCCTGAGACAGACAGAACTGTTCTTTAAGAATCTGTTTTACTAGTGTCATGCACGAACTAAGATACTAATTTCAATAGGCAGGCTGAAGTATGTGGCCAGTTAAAATCCCTATAAGCAATAAAGAATTCCTTTACCCCCCCCCCCAAAAAAAAAAAAAGACGCCATTAGGGTTACCTCTGAGAGGTTTTACTGCAGCAGCAGCTTTTAAAGTAGTTGAATCAATGAATCTCGCACTACATATTTATAACATTATATGTCCTACTTGTGATGTGAGTGTCCTTATGCCACTAATGTGTCACTTTACATAATACCTAGGCCCCCACGCTTCATGGGAGATGGGTTTGTGGTTGTCCAGTCTGGTGACTGCCGAATTACATACTACATGGATGAGCCAGGCGTTGTTCCCGAGAGTAAGGGTGAAGGCAACCTTACAGAAATCCCTGATTCAGACCCCAGCTGGGGAATAGACATAGTGTTTGTTAAAAGCACTTCAATATGCTATGGACCCTGGGTGGACAGACAGAGGTTAGTAAACCTGTCAATCAGATAGTCCACCCATCACCTCAACTGTACTCCTGACTCATTATAATCCACATCTACTTATCCTACTCCCCATCTTATTCAGCCTACCACCAATACACTTCATCCTATCATCCCAAATTTCATACTGTTGTGGTGGGAGGGGGGTGTTAACTGTCCCCTTTACTGTTGGGGTGGGCGAAGGGTGTAACTGTCCCCTTTACTATTGTGGTGGTGGGGGGGTGTAACTGTCCCCTCTACTGTTGTAGTGGGAGGGGGGTGTAACTGTCCCCTCTACTGTTGTGGTGGGAGGGGGGTGTAACTGTCCGCTCTACTGTTGTGGTGGGAGGGGGGTGTAACTGTCCCCTCTACTGTTGTGGTGGGAGGGGGGTGTAACTGTCCCCTCTACTGTTGTGGTAAGAGGGGGGTGTAACTGTCCCCTCTACTGTTGTGGTGGGAGGGGGGTGTAACTGTCCCCTCTACTGTTGTGGTGAGGGGGGTGTAACTGTCCCCTCTACTGTTGTGGTGGGAGGGGGGTGTAACTGTCCCCTTTACTGTTGTGGTGGGAGGGGGGTGTAACTGTCCCCTCTACTGTTGTGGTGGGGGGGGGTGTAACTGTCCCCTCTACTGTTGTGGTGGGAGGAGGGTGTAACTGTCCCCTTTACTGTTGTGGTGGGGGGGGGGGGGGGTGTAACTGTTCCCTCCCCCTAGTTATAGCCGTGCTGCTCTCACCTCTTTTTTCTTGACTACTCACAGCTATGTACAGTACCACCCTCCCATTCTCACTTACTTAATTCTGTCCCCTGCTCCATCCCTATAAAAAAAAATACGACATACTGTACTACCTCTTGGTACCACTAAGTACTTCAAAGCATGGTCCCTCCCTAAACATTGAATATGTGACCTGATGGCTCAATTAAGTTTCCCCATTTTTAATATGAGTATCTAGCTCTCCTTGCTTTTTGGCTATTGTTTTCTCACTTTTTTCATTGTATTGTTTTATTTGACAGGGAGGCACTCCAGCGTTTCTTCTACCCTCTGGACTACCAAGAAATGGCTGTCACAAAACCCCTTGTTCCTGGCCAGCTGCGCATCCACACAGGACTTGACATCAAGTTTGACTTTGAGAATGAAGCAAGTTTAGATATACTGTTTTCCAAGAACCAGGTACTGGCTCTCACATTTGAAATATTTTAAAATATTAGGAAACTCTATTTGTAAGCAGTGCTTAGGGAGAGTAGTCTGGTTATAAGGATAGTAAAATCCATTGCTTGTAAGTTTGGTAAAAAGCAGGATTTGTAAATGAATTGAGAGATGCAGTACATTATTTGTCTGTTGATAAAAAAACACAATACATTCTGAGATGTGTTGAGTTTTTATCTCTGGTTTTTAAATGTTTATGAGCTTTTTGACAGTAGTTCTGGGAATATTAAACACAACAAAGCAAAAGCAAAGCAAAACCAAATATATTTTCGTTTTGGCATTTTGATGGCTTTGATTCATTGTAGATAACGTTTGATATTTTTCGTGTGACAGGAAACCCGTGCAGTGCATGTTTGTGTTGGGGCTGGGTCGCACATTGGGGTTTATCAGCCCTGGACCGTCAACGACTATGGCTATACCACATCTGTCGTCACCAAGTTGCTTAACGTGGATGCAAGGTACTTAGTTTATTCTCATGTAACTGAACTTTGAATAACCCTCAAACATGGAGAGAGCAAGAAAATGTCATGGTTAAAAGTTATTGTGAAAGAAGTCAGTTCCCTTCCTTGACGTGTTTATGACTTTAGCAAATAGCAACGACCTTGGAATGTTCACATACCCTTTAAAAAGCCCTTGGATTCAATTAAAATATCACAACAGCTTCGATGTGAAAAGTAGAATTCTAATCGTGTGATGTCTACACAGTTCTGTTCTGTTGTTACATAAGATTGAGTGAGGCATTTGCCTCATTATCGCCCTTTGGCACTTCCCCTTTAACCACACTCACTTTGACATGTTCTCTTGTTTTGTGTGCAGCACAAGCATGTCCTTTCGCAACTTATTCGAGGCAGACACCCTTGACCTTGCATTCCACATGTCTTTTCCACGTGTTTGGAACCAGACCCAGCACTGGGCATGTGACGTCAACGTTCACAAGGTCACGTGGTACTTTGTCTTCACCCACAAGTGGTACTTCCAAGGTATGGTGAACACTTATTCTAAACTCTCTTCAAGCCAAACTGATCACAAGGAAACCCTCCAATATTTAATATAAAAAAGGTGACAAAAGAGAAAAAATGTTGTATATAACTTCCACTAGTTATACTGGTTAGGAAGACACAACTGAGCGAGGCTCCAAATCAAGCGCACCCGTAAGCACTGTCACTGAGGGTGGTCAATGCCAGAGGGTTTATTGCGTCCCCTGTGGTTCTTTTACATTCCTTCATTCAGATTAGAGTAGTTCAGCTTGAAGAGATGGGACATTCGGTTCAGTGTCCTTATTTGATAAGACTGGTAACACAAAAGAGTAACTCCAACTCATTTCTGACAAAAATTAGAATCAAGACTATAAAGATAAGAATAAAAAAATCCCCAGTCAGAGCTAGCATTCGACCTGCGTCACAGCCAGGACGCCGACGCCCTAGCACACTAGAGCAAACGTGCTTCTTATTGCAACAAATCAAGAATAACAACAACGACAACAAGACAAGGACATTTCAATCTTACAAAAAAATTCACATGCCCTAGAATAACTATAATATTCTTTTGTTAGAATTGCTTGAGGACTGGTCAGTGAACTATCGGCCGGACCTTCTGACGTTTGTCCCATATGAGTGGCAGTTTAACATCGTGCTGCACGACTTTGAGATGATTTGGATCGCGAACGAACACAACTGGATTGAGTGCTCGTCCAACCCCAGGCAGGAGAATGGTAGGCCTCATCACTGGAAAAATGGTATAAATAGACAGAAAACCTACAGACCAACTCTAGATAAGATGGTATAAATAGACAGAAAACCTACAGACCAACTCTAGATAAGATGGTATAAATAGACAGAAAACCTACAGACCAACTCTAGATAAGATGGTATAAATAGACAGAAAACCTACAGACCAACTCTAGATGAGATGGTATAAATAGACAGAAAACCTACAGACCAACTCTAGATGAGATGGTATAAATAGACAGAAAACCTACAGACCAACTCTAGATAAGATGGTATAAATAGACAGAAAACCTACAGACCAACTCTAGATAAGATGATATAAATAGACAGAAAACCTACAGACCAACTCTAGATAAGATGGTATAAATAGACAGAAAACCTACAGACCAACACTAGATAAGATGGTATAAATAGACAGAAAACCTACATACCAACTCTAGATAAGATGGTATAAATAGATAGAAAACCTACAGACCAACTCTAGATGAGATGGTATAAATAGATAGAAAACCAACCGACCAACTCTAGATAAGATGGTATAAATAGACATAAAACCTACTGACCAACTCTAGATAAGATGGTATAAATAGACAGAAAACCTACAGACCAACTCTAGATAAGATGGTAAAAATAGACATAAAACCCACCGACCAACTCTAGATGAGATGGTATAAATAGACATAAAACCTACCGACCAACTCTAGATGAGATGGTATAAATAGATAGAAAACCTACAGACCAACTCTAGATGAGATGGTATAAATAGACAGAAAACCTACAGACCAACTCTAGATGAGATGGTATAAATAGATAGAAAACCTACAGACCAACTCTAGATGAGATGGTATAAATAGACAGAAAACCTACAGACCAACTCTAGATAAGATGGTATAAATAGACAGAAAACCTACAGACCAACTCTAGATAAGATGGTATAAATAGACAGAAAACCTACAGACCAACTCTAGATGAGATGGTATAAATAGATATAAAAACCTACAGACCAACTCTAGAGGAGATGATATAAATAGATATAAAAACCTACAGACCAACTCTAGATGAGATGGTATAAATAGATAGAAAACCTACAGACCAACTCTAGATGAGATGATATAAATAGACAGAAAACCTACAGACCAACTCTAGATGAGATGGTATTAATAGACAGAAAACCTACAGACCAACTCTAGATGAGATGGTATAAATAGACAGAAAACCTACAGACCAACTCTAGATAAGATGGTATAAATAGACAGAAAACCTACAGACCAACTCTAGATAAGATGGTATAAATAGACAGAAAACCTACAGACCAACTCTAGGTAAGATGGTATAAATAGACAGGAAACCTACAGACCAACTCTAGATGAGATGGTATAAATAGACAGAAAACCTACAGACCAACTCTAGATGAGATGGTATAAATAGACAGAAAACCTACAGACCAACTCTAGATGAGATGGTATAAATAGACAGAAAACCTACAGACCACTCTAGATAAGATGGTATAAATAGACAGAAAACCTACAGACCACTCTAGATAAGATGGTATAAATAGACAGAAAACCTACAGACCAACTCTAGATAAGATGGTATAAATAGACAGAAAACCTACAGACCAACTCTAGATAAGATGATATTGAAGAAAATACTCCTCGATGTTCAATTGATTTTATTGACAAAGATGAGGAAGTCCTATGGCAATACAATAAATCAAGGATTATAATTAAACTGAGGATTACAAATAACGGTAACTAGGATATAACAAATGAACGCGTAGGACTTACATGAATAATGTTCAAAACAAGATGGCCGGCTGCTCTCTTCTGGGCCGGTCAGCGGTCTTACATAAGACCTAGGCCCTAGCGGCCAGCGTTACACACTCTTCATCCCCCCCAGTCCGTGAGTCTATACTAAGTCTAGAGTCTATACAAGGCTAGACGAACGGACTCCTGCTACTGTCCAATTCCCTGTCTCTGGTTCGTAGCGTTTTGGTCGTGTTCTCGCACGAGTTGGCCTTCTAGGTTCAGGGAGTGGCTGCGGGGCCTGAGATGAGGCGTCAGGCATACAAGAGGATACAGGGTCATTGTTGGCTTGAGTGGTAGGTGGTGTTTCAGCGACGGGTTCAGCGGGTGGAACTGTCTGGTTGCACTCTGTGGGTATGACGGGATGGCTACCGTGTGAGAGTTGGGTGGTGACGTGAGGATTGCCCGTCAATGGTCCACTGCCTGTGGGAGGCGACGGTGAGCTGTTAAGTGTGGGTTGACACTCTGGAGATCTGGGTGGAGGTGGTGGCGTCCTGTACTGATGGTCTGGGGTGGGCGTGGCCGGGGTGTATGCACGAAGGAACCGACGATTACGCAGGGTCAACCGTCCTGAGCCATCCACCTTTATCCTGTATTGGTCGTGGCCTGGCGACTCCACTACCATGCCTGAGCGGTCCCATTTGTTCGGGTGTGGGCCCTGCTGGTTCTGGATGAAGACCCTTTCACCTAGCTTCAGAGGTCGAAGTGGTTTGGAGTGGCTCGTCAATGATTCGGTGGTACGTGATATGCGGGTCCGAAGGGCATCTTCCTTTGCCGCCCATGCTTGCCGCCACAGGGGTCGGATGTGTGGATTAGAGAACTTCTCTAGTCGATTGACGAACATGAGGGAGTCTCGAAGGGGTCGGCCGAATATGATTTGGGCTGGTGAAAGGTCGCAGTCCCGGTCCGGTGTGTTTCGTAGCTGTAACATGGCACGCAGGAAGCGATCGTTGTCAAGGCTGCCGTTAGGACCAGTATTGGACATCAGGAGACGTTTAGCTGTTTTGACTGCCACTTCTGCTCTCCCGTTGGATTGTGGGAAGCCGACAGAAGACAGGCGGTGTTTGATCCCCCAAAGTCGGAGAAAGGTCTCGGTGCCGCCTGCTGTGAACTCTGGTCCGCCATCGCTTGATATCTCTGTTGGCACGCCAAAGGTGGCGAAGAATGCTCGGAGGTGACGGACCAGGCCAGCGGAGCCCCCTAGGTCAGTACCTGCGGTGGAGCTGAGGACCTCCACCCATCCAGAGAGCCGGTCTCCGACAACTAGGTAGTGGCGGCCACCAAAGTCGAAGAAGTCAGCGTAGACAGCCTCGAACGGGGTAGATGGCGGAGAGGTCGGGAGGGGCGGTGTGGCCGCTTGTGACGGGGCGTTGCGGTTGCAATCTGTGCATCCGTCTCTGGTGCCCTGAATGTCCCGTGACATCCCCGGCCAGAAGACAATGGCACGCGCTTGCTGCTCCATAGTAGAGGCTCCTTGATGTGCGGCGTGTAAGTGCTGGAGGACCCGTTTGCGGAGGGACATGGGCACAACCACACGGTCGTTGAGTAGTAGAACGCCATCCTGTGCATATATCGACTCACAGAGATGTCCGAGACTTGAAAGCGCCGGGTCGTTAGGGTCAACCACAACATCTTGTTCAATGAGGCGTAGGAGGTGACCTAGGCATGGGTCCGTAGCAGTCTCTTGTGCGAGGATCGGCCACGAGATGGCCCCAAGATCATGTGCGTCGTTCCTGATGGAGGCCATGAGGGCCGACTCAACCATGTCCGGTACACTAGGAGTTGAAGTTGCGAGACTGTTAGTTGAGCCTGATGGGGATGGGTGTCTTGATGTGGCGTCAGCCGCCTGGTTACTTTTTCCCGGTCGATGGGTGATGGTGAAGCGCCACGGGAGGGTACGCTGCTTTAACCTGAACAGACGGGAGTTGGTGATCTCATCGAGGGTGCGATCGCCGAAGATTTTGACTAGGGGCTTGTGGTCGGTGACTACCACAAGGTTGTCGCAACCCTGTGTGAAGTACCGGGTTTGCTCGAGACCCCAGGCAACGGCCAGGGCCTCTCCCTCGATGGCTGCGTAACGTTGTTCGGCTGGGGAAAGGAAGCGTGAGCCAGCCAGAGTGATCCGCCATCCTCCTGGGCAGCAGTCAGGTATACCAGAGGGGCAGCTACAGTGTTGCTGGAGGAGGAAATAACCAATACCTCTTCGGGACCAGTCGGGGCGAAGGCAGGTGCGCCTCTGCATGTCGTAGATTTCCACGCCCTCGCGGATTGCCTGAACAATGGCTTCTTTGGACTCTTGGAAGGCAGACTCCAGGTCAGGTGACCAGGTGAATTTGCACCGTGGGCTTAGGAATGGCTTAAACGGCGCCATGGTCTCGCGCAATTGGGCGTAGTTGGCCACCTGGTTGACCAGACCGAACCAGCTTCTGATGTCTGTCGTCGATTCAGGAGTGGGGAAATCACGGATGGCATCCAGGTACTTAGGGAGTGGCTCTATGGTTGAGTCGGACACCCTAAAGCCGGCGAAGTCCACGCACTTTTCGGCGAACTGAAATTTGTCGGGGTTCAGTACTATACCGGACTGGCCTACGCATGTAAGGAAGTCGATGGATCGCCACCAGTGTTGTTCTAGGTCAGTATCATAGTGCATTGTGTCGTCCACACACCGCTCTTTGCGCTCAAAGGCTGATAGGATAGCATCGAAACGACGGTTGTAGCCATCCCCTGACGAGAGGAATCCTTGTGGTGCCCTGGTGTAGCGCCAGCGCCCGAAGGGCGTAATGAAAGTGGTCAGGTGTCGATCTGCCTCGCGTAAGGGAACGCTGTGATAGCCGTTCCAAGCGTCGGTGACGGTCTTCCAGGTGTCCTTCGGAATTCGGCGGGCGAGGTGGAAGGGAGACTCCATGGCAAAGGTCTCGCGCTGGCAGAATTTGTTTAGTGGCGAGAGATCCACAGTCCGGCGCGGTGAGCCGTCGTGCTTCCGGGTCACAACCATGCGGTGGCACCATGTGACAGGTTCCCCGTACGGCACTCGTTCGATGACACCAAGGGCCTCGTCCCGGAGAAGGTCGTCGTATACCTTTTGCTGCCAGTGAAGAGGGATGGTGGCCGGGGTGTGGCACGCTCTGGGTGTGGCTGCTGGGTCTACATGTATCTCGATGGGTGGTCCGTCCATGCACGGGAGCGCACGATGGGGGCAGGTGTTGAACGTCGAGGAGGCATACCTCTCGAGTAGCCAGTCTTTCATGCGGCCATTGTTCTCCGGGGTGCAGGGGAATGGCAGTTCCGACGGACGTTGTGGTGGCACCGTACGCTGGGGACAATGACAGGTCGGATCAGAAGGGGTGTTTGGTGCTGTGCAGCCGCCGTTGATGGAACGGGTGGCGTTGATGGATGAGTGCGGCTCTGGTATGCTGCGGCCATGGGGGGTAGGTCGGCGGCCGTCGTGTCTTCCAACCGGGTTCGTCGGGAAGTCCGTAGATAGGAGACCGAGGTTGAGGAGGGACTCATAGGAGAGGTACATAGCTCGGACTGAGCTGCTCACGTACACCATGGAACGGCAGCACGTGGCCTCACCGTTGGGAGGAGCTGTGGAGAGTTTAGCGAAGAAAGCACCGTCGATGGCTATTGGAGACCGGTTGGCGGCCGACAAGCTGAGGTTGACCGGTTGCAGATCATCGCGCGAGAAGCCGCATGCAAGGAACTCCTCTAGAGACCAAAGGTCGGACTGGGCACCAGTGTCGGCCACGGCTGATATCTGAGCTACGAGGTGATCGCGAGGACGGGAAGTGGCTCCCGAAGCTGATGGAGTATCGAGCGATATAGTGATGTTTGTCCGCGGATGATCACGGAGTTGAGCTCGTCGCCACTCCCCCTTGGTGAAGATATGGTGATCCAGTTTGGCGGGCCCGTTCTGTGGTCTACCACGAGAGCGAGGTACGGCTCCGGATTGTAGAGATGCGATCTGGGAGATCGGGCCTGACTCGATGGCGGACTGTTGACTTTTGGCTGGTTGTCGCCTTTTGCGCCTACGGGCTCTGTAGCAATCGATGCATACCTGATGAGGTTTGGAATTCCAGCCCCGAGATCCTTCTGAGAAGACGTGAAATGACACTTTACAATCAGGACAGGAGGCCTGTCGTGATTTCTCTGCTGCGCTTGGTGACTGGTCTGAGGGTGGCGTGTTTTTGTTACGCTGGAAGGACGACATCGCGGACAGGGTTGAAGACGGTAGGGCGTTGCGAGCCATCTCTTTACTCTCCACCGAGGCAATGACGTCATTAATTGGGTTGGTCAAGATATCTGTAATGCCCAGAGTCTCACGCCTTATGTCTGAGTCGTAAATGCCATTTAAAAGGACGTCGCGTATGATGTGGTCGGTGTAGTCAACGGGTTGGCCACACGCACATGCTGCTGTGTATGCGCACGTTTCCGCTTTTCCCCGCACCCTGGCTGCGAATGCACGAAAGGTTTCGTCCCGTTCCTGTTTTAACTGGAGCAGCTCGGTACGGAGGACACATGTAGCGATAGGAATGACAGCTAGCGAGCGCATGGCTGCGGTAAAATCTTGCAAGGGCAACGAGGTGGCTCCTGGGTTGGCTTTCAGTAGGCTGTCCCCGAGGTCAGGGCCGGCACACTGGAACAGTTGGAAAGGCGCCTGGGCGTCAGTGATGCAAGATCCAGAACGGAAAACCCCCCATCGGCGCATGAATATGTTCCATTCCTCGATAGAGATCCCTATGTCCACTTTGGGTCGGTCGAGTTTCGGGCCTCGGGCCGGCGGTGGGGCAGTAGGAGCGGGAGGTAGTGCTTGATGTGCGAGGCCGTGGTTATTTAGTAACGCTACGGCGATTGCATCAGAGACATCCTGTGTTTTGAAGTCGCAGTTGGGTACCGAACATTCGACGATCACCATGATAATGACTTCCTCATGAAGAAAATACTCCTCGATGTTCAATTAATTTTATTGACAAAGATGAGGAAGTCCTATGGCAATACAATAAATCAAGGATTATAATTAAACTGAGGATTACAAATAACGGTAACTAGGATATAACAAATGAACGCGTAGGACTTACATGAATAATGTTCAAAACAAGATGGCCGGCTGCTCTCTTCTGAGCCGGTCAGCGGTCTTACATAAGACCTAGGCCCTAGCGGCCAGCGTTACACACTCTTCAGATATAAATAGACAGAAAACCTACAGACCAACTCTAGATGAGATGGTATAAATAGACAGAAAACCTACAGACCAACTCTAGATGAGATGGTATAAATAGACAGAAAACCTACAGACCAACTCTAGATAAGATGGTATAAATAGACAGAAAACCTACAGACCAACTCTAGATGAGATGGTATAAATAGACAGAAAACCTACAGACCAACTCTAGATGAGATGGTATAAATAGACAGAAAACCTACAGACCAACTCTAGATAAGATGGTATAAATAGACAGAAAACCTACAGACCAACTCTAGATGAGATGGTATAAATAGACAGAAAACCTACAGACCAACTCTAGATAAGATGGTATAAATAGACAGAAAACCTACAGACCAACTCTAGATAAGATGGTATAAATAGACAGAAAACCTACAGACCAACTCTAGATAAGATGATAAAAATAGACAGAAAACCTACAGACCAACTCTAGATAAGATGGTATAAATAGACAGAAAACCTACAGACCAACTCTAGATGAGATGGTATAAATAGACAGAAAACCTACAGACCAACTCTAGATGAGATGGTATAAATAGACAGAAAACCTACAGACCAACTCTAGATAAGATGGTATAAATAGACAGAAAACCTACAGACCAACTCTAGATAAGATGATAAAAATAGACAGAAAACCTACAGACCAACTCTAGATAAGATGGTATAAATAGACAGAAAACCTACAGACCAACTCTAGATGAGATGGTATAAATAGACAGAAAACCTATAGACCAACTCTAGATGAGATGGTATAAATAGACAGAGAACCTACAGACCAACTCTAGATAAGATGGTATAAATAGATAGAAAACCTACAGACCAACTCTAGATAAGATGGTATAAATAGATAGAAAACCTACAGACTGACTCTAGATAAGATGGTATAAATAGACAGAAAACCTACAGACCAACTCTAGATGAGATGGTATAAATAGACAGAAAACCTACAGACCAACTCTAGATAAGATGGTATAAATAGACAGAAAACCTACAGACCAACTCTAGATAAGATAGTACAAATAGACAGAAAACCTACAGACCAACGCTAGATAAGATGGTATAAATAGACAGAAAACCTACAGACCAACTCTAGATAAGATGGTATAAATAGACAGAAAACCTACAGACCAACTCTAGATAAGATGGTATAAATAGACAGAAAACCTACAGACCAACTCTAGATAAGATGGTATAAATAGACAGAAAACATACAGACCAACTCTAGATAAGATAGTATAAATAGACAGAAAACCTACAGACCAACTCTAGATGAGATGGTATAAATAGACAGAAAACCTACAGACCAACTCTAGATAAGATAGTATAAAAAGACAGAAAACCTACAGACCAACTCTAGATAAGATGGTATAAATAGACAGAAAACCTACAGACCAACTCTAGATGAGATGGTATAAATAGACAGAAAACCTACAGACCAACTCTAGATGAGATGGTATAAATAGACAGAAAACCTACAGACCAACTCTAGATAAGATGGTATAAATAGACAGAAAACCTACAGACCAATTCTAGATGAGATGGTATAAATAGACAGAAAACCTACCGACCAACTCTAGATGAGATGGTATAAATAGACAGAAAACCTACAGACCAACTCTAGATAAGATGGTATAAATAGACAGAAAACCTACAGACCAACTCTAGATAAGATGGTATAAATAGACAGAAAACCTACAGACCAACTCTAGATAAGATGGTATAAATAGACAGAAAACCTACAGACCAACTCTAGATGAGATGGTATAAATAGACAGAAAACCTACAGACCAACTCTAGATGAGATGGTATAAATAGACAGAAAACCTACAGACCAACTCTAGATGAGATGGTATAAATAGACAGAAAACCTACAGACCAACTCTAGATAAGATGGTATAAATAGACAGAAAACCTACAGACCAATTCTAGATAAGATGGTATAAATAGACAGAAAACCTACCGACCAACTCTAGATGAGATGGTATAAATAGACAGAAAACCTACAGACCAACTCTAGATAAGATGGTATAAATAGACAGAAAACCTACAGACCAACTCTAGATAAGATGGTATAAATAGACAGAAAACATACAGACCAACTCTAGATAAGATAGTATAAATAGACAGAAAACCTACAGACCAACTCTAGATGAGATGGTATAAATAGACAGAAAACCTACAGACCAACTCTAGATGAGATGGTATAAATAGACAGAAAACCTACAGACCAACTCTAGATAAGATGGTATAAATAGATAGAAAACCTACAGACCAACTCTAGATAAGATGGTATAAATAGACAGAAAACCTACAGACCAACTCTAGATAAGATGGTATAAATAGACAGAAAACATACAGACCAACTCTAGATAAGATAGTATAAATAGACAGAAAACCTACAGACCAACTCTAGATGAGATGGTATAAATAGACAGAAAACCTACAGACCAACTCTAGATGAGATGGTATAAATAGACAGAAAACCTACAGACCAACTCTAGATAAGATGGTATAAATAGATAGAAAACCTACAGACCAACTCTAGATAAGATGGTATAAATAGACAGAAAACATACAGACCAACTCTAGATAAGATGGTATAAATAGACAGAAAACCTACAGACCAACTCTATGAATGGTGGTATAGAGAGACAAAAAAGTCTACAGACGAAAGATGGTATTAATAGGCAAAAAATCTTGTTGATCTGCGTAGTGATCTGGTGAAGGTTGAAGTAGGATGTTGTACTGTATGTCCCTTCATCACAGTTAAGAGACGAAAAAGGACGGTTCAGAAAGGTCGGCCCATGTCTCAGTATTTTGCAGGCTAAATATACATCAGTGTTAAATGCAATGTTGTGTTTTTTAAGAACCATCTCTGCATTCTGCTCATTTATTTCCCTATCGTTATCCACCTAATAGCGACGTTGTTATTTTTCGTCAGCCGAACTTGCCTTCTGTGGTGAAGTGTTTGACTTGACCTTTGTCCTTCAATTCTTGCGCTTCCTGCCAGAGTTTGAAGACATCAAGTTCTTCCTACAGGTGAACAAAACTATATACTGTACATTCCGCTGATCACGTGGTTATTATCTGATATTTGAGAGGAAGAACACACCTGGACTGCAAAGCGCGCAGAACCTCGCTCCTCCCATATCTTAATCATTGTCTTGAGGTAGCATAGGGGGTTGTCTTGAGAACTATAGGGGGGAAGAGGTATAGTACTATAAATTTGTTGCTCAGAGTCGGTGGTACTGACTTCTCTAGCGAGGGGACCTGGGTCTGATGAGCTGGTGTAATTTTGGCTTTCCGCATTGGCGGGATGCTCTTGTCTTCTCAGGGTAGTTTCTCAAGGTAGACTCTCTCATACCACTCAGTAGGACACTAAGAAATCACGTGATGTTTTGACTGGTAAATTCACGCGCTTCCTTATTCACGCCAAAATAAACACAGAAATGGCTGCGACCGTCATGCCAGAGAGTGACAGAAACATAAAATCTTCAATTAAATTAAGCCCTTTTTGACTATTTGAGTGTTTCGTAAGTGCTGAATAGGTTTGTTGTTATTGTTGTTGTTATTTTGCGAACCGTGCACGAGTTTGCCACTCAAAACGTCACGCGATTTCCTAGTGCAAGGCGCCTGTTTTTCTAGGACTTAAGAAAAGCGCTAGGGACGCGTTTTTAAGACTTACTTTCCGTGATATAGATTATATACAGAAGAAAAAGTTGTCTTACAATTTCGAAGTTCTCCTGTACTAAAACCTAAAAGTGTATTTTTCAACCCCATTCCATCCACTTTAAGTTAGACGGACATAGCAAAATATTGCATTGTCTGATAATTAAATGTAACTTGATAAACCTTTATGGTTATCTTAGTTATCCCTCATTAGTTACCTCTTAACAGCTATTTTCAAGCTTTCCGAAATTACGCTAAAATCCCTCTTCAGCAAATGGCCCATTAAATGGCTCCATGCTATTATTACTACAGGTTGAAAAGCTGGTGGCGCGTGCATGCCTTCCTGAATACGACACCCTTCGTAGGAGCTTCCTCTCACTCTCAAGGACTTCTAACAAGCGTGGACCCCAGGCTGCTGGCATGCGCTCACGGTCATCCACCACCACAGCACTGCCGGAGGAAGGCATTGATAGCGGTGACGAAACCACCACGGGCATGGGGGGAGGGGACGGGATGTTCACTAACATATTCCGGCGATACACAGACGTCAGTCGTGGATGGGTGGATGTCATGTCCGTTCCCATCATGGGGTTGTCTTTAGGTTACATGTACCACCCTGTTATCCCGAATAGCAAGTACGACGTCCCTCGGGATCGACCACTGCTATGGGAGCCCTTGGATATGGAGCCGGACGTTATCACGCTGGAGCTGGAGGCGGGGCCTGCTGCACTCCGCCTGTTTGGGTCCCTGCTCAGGATTTTGAATGGGATCAAGGTTAGATAAAGAACTGACATTGACACATAGAATAGTACAGATCAAGGTTAGATAAAGAACTGACATTGGCACATAGAATAGTACAGATCAAGATTAGATAAAGAACTGACATTGGCACATAGAATAGTACAGATCAAGGTTAGATAAAGAACTGACATTGGCACATAGAATAGTGCAGATCAAGATTAGATAAAGAACTGACATTGGCACATAGAATAGTACAGATCAAGGTTAGATAAAGAACTGACATTGGCACATAGAATAGTACAGATCAAGGTTAGATAAAGAACTGACATTGGCACATAGAATAGTACAGATCAAGGTTAGATAAAGAACTGACATTGGCACATAGAATAGTACAGATCAAGGTTAGATAAAGAACTGACATTGGCACATAGAATAGTACAGATCAAGGTTAGATAAAGAACTGACATTGGCACATAGAATAGTACAGATCAAGGTTAAATAAAGAACTGACATTGGCACATAGAATAGTACAGATCAAGGTTAGATAAAGAACTGACATTGGCACATAGAATAGTACAGATCACGGTTAGATAAAGAACTGACATTGGCACATAGAAGGGTACAGATCAAGGTTAGATAAAGAACTGACATTGGCACATAGAATAGTACAGATCAAGGTTAGATAAAGAACTGACATTGGCACATAGAATAGTACAGATCAAGGTTAGATAAAGAACTGACATTGGCACATAGAATAGTGCAGATCGAGGTTAGATAAAGAACTGACATTGGCACATAGAATAGTACAGATCACGGTTAGATAAAGAACTGACATTGGCACATAGAATAGTACAGATCACGGTTTGATAAAGAACCGACATTGGCATATAGAATAGTACAGATCAAGGTTAGATAAAGAACCGACATTGGCACATAGAATAGTACAGATCAAGGTTAGATAAAGAACTGACATTGGCACATAGAATAGTACAGATCAAGGTTAGATAAAGAACTGACATTGGCACATAGAATAGTACAGATCAAGGTTAGATAAAGAACTGACATTGGCACATAGAATAGTACAGATCAAGGTTAGATAAAGAACTGACATTGGCACATAGAATAGTACAGATCAAGGTTAGATAAAGAACTGACATTTGCACATAGAATAGTACAGATCAAGGTTAGATAAAGAACTGACATTGGCACATAGAATAGTACAGATCACGGTTAGATAAAGAACTGACATTGGCACATAGAATAGTTCAGATCACGGTTAGATAAAGAACTGACATTGGCACATAGAATAGTACAGATCACGGTTAGATAAAGAACTGACATTGGCACATAGAAGGGTACAGATCAAGGTTAGATAAAGAACTGACATTGGCACATAGAATAGTACAGATCAAGGTTAGATAAAGAACTGACATTGGCACATAGAATAGTACAGATCAAGGTTAGATAAAGAACTGACATTGGCACATAGAATAGTACAGATCAAGGTTAGATAAAGAACTGACATTGGCAAATAGAATAGTGCAGATCACGTTTAGATAAAGAACTGGCATTGGCACATAGAATAGTGCAGATCAAGGTTAGATAAAAAACTGACATTGGCACATAGAATAGTACAGATCAAGGTTAGATAAAGAACTGACATTTGCACATAGAATAGTACAGATCAAGGTTAGATAAAGAACTGACATTGGCACATAGAATAGTACAGATCAAGGTTAGATAAAGAACCGACATTGGCATATAGAATAGTACAGATCAAGGTTAGATAAAGAACTGACATTGGCACATAGAATAGTACAGATCAAGGTTAGATAAAGAACTGACATTGGCACATAGAATTGTACAGATCAAGGTTAGATAAAGAACTGACATTGGCACATAGAATAGTGCAGATCAAGGTTAGATAAAGAACTGACATTGGCACATAGAATAGTACAGATCAAGGTTAGATAAAGAACTGACATTGGCACATAGAATAGTACAGATCAAGGTTAGATAAAGAACTGACATTGGCACATAGAATAGTACAGATCACGTTTAGATAAAGAACTGATTTTGTCATATAGAATAAGGAGATACAGGACTGACTTAGTCTCACAGAATAGTTAGATAAAGGAGTGACTTTGACTCACAGAATACTACCTTTTTCGCTCTATTTTGTAGGAGAACTACTTCGGCATGGATCAGGTGTTCCAGGAGTGTGTCTCATTGATCAATGCTAAGGGCGCGGGCGAGGGGCTGAGGACCCGTGTAACCACGCCCGAGCCTGTGCGAGAGACAATCAATATGTTCAGCTTGCGTCCGCTAGAGGCAAACTTATACATCAGCTTGTACGACTTCAAGACGGAGCTCACAAAGGTACTCAAAACGCTCTAAAAACAGTCTTTCTAAGCATTGCACTCGAGAATTCACATGGATTTTCTATGTGCTACCTGGTGAATGTGAACTTAAAAACAAAAAATAAACAAACAAAAAATTAAAAGCAGTTCGCCGATTTCCTTCGCATTGTATGGCCGGTTCTTCTTTTAGTGTAAACGACGTTTGGTTTCCCGTCTAGCATTGCGGCCCTAATGAGCCTTCAAGCCCACTGCTGATCATGGAGCGGTTGACATTCGAGATGCACAAGACGTACAAAGAAACGAGGCTGCAAGTACACTTGACTCCAATGACCATCCTGGTGTCAGACAACAACGAGGTGAGATGACAGAAACTCCGCACATGCGCACTGCGCACAACCACAACAACGAGGTAAGATGGCAGAAGAACTCCGCACATGCGCACTGCGCACAACCACAACAACGAGGTGAGATGACAGAAACTCCGCACATGCGCACTGCACACACCCACAACAACGAGGTAAGATGGCAGAAGAACTCCGCACATGCGCACTGCGCACAACCACAACAATGAGGTAAGATGACAGAAGAACTCCGCACATGCGCACTGCACACACCCACAACAACGAGGTAAGATGGCAGAAGAACTCCGCACATGCGCACTGCACACACCCACAACAACGAGGTAAGATGACAGAAGAACTCCGCACATGCGCACTGCACACACCCACAACAACGAGGTAAGATGGCAGAAGAACTCCGCACATGCGCACTGCGCACAACCACAACAATGAGGTAAGATGACAGAAACTCCGCTCATGCGCACTGCGCACAACAACGAGGTGAGATGACAAAAAGCTCCGCACATGAGCACTGCGCACACCCACAACAACGAGGTAAGATGACAGAAGCTCCGCACATGCGCACTGCGCACAACCACAACAACGAGGTAAGATGACAGAAACTCCGCTCATGCGCACTGCGCACAACAACGAGGTGAGATGACAAAAAAACTCAACACATGCGCACAATCGCCCTGGTTCAGTTCATCTGTATTTGCATATATATATAAAATATGACATAAAGAAAATATGCAAGGAATAGAATTGCTACAAAAAAAGCAAAGTGCGTAGTGACCACAGTAGCTCAAGGCTTTGGAAACCAAGAGTCAGGATAATGGCAGTGGCTTGCTCGTTTCCTCCGTTGCAGATTTATCTGCTCGGATAAGCCCTGATAACGTAACTGGAGAGGCTTATATCTCAAAGGGTTTTGCATTAACAGGGAATTTTATCTGATCTTTTTCGCGTTTTTTTTGTAAGCCCCGGGAGGATAGCTTGATTTCAGTGGCAGAAAGTCGCATTTAGTACTTAGAGGAACTGTCCGCCTTTTTTTGATGTAAAGTGAGTTTAATTTGCCGTCATGTCGGCCAGATAGCATTAACAACAACGTTATAGGTATTAGTTATCATACTCGATAGAACACTACAACAATATAGGAGAATGACTGACAGCAGCAACAACAACAACCATGGTTACAACATTGTAATTACCTAGCTGCAGCACAAGCGGCAGCAACAAAAACAACACTTTTAGCAGAGACGTGGTTTATTGTTTTGCCATAACCATTTAAAAGACAACCTCGTCACCGACAAAGACATTGTCCTATTTCAATCCCAAACACTACCTGGGAGATATTGTAACGTTTTTCTTGTGTCCCTTCCGTCTATCTCAAACACTACCTGGGAGATATTGTAACGTTTTTCTTATGTCCCTTCCCTCTATCTCAAACACTACCTTGGAGATATTGTAACGTTTTTCTTATGTCCCTTCCCTCTATCTCAAACACTACCTTGGATATATTGTAACGTTTTTCTTATGTCCCTTCCCTCTATCTCAAACACTACCTTGGAGATATTGTAACGTTTTTCTTATGTCCCTTCCCTCTATCTCAAACACTACCTTGGAGATATTGTAACGTTTTTCTTATGTCCCTTCCCTCTATCTCAAACACTACCTTGGAGATATTGTAACGTTTTTCTTATGTCCCTTCCCTCTATCTCAAACACTACCTTGGAGATATTGTAACGTTTTTCTTATGCCCCTTCCCTCTATCTCAAACACTACCTTGGAGATATTGTAACGTTTTTCTTATGTCCCTTCCCTCTATCTCAAACACTACCTTGGAGATATTGTAACGTTTTTCTTGTGTCCCTTCCCTCTATCTCAAACACTACCTGGGAGATATTGTAACGTTTTTCTTATGTCCCTTCCCTCTATCTCAAACACTACCTTGGAGATATTGTAACGTTTTTCTTATGTCCCTTCCGTCTATCTCAAACACTACCTTGGAGATATTGTAACGTTTTTCTTATGTCCCTTCCCTCTATCTCAAACACTACCTTGGAGATATTGTAACGTTTTTCTTATGTCCCTTCCCTCTATCTCAAACACTACCTGGGAGATATTGTAACGTTTTTCTTGTGTCCCTTCCGTCTATCTCAAACACTACCTTGGAGATATTGTAACGTTTTTCTTATGTCCCTTCCCTCTATCTCAAACACTACCTTGGAGATATTGTAACGTTTTTCTTATGTCCCTTCCCTCTATCTCAAACACTACCTTGGAGATATTGTAACGTTTTTCTTATGTCCCTTCCCTCTATCTAAAACACTACCTTGGAGATATTGTAACGTTTTTCTTATGTCCCTTCCCTCTATCTCAAACACTACCTTGAAGATATTGTAACGTTTTTCTTATGTCCCTTCCGTCTATCTCAAACACTACCTTGGAGATATTGTAACGTTTTTCTTATGTCCCTTCCCTCTATCTCAAACACTACCTTGGAGATATTGTAACGTTTTTCTTATGTCCCTTCCCTCTATCTCAAACACTACCTTGGATATATTGTAACGTTTTTCTTATGCCCCTTCCCTCTACCTCAAACACTACCTTGGATATATTGTAACGTTTTTCTTATGCCCCTTCCCTCTACCTCAAACACTACCTTGGAGATATTGTAACGTTTTTCTTATGTCCCTTCCCTCTATCTAAAACACTGCCTTGGAGATATTGTAACGTTTTTCTTATGTCCCTTCCCTCTATCTCAAACACTACCTTGAAGATATTGTAACGTTTTTCTTATGTCCCTTCCGTCTATCTCAAACACTACCTTGGAGATATTGTAACGTTTTTCTTATGTCCCTTCCCTCTATCTCAAACACTACCTTGGAGATATTGTAACGTTTTTCTTATGTCCCTTCCCTCTATCTCAAACACTACCTTGGATATATTGTAACGTTTTTCTTATGCCCCTTCCCTCTACCTCAAACACTACCTTGGATATATTGTAACGTTTTTCTTATGCCCCTTCCCTCTACCTCAAACACTACCTTGGAGATATTGTAACGTTTTTCTTATGTCCCTTCCCTCTACCTCAAACACTACCTTGGAGATATTGTAACGTTTTTCTTATGTCCCTTCCCTCTATCTCAAACACTACCTTGGATATATTGTAACGTTTTTCTTATGTCCCTTCCCTCTATCTCAAACACTACCTTGGATATATTGTAACGTTTTTCTTATGTCCCTTCCCTCTATCTCAAACACTACCTTGGAGATATTGTAACGTTTTTCTTATGTCCCTTCCCTCTATCTCAAACACTACCTTGGAGATATTGTAACGTTTTTCTTATGTCCCTTCCCTCTATCTCAAACACTACCTTGGAGATATTGTAACGTTTTTCTTATGTCCCTTCCCTCTATCTCAAACACTACCTTGGAGATATTGTAACGTTTTTCTTATGTCCCTTCCCTCTATCTCAAACACTACCTTGGAGATATTGTAACGTTTTTCTTATGTCCCTTCCCTCTATCTCAAACACTACCTTGGAGATATTGTAACGTTTTTCTTATGTCCCTTCCCTCTATCTCAAACACTACCTTGGAGATATTGTAACGTTTTTCTTATGTCCCTTCCCTCTATCTCAAACACTACCTTGGAGATATTGTAACGTTTTTCTTATGTCCCTTCCCTCTATCTCAAACACTACCTTGGAGATATTGTAACGTTTTTCTTATGTCCCTTCCCTCTATCTCAAACACTACCTTGGAGATATTGTAACGTTTTTCTTATGTCCCTTCCCTCTATCTCAAACACTACCTTGGAGATATTGTAACGTTTTTCTTATGTCCCTTCCCTCTATCTCAAACACTACCTTGGAGATATTGTAACGTTTTTCTTATGTCCCTTCCCTCTATCTCAAACACTACCTTGGAGATATTGTAACGTTTTTCTTATGTCCCTTCCCTCTATCTCAAACACTACCTTGGAGATATTGTAACGTTTTTCTTATGTCCCTTCCCTCTATCTCAAACACTACCTTGGAGATATTGTAACGTTTTTCTTATGTCCCTTCCCTCTATCTCAAACACTACCTTGGAGATATTGTAACGTTTTTCTTATGTCCCTTCCCTCTATCTCAAACACTACCTTGGAGATATTGTAACGTTTTTCTTATGTCCCTTCCCTCTATCTCAAACACTACCTTGGAGATATTGTAACGTTTTTCTTATGTCCCTTCCCTCTATCTCAAACACTACCTTGGAGATATTGTAACGTTTTTCTTATGTCCCTTCCCTCTATCTCAAACACTACCTTGGAGATATTGTAACGTTTTTCTTATGTCCCTTCCCTCTATCTCAAACACTACCTTGGAGATATTGTAACGTTTTTCTTATGTCCCTTCCCTCTATCTCAAACACTACCTTGGAGATATTGTAACGTTTTTCTTATGTCCCTTCCCTCTATCTCAAACACTACCTTGGAGATATTGTAACGTTTTTCTTATGTCCCTTCCCTCTATCTCAAACACTACCTTGGATATATTGTAACGTTTTTCTTATGCCCCTTCCCTCTATCTCAAACACTACCTTGGAGATATTGTAACGTTTTTCTTATGCCCCTTCCCTCTATCTCAAACACTACCTTGGAGATATTGTAACGTTTTTCTTATGTCCCTTCCCTCTATCTCAAACACTACCTTGGAGATATTGTAACGTTTTTCTTATGTCCCTTCCCTCTATCTCAAACACTACCTTGGAGATATTGTAACGTTTTTCTTATGTCCCTTCCCTCTATCTCAAACACTACCTTGGAGATATTGTAACGTTTTTCTTATGTCCCTTCCCTCTATCTCAAACACTACCTTGGAGATATTGTAACGTTTTTCTTATGTCCCTTCCCTCTATCTCAAACACTACCTTGGAGATATTGTAACGTTTTTCTTATGTCCCTTCCCTCTATCTCAAACACTACCTTGGAGATATTGTAACGTTTTTCTTATGTCCCTTCCCTCTATCTCAAACACTACCTTGGAGATATTGTAACGTTTTTCTTATGTCCCTTCCCTCTATCTCAAACACTACCTTGGAGATATTGTAACATTTTTCTTAAATCTAGCGTGGCCTGATGCACCAGCACCTGTCCAAGGGCCATTTAAGTCTGTCCGGATTCCAGATGCGTGGGCATGCCATGTTTTCGGACAAGGGGCTCCCGCCAGATTCAGAGACTTTGGAGTATGCATGGCTGGTTGAGCTGCAGTTTGGCATTTTGTCTGGAAAGATTACTATACCACAGGTAAGAGGGTAGTTCTGTCTGGAAAGATTACCGTATCACACATAAGAGGGTAGTTCTGTCTGGACAGATTACCGTATCACACATAAAAGGGTAGTTATGTCTGGAAAGATTACCGTATCACACATAAGAGGGTAGTTCTGTCTGGAAAGATGACGGTACCACAAGTAAGAGGGTAGTTCTGTCTGGAAAGATTACCGAACAATTACACGTAAGAGGGTAGTGGGTTTGTAATGACTATAAATTGACTGATTTTGCCAAAAAAAAATAGTGTCGAAATACTCTAGTAGGAAATAGATAATTGCTTGCATTTACTTTTTTAAAACATGGCAGTGGCAATTTCACCAAAAAATAGGGGTAACCATGGTCTTGGGGTAACCATGGTCTTTTTTGACACTTATGCAGTCGTTTCAGTGCCAAAGTTTGACACGCATACTAAACTAATGTAATTATGATAATAATTATTATTTTACTGTAATAGCGAAACATTCATAATATATCATTTAATGCCCTAAATTGATGATTAATTAAAACAGGTAAGTGTATGGACCGTCAGACATCTTATTTTTGGTCTCTTGTTTTGTAGCTTTAGTCATTGATCAACTGGGGGAAGACCTTTGTATTTTTGGTTTCTTGTTTTGTAGCTTCAGTCATTGATCAACTGGGGGAAGACCTTTGTATTTTTAGTCTTTTGTTGTGTAGCTTAAGTCATTGATCAACTGGGGGAAGACCTTTGTATTTTTGGTCTTTTGTTTTGTAGATTCAGTCATTGATCAACTGGGGGAAGACCATTGTATTTTTGGTTTCTTGTTTTGTAGCTTAAGTCATTGATCAACTGGGGGAAGACCTTTGTATTTTTGGTCTCTTGTTTTGTAGCTTCAGTCAATGATCAACTGGGGGAAGACCTTTGTATTTTTGGTTTCTTGTTTTGTAGATTCAGTCATTGATCAACTGGGGGAAGACCTTTGTATTTTTGGTCTCTTGTTTTGTAGATTCAGTCATTGATCAACTGGGGGAAGACCTTTGTATTTTTGGTCTCTTGTTTTGTAGATTCAGTCATTGATCAACTGGGGGAAAACCTTTGTATTTTTGGTTTCTTGTTTTGTAGCTTCAGTCAATGATCAACTGGGGGAAGACCTTTGTATTTTTGGTCTCTTGTTTTGTAGATTCAGTCATTGATCAACTGGGGGAAGACCATTGTATTTTTGGTTTCTTGTTTTGTAGATTCAGTCATTGATCAACTGGGGGAAGACCTTTGTATTTTTGGTCTCTTGTTTTGTAGCTTCAGTCATTGATCAACTGGGGGAAGACCATTGTATTTTTGGTCTCTTGTTTTGTAGATTCAGTCATTGATCAACTGGGGGAAGACCTTTGTATTTTTGGTCTCTTGTTTTGTAGATTCAGTCATTGGTCAACTGGGGGAAGACCTTTGTATTTTTGGTCTCTTGTTTTGTAGCTTTAGTCATTGATCAACTGGGGGAAGACCTTTGTATTTTTGGTCCATTGTTTTGTAGATTCAGTCATTGGTCAACTGGGGACAGACCTTTGTCTTTCACCTTCTTAACGAGGAGAATTCATTCGAGCCTTCTAGACCTTACCAGAGATGCATCCATGGCAACTACCAAAATCTGTGCACAGTCAATGCAAAGCCAACCACTGAGAACAAGGAGGAGGCGCCCTGCTCTGCGGCGGTAGAAAAAAAGGTCTTCAAGCGGTCTGGGTCCTGGTCGAAAGGAAACAAGGGAACGGAATCCAAAGGGGCCGGTAAAGGAAAGGGGCGTAAGAGGTCTGTGGTTGAGGATGATCCTGGCGAGGCTGTTAAGAGCTCAGACGAGCTGTGTATCACTGAAGATGACATCAAGTACCGCATGACCAGGGTATCCCTTGAGAATGTGGATGTGTACATAGTTGAGACAGGCGTTGCCTGCAATCTAGAGGTACGTAAAAGACTGCGGCAGGAATTGGCCGACGTTGTGTTCTTCTACCTCAGCGCCGGCTATTATATATTACCACCGTGTTAGGATTATCTCCTAATTCGTTAGAAACACAGTTTATCGGTTGTGTCTTATGGCTCCTTATTAATTGTCGAATTATATAATGCACTTAATAAAACTGTGTTCCCGCTTAGCCGTGAAGTATATTTTCAAGTTGCAATCGTCTTAGCTTTATTCGTTAAGAACTGTTTTGATTTTTTTATAATACTGATATAAAAGTAAAACAAAAAACTCCCACACCCCCCCCCTTCAACATACATGCCTGCCCTCAAAATTATAGAATCTATTGTGCACCCTGGCATTAACCCCCTCCCCCTCGCATGCCCCTCCCCCGTTTCTTTTACCTTTTGTCAGTATTCCCCCATATCTATTTCCTCATCTCAATGTTTTCCTTAGATTTCCCCCCTGCGTCTTGCCACGTGTAATCTCCATTCAGCAGTTCCGTCTAGCGGTTTGAGTGCGTTTTTGCAAGCCGTCAAGATCCGTCAATTTGTGCTCGCCCCATTCCCCTTGTCCGAGGATCCTATGCTCAGCGACGTGCACAAGCGCATGTCTGTGTGTGATGACGTCATCTGGCTAGAGGCGGCCTCCATGGAACTTGGTCCGATCATCTCTGACGTTGCCTTAGCAACTGATAATCTAGGTGAGAAGCCTTTCAAAAAATGTTTCATTGCGTTACGTTGTTCGTAATGCGTGTTATACCATCTAGCCCTGTAGTTGTATAATAAGCATTTTTATCCTTCCTTCCAGACAATCGGTTCAGCCAGAAAGATTTCCTTCAGCATCACGATCATGCCAGCCAGCGGTTGTGGTTTCTATGGGAACCGTCCGAGAGGCACCCGAACAGACGACATGGCTGCTGCGCATGCGTAGGGGGATGCAATTTTTTCGGCAAGAATGTAAATGGACCACGCTTCTTTGTGGCAGAGAAACTGGATGCTAGTTACAACGACACAGGTAGACCACTTAAGCCTGTTAAGGCTATATAAAGGCTAAACGATGGAAAAATAAATATTACAGCGCCAGCAAATCTGTGATCATCTGAATTATTTAAATAATGTATCAAAGATATCGAAACAGTCAAATATAAATCAGCGTCAACAAGTTTCAGTTGACAGTTCTGATTTGTCAGACGACAATAAATTTTCTACACATATTAATGTTGTTCACGGTTTTACTAGTTGCGCTTTAAGATTAAATTTAACAATTAATTAATGTGGGCTTCCAGTAGCCTTCGGCCAAAATTGTGTACAAAGATATTTTTTGTGAATTGACATAGTTTTAGGGTTATGATAAATCATTCACAAAAAACGCCTTTTGGATAATTTAAAATTATTACTGATTCTGATGTTTACCTTCCTTTTACCAGTAAACCCATGAACACGTAAATATGTATGGAATGTTTATTTCGACCAATCGCGAGATATTCAAACAGTCAACTAGAAACATGTTTTTTAGCAAGTCTCAGTCTCTAAATTCTTGTGTCTGATTTGTCAGAAGACAATAAACATTCCACACATATTTCGGGTGTTTACGGTTTTACTGATTGCGCTGCATCTTTCCTAGAGCAATGTTTCGGCGATAGAGAGAAATTACACGAGTTTCGTTTAGTTCTAATAGAGAGCATCATTTAGTTTAGTTCTTATCGAGAGCATCAGAGAACTGCTCCTATTGCCCACAGGTATTGGTGGATTCGGGAGCGAAGGCGGTTTCTATGACGATGCCAACCTTGGCGATCAAGGTAGCAAGGCTCTCATGTACTCCCGGGATGCTCTGGGATCCTCATACATGGATGCCAGCCCCATGGGCTCGGTGGAAGCGTTTACGCGCAAGCGATACCACGGATCAGAGTCCAGCGGTTCTCCCAAGCTTAGACCTGCGCATGCACGCTACCGTCACGATACAGAAGCGACGACAAATATGGATATAGATGAAGGTAGCACGCTTATCCGTAAATCTTAACAAGGCATAGGCGTATACGCCTTTGAGGCAGCTTTTGCGATTTTCTTGCAGTTTTAATTGTATTGTGAAAAGAGAGGCCCGTACCCAGGGGGTTCGCACCCCCCTCCACCCACAGAAGGGCCGAAACCTCCACTTCCGATCCGCAAAAGACGTGCTATTGGTAGAAAAAAACGATAAAGCGTAAGAGAATTAGATAAAAAGGGCATTCTAAGTCACTATGGTATGTTATAAATGTAACTGTAAATGTAAAGTCAAACTTTTTTGTAGCTAGATCCGATAATAACCGTGCCGTGGAGATACAAAAATCCCTTTTTGTTCTTTCTTGGTGGTCAGTTTCTTATCAGAAAACTCCCCCCCCCGAAAATTGTTTTCGGATTTCGCACCCCCCCTCCCCCCAAGAAAATACTGGGTACGGGCCTGAACGAGCTGTATAATCAAGCTTGCTTGTTTATTTACCCCGTATTTCTTATCTAACGCCTAGCTGTTACTGACTCTTTTCCCATTAGATGGTAGTGGTGGAGGAGCAACGTCTAGACTCAGCTGGAGTAGTTCTCTTCAGAAAGTTTCATCCAGTATTACTAACATGCATCAACGCATGCGCAATGCGCGTGGAAACTTACAGGTGATCATTGTTACCAGCATTCTCTTCCTCTCTACTTATCTGCTGGAATTAATTGGTTCAACAAGTAACCCTAGCACATGACGTGATGTGATTCCAGGACAGATTCATACCCCCCAAAAAATGAAATTTTCTCAAAGAAATATCTCACCACACCCCACGAATAGCAACAACCGAATTTGGCCAAAATACAGTGTTTGTTTGGACAGTTTTAATTTTAACACCCCCTGTTTTTCCGTGGGGTATAGATCTTTTCTGAAAACACACAATAAAAATTGCTGGTTGAATTCCTGGTATAACCTAGGTTTTAACATCGTTAAGAAAGAGATTTCTGCAGGATTAGCGTCTTTATAATGTCCTCTCTCTTTGTTTCTTGCCGCAGGGTTCCCGTCAAGGGCTGAACAGGTCGCAGTCCATACAGTCTGGCCGACCACCTCTCCCTTCAGCCTCGTCTCAGCGTTCAGTGGCTAGTGATGGATCGTTCTATTCCTGTGGCAGCTTGCTCGATGAGACCAACAACAGTGAAGGGTAGGTTAACGCTAACAGGACGGGCTTTCCATATGGGGTGTCTTATCCCTTGGTTGAATGCCTATTGTCAGGTATTCAAGCAATGTGCCTGATATCTCGCTTGAATACCTTTGTCAGCTTTCCACCCTCGCTTTGCTGGCACAGGTTATGAGTTCCCCTTTCCAAGCACTCTAGCGTTCCGGGTCTTCCGTCGATGGACTAGCTCTTGAGTTATGAGTGACTCTTCGCATATCTTCTGTTTAGGTACCCGCTGTACAGGGCCGCATCTGCCGAGTCGTTCATCTCAGCTGTGGAATTCCCGGGAGACCTGATGCAGTTCGAAGATGAGGCCACGTACATGTCGCGGTTCCTTGTCTCATGTCCCCACCTCGTGCACCGCTACTCACAGCATCTCTCGCAGCTTGAGTGTCTGAACTGGAGCATGCCCCAGACTATCGCGCCGGACAAGCGCATCTTCAGCTTAGTGCAAAATCTAAAGGTAACTCTTTGATCTGAGGCACAAGGCCGGATCGGAATAACATTTTTAGCATACAGTAGTGCAAAACAAACAAGTTAACTCTTTTAACTGGAACACGCCACATCACCTCGGATAAGTACGTCTTAAGGATAGTGGAAAAAGGCAACACTTTTTTTAAAATGTCTTGATTACACATACTCTAAATACATATGTACTTCTGTTAGACGGCCACTCCCAACAAAATTGCTTTGAAATATCTAAATGACCACATCATCTGTCTAGGCCACCGATTCTGATGAAAATTTTACACCGCCCGGCGTACCGCAGTTCAATTATCGCAATGCCCGCAGGCTCGAGCTCCCACTTCTTGTGAAGCGTTACCATAGGAACCAGCGTGATCCAAAAAGCCCGGATGACGACGCAGATGTTAGCTCCACCAGCTCAGGGTCTGTGTATGTCAGCCATGACACTGTGCTGGACATGGCTACGCACGAGAAGAAAGGCAACGCATCTGGCAGGTAATACTTCCTGTAAGGTCTCTTGATGATAAATCTCCCTCGCATGTGATTGTTAATGCTTTACCAGCATATATATTAAAACGAACAATAACTACGTTATACTGCCTCCCCTTGCTTTGACAGTAACGAGGTCATAGACCAGAGTGAGCAAGATTCGGTGCGCAAAGCTCGTTGGAAGTCTGCCATGAACGAGGGCGACGTGATGTCCGCTAGCTCTACTGACACCTCCCCTGTCGGTACCCTGACGAAAAGGGCATCACTGTCCAGGCAGAACATGGTGGTGTTGAGGTTTGACGGCGAAGTAAACATGCTGGTGTCACCCTTGCTACTGGACGCGTTACAAAGGTCAGTGACGATTTAAAGTTGCTAAGGTCAGTGACGATTTAGAGTTGCTAAGGTCAATGAGGAATCAGAGTTGCTAAGGTCAGTGATCAATCAGGGTTGCTAAGATCAGTGACGGATCAGAGTTGCTAAGGTCAGTGACGAATCAGAGTTGCTAACCTCAGTGACGAATCAGTTGCTAAGGTCAGTGACGAATCAGAGTTGCTAAGGTCAGTGACGAATCAGAGTTGTTAAGGTCAGTGACGAGTTCATAAGGTAAGTGATTTAGATATACTTTTCTTAGTAATAGATTTAGGTGGACTTAGGGGGTAACACCTAATAGACTTCAACGATACAAGGATGGCGACTACAGGAAACAATGGAATTGATTTGTAAACCACAATTCTTCACGTGTTTGATAGGTTTCAACCTTTCTCCATCGAATCACCTCATAAAATTCCGAGTTGAACGGTCCATCTCGAACCACCACATAAAACTCCGAGTTTAACGGTCGATCTCGAACCACCACATAAATCTCAGAGTTTAACGGTCCATCTCGAACCACCGCATAAAACGTTGTCTAGTGCATTTCTTTGTTTGTTTTTTGTGAAAATAAAATATTTGATTAAAGTTTTTGAATTATCTTCGGTTGTGTTGAGCCATATCGCATCTAACAAATGTTAAAAAAGTGTCATATATTATACATTATATTGGTAAAATCAAAATAGTCTGAAAATAACCCTTTTATCTATAGATACATATCTTCGGTCACGCGGCAAGATAGAATGCTGCACCCTGCTACAGTAATAGATTTGGTGCATGGCAAATGTACAGACGCTGCTGAGCACATGTACCGCAGGCGCCTAGCAGACCCCTCAAATTCCGTTGTACCTAGTGAAGCGCCGAAAGAAGACCCGTCCAAACAAACGGTATTATACATGAGCACTTCTAAGATCAACGTCTGTTTTTTACAAGCCGCAATACCGGAAATAGAAGCACACAAAGACAAGAATAACTTTCCAGGCACACCCACAGGGGAACCTGTGCCCTCGATTTCGCTGCTTGCAGGTTGCATCAGCGGTATAACCTCTGAGGTGCTGACCGAGCAGAAAGCAGCCGCTGAGGAGACTGAGGAGAGTGGGGAGAGGAAAGACTGCAAAGGCTGCAAGGAGCGGCGAGAAAGTGCTGAGAAGAACGAGAAGAAGGACAAGAAGGAGAAGATGTCATGTGTAGTGGAGATTGAACCCCCAAAGAATGAACAACCGTCCAAGAAAGTGATCCATCGGAACACATCGACAATCGGTAGCATCAAATGCAGTCATGTTCAGTTCCAGCTGCGAAAGCTCTGTGACCACGCAGAACTGGAGAATAGTGTTACCACAGCTATCCCTGAACCAGCGGCAAAGGCCAAGTTCAATGTAAATGGAGAACACCTGAAGGGGTACGTTGACGAGACAAGCGGCGAAGAGTTGCCCTCTGGCACGTGTCTGAGCCTGCTGATGCTCGAATGCGGCATGGATAACATATCCATTCAGGGAGGTAGCGAGTGTGGAAATGGACAAGAGATCATGCCCAAGATCCGCCGACGCCGACGATCTGTGCATCGGGATGCCGAGCGTAAAGCTCAAGCAACAGACGAGGACGTAACATCAGGTGAAGGTGAGATGGACTTCAATGCTTTTGTTGCCCTCGTCTTTAAAGATCTTTGTAGGGAAGATTTGCTTGTTCTTAGGAAATCAAAATTCTATATTTTACTGGAATCTGCAAAGGCCAAAAATGTAATTCAAACCGGAGAGTAACAAATGCTCCCCTATTCCCCCCCTAGATTGTTCTACATATAACTGTTCTGCATAATATAAAATATACTTGGGTGATCTGCCTGCCCAGGGCCTACTCACTCTGAAGTGAACGCCTTTTATTCACCTTTCAGGTGGTGGAATGTTTCATGGCTTTAGTAACCCCATCTTTCAGCGTGAAAATCCATCCTTGGATATAGAGGCTGCCTTACCCGCTGACCAGCGCAAGTCAGTGGAGAGTGGGCTCAGCTCCCTCACCTCATCTACCTTAAGCTTCTTATCAAGTTCAAGCGGCAACATGTCCGACATTGAGAGTGATGGTAGGTGCAATATGTCCGATATTGAAAGTGATGGTAGGTGCAACATGTCCGACATTGAAAGTGATGGTAGGTGTAACATGTCCGACATTAAAAGTGATGGTAGGTGCAACATGTCCGACATTGAAAGTGATGGTAGGTGCAACATGTCCGACATTGAAAGTGATGGTAGGTGCAACATGTCCGATATTGAAAGTGATGGAAGGTGCAACATGTCCGACATTAAAAGTGATGGTAGGTGCAACATGTCCGACATTGAAAGTGATGGTAGGTGCAACATGTCCGATATTGAAAGTGATGGAAGGTGCAACATGTCCGACATTAAAAGTGATGGTAGGTGCAACATGTCCGACATTGAAAGTGATGGTAGGTGCAACATGTCCGCATTGAGATTAAGTTGCAACCTAGCTTCACTGATATTTCCTCAATCAAATTTCTAGTCTTGCAAGTGTGCCTTGGCCTTTTTGTACCCTACTTCTTATATGGTGTTTTACTGAATCTAATTGTGTTCTTCAGGATCGTACAGGGACGAAGAGGCCACTGTTCCACTCCTTAAGACAAAGTCGAGAAAAGATCCAAGTAAAGTGGCACCAGGGGAGATACCCTACGAAGGACTGCCGAACAAACCAAAGGTATCAACTGGAAAAGAAAGGCAATTCTTGTCTAACGAAAAGCTAGATTGAAATCGATTGGAGAAGGCCAGGATGGTTCAGTGATACCTTAAGAGAGTTTGTGAAAAGCCTACTAGTGATTCCTTCTTTGGTAGTTACGAATGGGATAGGGGCTGAAAAGAGAGAAGTGTATAGAAAAGAAGAAGAAGTAAAGAGAAGGGAAGGCTTGTTAACCAATAAAATGTTTTGCGAAATGTCAAGTGAGGAAAAAGGGAGTAAAGTCAAGGCAGGTTTAATGTTATGGGCCGACCTAATTCAGACCCTGGCCCCGAAAGCTCTGGATATACAAGCTTTAAGTGGAGCCTTCATCTTTGGGAAACTTACCATTGATAAATATTTCCCAGGATGCAGAGCTCGCACGTCGTGTAGACATCACAATCAATGTATCCAGCATCTGGTTCAACCTGGCGTGCCCCACACCACTCAAGACAATTCCAGCCAACTACCACCTTTATAACAACCTGGTAACGACTCTCGTGCCATTCACGATGGCTTGGCTGCCTCGCGTGCTTGAGGTGAAGGAACAAGTGCGCACGCTGGCGGATAACAGGAGCCGGCATCTCATGAGCGTGGTGGCGTGTCTAATGTCACAGGCTCTCCCTGACCATGGGCGTATCCCTAAGAAGGTAAAGAAATGGGCTCTTCTGGTTATTTTCTTAGAAAATGTCGTACACTTGTCGAACACGTGATGTATAGCCCCGTGCAACTACTGGCGAATTTTCGATTGACTGACTTTAGGACAAAGGAAATGTCAAAATGGGAAATGGACTTTCTGACATTTCCTTTGTCTTGTGGTAAGTCGAGCAAGAATTCGCCAGCAATGCTGTCCGGTGCTGGCGCAGTTTGCACGGGGCTTATCTCTAAGAATGTGAAGAAATGGGATCTTCTGGTTATTTTCTCAGAAAATGTCGGACACGTGTCGGACACGCAATGTATCTTTAAAATGTAAACAAATGGACTCTTCTGGTCATTTTCTCAGAAAATGTCGCACACGTGTCGGACACGTGATGTATTCTTAAGAATGTAAAGAAATGGACTCTTTTAGTTATTTTCTCAGAAAATGTCGGACACGCGATGTATCTCTAAGAATGTGAAGAAAGAGGCACTTTCCAGTTATTGTGGACATTTTTCTTCCGTTTTTATTTTATCAAATAGACTACCTTTGATGTTAATTGTAAACTTATGATTCTGTTTGCAGTAAACTTGCCAAACCAAAAAAAATATATTTTCAAAACAAATAACCAGTCATGCTGTATTCATAACCTTGAAACCTGTTCTTTGCATCTGTAGCACGGCGTCCATTATCTGTCGACCAAGAAAGCTCGATTCTTACAAGAAGACCATTCCAGTCAGCTTATTTACGTACTGCGCAGACAACTGATCGGCTCGAGGCTTATCAAGGTCCGTACAGCGCTGGCTGTCAAGGAAGGAATTCCTGCCAATGACAAGCTCAGCAAGGTACATGCTGTTACATATAAAGCGCGGGCCTCCTGTGCTTATAGTACCACAATGCTTTGTGCGCGGTTACCATAATGTCGGAGCCGCCATGTTGTTTGAGTTATGAGATGTAATTTATGTACCCCAAAGCGTTAACCTAAAAGTGTTACCTATGAACCCAACGCTGTGAAAACTCGAAATACGCCAATTAAAATCCATAGGCAGATGAAAGGGGTTGTACTAGGCATCACACCATGTGTTTGTTGTTCAGGGCATATTTAAGTGTGTTCACACCATGTGTTTGTTCCTCAGGGCATATTTAAGTGTGTTCACACCATGCGTTTGTTTCTCAGGGCATATTTATGTGTGTTCACACCATGTGTTTGTTCCTCAGGGCATATTTAAGTGTGTTCACACCATGTGTTGGTTCAGGGCATTTTATGTGTGTTCACACCATGTGTTTGTTCCTCACGGTATATTTAAGTGTGTTCACACCATGTGTTTGTTCCTCAGGGCATATTTAAGTGTGTTCACACCATGTGTTGGTTCAGGGCATTTTATGTGTGTTCACACCATGTCTTTGTTCCTCACGGTATATTTATGTGTGTTCACACCATGTGTTTGTTTCTCAGGGCATATTTATGTTTGTTCACACCATGTCTTTCTTGTTCAGGGCATATTTATGTATGTTCACACCATGTGTTTGTTGTTCAGGGTATATTTATGTGTGTTCACACCATGTGTTTGTTCCTCAGGGCATATTTAAGTGTGTTTACACCATGTGTTGGTTCAGGGCATTTTATGTGTGTTCACACCATGTGTTTGTTCCTCACGGTATTTTTAAGTGTGTTCACTCCATGTGTTTGTTCCTCAGGGCATATTTAAGTGTGTTCACACCATGTGTTGGTTCAGGGCATTTTATATGTGTTCACACCATGTGTTTGTTCCTCACGGTATATTTATGTGTGTTCACACCATGTGTTTGTTTCTCAGGGCATATTTATGTTTGTTCACACCATGTGTTTCTTGTTCAGGGCATATTTATGTATGTTCACACCATGTGTTTGTTGTTCAGGGTATATTTATGTGTGTTCACACCATGTGTTTGTTCCTCAGGGCATATTTAAGTTTGTTCACACCATGTGTTGGTTCAGGGCATTTTATGTGTGTTCACACCATGTGTTTGTTCCTCACGGTATATTTATGTGTGTTCACACCATGCGTTTGTTTCTCAGGGCATATTTATGTTTGTTCACACCATGTGTTTCTTGTTCAGGGCATATTTATGTATGTTCACACCGTGTGTTTGTTCCTCAGGGCATATTTAAGTGTGTTCACACCATGTGTTGGTTCAGGGCATTTTATGTGTGTTCACACCATGTGTTTGTTCCTCACGGTATATTTATGTGTGTTCACACCATGCGTTTGTTTCTCAGGGCATATTTATGTTTGTTCACACCATGTGTTTCTTGTTCAGGGCATATTTATGTATGTTCACACCGTGTGTTTGTTGTTCAGGGCATATTCGCGCTAATGTTCATGCCGTGTGTTTGTCGCTCAGGGTATACTTGCGTGTGTTCACGCCATGTGTTTGTTATTCAGGGCATATTTGCATGTGTTCACGCCATGTGCTTGTTGATCAGGGCAAATTCGCGCATGTTCACACCATGTGTTTGTTATTCAGGGCATATTTGCGTGTGTTCACACCATGTGTTTGTTGTTCAGGGTATATTCGCGCAAGTTCCTTGTCGCTCAGGGTATATTTGCATGTGTTCACGCCATGTGTTTGTCGCTCAGGGTATATTCGCGTGTGTTCACACCATGTGTTTGTTATTCAGGGCATATTTGCGTGTGTTCACACCGTGTGTTTCTTGCTCAGGGCATATTTGCGTGTGTTCACACCGTGTGTTTCTTGCTCAGGGTATATTCGCATGTGTTCACATCATGTGTTTGTTATTCAGGGCATATTCGCGTGTGTTCACACCGTGTGTTTCTTGCTCAGTTATATTCGCGTGTGTTCACACCATGTGTTTGTTATTCAGGGCATATTCGCGTGTGTTCACACCGTGTGTTTCTTGCTCAGGGTATATTCGCGTGTGTTCACACCGTGTGTTTCTTGCTCAGGG
This sequence comes from Nematostella vectensis, assembly GCF_932526225.1. Taxonomy (NCBI): domain Eukaryota; kingdom Metazoa; phylum Cnidaria; class Anthozoa; order Actiniaria; family Edwardsiidae; genus Nematostella; species Nematostella vectensis. Next base: position 14,990,689 of record NC_064043.1, on the reverse strand, counting down.
CATATTTGCGTGTGTTCACACCGTGTGTTTCTTGCTCAGGGCATATTTGCGTGTGTTCACACCGTGTGTTTCTTGCTCAGGGCATATTTGCGTGTGTTCACACCGTGTGTTTCTTGCTCAGGGTATATTCGCGTGTGTTCACACCGTGTGTTTCTTGCTCAGGGCATATTTGCGTGTGTTCACACCGTGTGTTTCTTGCTCAGGGCATATTTGCGTGTGTTCACACCGTGTGTTTCTTGCTCAGGGCATATTTGCGTGTGTTCACACCGTGTGTTTCTTGCTCAGGGTATATTCGCGCTTGCGCGACAATGGAAATGCTTCCTGGCTGGCACAGAGAAGGGCGAGATTCTATTCTACGGCTCGCATTCCATTAAACGCCGAGTTGTGGGGCGTGGCGTCTTGACCGAGAGGGACCGGGCCATACTCATGAAGGAGGAGCATGGCCGAGAGACCCTGGACACCATTCACGAAGATGCAAACGTGCAAGCGAAGGCTGATGTTGTAGAACCTGTACAAGCAGTAAAGCCAAGTCAAGCCAATGACAAGGAAGGTGCGACAACACTTAGAATCTGTAATTGACGGATGTGTTTCACGTCCTTTGCTTTATGAATACTATTTTTTTATGGAATATTAGTCTGCAAAGGTTTAAGGAGGGGTTTCGCCTGTTTTTATTGGGGATCAAACTCCACTGGAAATGAACATTGCAGATGTAACCACTTTATAATAAAATAGATTATGATAAGGAGATAAAGAATTCCTCGTATGGACTTCATTTTAATGCTTGTTTAACCTTTCGTATTTATCGGACACTTTGCACGGCCCAAGAATAACTGCACAACAAAGATTGCCATTGAATATTATACAGGTTATTTGGCACCCGATGTCCTTAAAAAAATCCACGAACCTGTGGTCCTTGAATATGATTATCTCTTAGGAAATCCATCAATCAAACTACCGAAATAGTCGTGTTTGTTAGCCAGAGAATGAAGATGGTTCACCAAAAACTGGTAGTCGACTATGCCAAATATTCGTTTTTAATAACACTTCTTATGCCAAACCTAGTTTCTTTTGATGCAGTTGTTTATTTTTATCACAGCAGACGATGACGCGTGTGAGCCTCCCCGCTCCCCCCGCGCATTCACCCTGCCGATTACCCCAGTCCACCTAGAACCCTCTCCCAGCACGAGCAGACAGCGCACGCCACTCCTGCGACAAGCCGACAGAACAGCAGACAGTGACTCAGACGAGTCAGACGAGGACAACACCCTGCCTCGGAACAAGCGCTCAGCGACCTTCCATGGCGGCCAGGGCTTTAGACCTGGACATAAGAAGCAGCTGAGTCTGTACAGCTGGCTCTCGAATACTCCTACCCCAACATCAGGCGCGGGAAAGCAGCAAGCATCCACTTGTGGGACTGCGACCGAGAACAAAGCAGCAGCTGCTAGAATGCCCCAGATTAACGCTGCAGGTAGAGTATCAGGACTTTGTAGCTTTGAGAAGCTTGTACACTTGAGTTATACAGCTGAGTAAGCGTGTAAGCCTATAGGTGCATCACACTTTGTGTCTTTGAGTATCTTGTACACTTGAGTTGTACAGTTGAGTAAGCGTGTAAGCCTATTGGTGCATCAGCACTTTGTGTCTTTGAGTATCTTGTACACTTGAGCTGTACAGTTGAGTAAGCGTGTAAGCCTATTGGTGCATCAGCACTTTGTGTCTTTGAGTATCTTGTACACTTGAGCTGTACAGTTGAGTAAGCGTGTAAGCCTATTGGTGCATCAGCACTTTGTGTCTTTGAGTATCTTGTACACTTGAGCTGTACAGTTGAGTAAGCGTGTAAGCCTATTGGTGCATCACACTTTGTGTCTTTGAGTATCTTGTACACTTGAGCTGTACAGTTGAGTAAGCGTGTAAGCCTATTGGTGCAAACGGTGGATTGTACATGGAAAATGGCGGGTCAGATTGGTGCAGTGGGTCTCATTAAAACTCTACAGAATATCTAAGGATATTGATACTTCAGTTTGATGGCTTTAAGTATATCATCTTCATCCGTATGAATGCCTTGTACCCATAAGCGCTTTTTGATAGTAAAACTTTCATTTACCATTTGCCTTTTGTTTGCACGGACAACATTTCGTAACACGCAAGAAATGCATCAAATTTACATGCCATTTGAAAACTGGCTTCTCATCTCTATGCGTTGTCATCTTGATTATCTCTTATTTGTTAGTGTCACCAGATAAATCAGAGCAAAGCACCGATCTGTTCGCCGGTGACATGGTCAGCGTTCCAACAAGCGGCAAACAGATCCAAGATGAGCGTGAGACGTTCAAGACGGTGCTGCAAGCGATTGGCCTAATGCCTAAAGTAGCTAAAGACGAGGATACTGCTAGTACTGTCGCGTTTAGTACCAAACTCAAGTAAGACCCCAAGCGATTACCTAAAGTAGCTAAAGACGAGGATACTGCTAGTACCGTCGCGTTTAGTACCAAACTCAAGTAAGACCCCAAGCGATTACCGAAAGACGAGGATACTGCTAGTACTGTCGCGTTTAGTACCAAACTCAAGTAAGACCCCAAGCGATTACCTAAAGACGAGGATACTGCTAGTACTGTCGCGTTTAGTACCAAACTCAAGTAAGACCCCAAGCGATTACCTAAAGACGAGGATACTGCTAGTACTGTCGCGTTTAGTACCAAACTCATGTAAGACCCCAAGCGATTGCCTAAAGTAGCTAAAGACGGGGATACTGCTAGTACTGTTGCGTTTAGTACCAAACTCAAGTAAGACCCCAAGCGATTACCTAAAGTAGCTAAAGACGAGAATACTGCTAGTACTGTCGCGTTTAGTACCAAACTCAAGTAAGACCCCAAGCGATTACCTAAAGTAGCTAAAGACGAGGATACTGCTAGTACTGTTGCGTTTAGTACCAAACTCAAGTAAGACCCCAAGCGATTACCTAAAGACGAGGATACTGCTAGTACTGTCGCGTTTAGTACCAAACTCAAGTAAGACCCCAAGCGATTACCTAAAGTAGCTAAAGACGAGGATACTGCTAGTACTGTCGCGTTTAGTACCAAACTCAAGTAAGACCCCAAGCGATTACCTAAAGTAGCTAAAGACGAGGATACTGCTAGTACTGTCGCGTTTAGTACCAAACTCAAGTAAGACCCCAAGCGATTACCTAAAGACGAGGATACTGCTAGTACTGTTGCGTTTAGTACCAAACTCAAGTAAGACCCCAAGCGATTACCTAAAGTAGCTAAGGACGAGGATACTGCTAGTACTGTCGCGTTTAGTACCAAACTCAAGTAAGACCCCAAGCGATTGCCTAAAATAGCTAAAGACGAGGATACTGCTAGTACTGTCGCGTTTAGTACCAAACTCAAGTAAGACCCCAAGCGATTACCCAAAGTAGCTAAGGACGAGGATACTGCTAGTACTGTTGCGTTTAGTACCAAACTCAAGTAAGACCCCAAGCGATTACCTAAAGTAGCTAAGGACGAGGATACTGCTAGTACTGTTGCGTTTAGTACCAAACTCAAGTAAGACCCCAAGCGATTGCCTAAAGTAGCTAAGGACGAGGATACTGCTAGTACTGTTGCGTTTAGTACCAAACTCAAGTAAGACCCCAAGCGATTACCTAAAGACGAGGATACTGCTAGTACTGTCGCGTTTAGTACCAAACTCAAGTAAGACCCCAAGCGATTACCTAAAGTAGCTAAAGACGAGGATACTGCTAGTACTGTCGCGTTTAGTACCAAACTCAAGTAAGACCCCAAGCGATTACCTAAAGACGAGGATACTGCTAGTACTGTCGCGTTTAGTACCAAACTCAAGTAAGACCCCAAGCGATTACCTAAAGACGAGGATACTGCTAGTACTGTCGCGTTTAGTACCAAACTCAAGTAAGACCCCAAGCGATTGCCTAAAATAGCTAAAGACGAGGATACTGCTAGTACTGTCGCGTTTAGTACCAAACTCAAGTAAGACCCCAAGCGATTACCCAAAGTAGCTAAGGACGAGGATACTGCTAGTACTGTTGCGTTTAGTACCAAACTCAAGTAAGACCCCAAGCGATTACCTAAAGTAGCTAAGGACGAGGATACTGCTAGTACTGTCGCGTTTAGTACCAAACTCAAGTAAGACCCCAAGCGATTGCCTAAAGTAGCTAAAGACGAGGATACTGCTAGTACTGTCGCGTTTAGTACCAAACTCAAGTAAGACCCCAAGCGATTACCTAAAGTAGCTAAGGACGAGGATACTGCTAGTACTGTCGCGTTTAGTACCAAACTCAAGTAAGACCCCAAGCGATTACCTAAAGACGAGGATACTGCTAGTACTGTTGCGTTTAGTACCAAACTCAAGTAAGACCCCAAGCGATTACCTAAAGTAGCTAAGGACGAGGATACTGCTAGTACTGTCGCGTTTAGTACCAAACTCAAGTAAGACCCCAAGCGATTGCCTAAAGTAGCTAAAGACGAGGATACTGCTAGTACTGTTGCGTTTAGTACCAAACTCAAGTAAGACCCCAAGCGATTACCTAAAGACGAGGATACTGCTAGTACTGTCGCGTTTAGTACCAAACTCAAGTAAGACCCCAAGCGATTACCTAAAGTAGCTAAAGACGAGGATACTGCTAGTACTGTTGCGTTTAGTACCAAACTCAAGTAAGACCCCAAGCGATTACCTAAAGTAGCTAAAGACGAGGATACTGCTAGTACTGTTGCGTTTAGTACCAAACTCAAGTAAGACCCCAAGCGATTGCCTAAAGAAGCTAAAGACGAGGATACTGCTAGTACTGTCGCGTTTAGTACCAAACTCAAGTAAGACCCCAAGCGATTACCTAAAGACGAGGATACTGCTAGTACTGTCGCGTTTAGTACCAAACTCAAGTAAGACCCCAAGCGATTACCTAAAGACGAGGATACTGCTAGTACTGTTGCGTTTAGTACCAAACTCAAGTAAGACCCCAAGCGATTACCTAAAGTAGCTAAAGACGAGGATACTGCTAGTACTGTCGCGTTTAGTACCAAACTCAAGTAAGACCCCAAGCGATTACCTAAGGACGAGGATACTGCTAGTACTGTCGCGTTTAGTACCAAACTCAAGTAAGACCCCAAGCGATTACCTAAAGACGAGGATACTGCTAGTACTGTTGCGTTTAGTACCAAACTCAAGTAAGACCCCAAGCGATTACCTAAAGTAGCTAAGGACGAGGATACTGCTAGTACTGTCGCGTTTAGTACCAAACTCAAGTAAGACCCCAAACGATTGCCTAAAGTAGCTAAAGACGAGGATACTGCTAGTACTGTCGCGTTTAGTACCAAACTCAAGTAAGACCCCAAGCGATTACCTAAAGACGAGGATACTGCTAGTACTGTCGCGTTTAGTACCAAACTCAAGTAAGACCCCAAGCGATTACCTAAAGACGAGGGGATACTGCTAGTACTGTTGCGTTTAGTACCAAACTCAAGTAAGACCCCAAGCGATTACCTAAAGTAGCTAAAGACGAGGATACTGCTAGTACTGTCGCGTTTAGTACCAAACTCAAGTAAGACCCCAAGCGATTACCTAAGGACGAGGATACTGCTAGTACTGTTGCGTTTAGTACCAAACTCAAGTAAGACCCCAAGCGATTACCTAAAGTAGCTAAGGACGAGGATACTGCTAGTACTGTCGCATTTAGTACCAAACTCAAGTAAGACCCCAAGCGATTGCCTAAAGTAGCTAAAGACGAGGATACTGCTAGTACTGTCGCGTTTAGTACCAAACTCAAGTAAGACCCCAAGCGATTGCCTAAAGTAGCTAAAGACGAGGATACTGCTAGTACTGTTGCGTTTAGTACCAAACTCAAGTAAGACCCCAAGCGATTACCTAAAGACGAGGATACTGCTAGTACTGTCGCGTTTAGTACCAAACTCAAGTAAGACCCCAAGCGATTACCTAAAGTAGCTAAAGACGAGGATACTGCTAGTACTGTCGCGTTTAGTACCAAACTCAAGTTAGACCCCAAGCGATTACCTAAAGTAGCTAAAGACGAGGATACTGCTAGTACTGTCGCGTTTAGTACCAAACTCAAGTAAGACCCCAAGCGATTACCTAAAGTAGCTAAAGACGAGGATACTGCTAGTACTGTCGCGTTTAGTACCAAACTCAAGTAAGACCCCAAGCGATTGCCTAAAGTAGCTAAGGACGAGGATACTGCTAGTACTGTTGCGTTTAGTACCAACCTCAAGTAAGACCCCAAGCGATTACCTAAAGACGAGGATACTGCTAGTACTGTCGCGTTTAGTACCAAACTCAAGTAAGACCCCAAGCGATTACCTAAAGACGAGGATACTGCTAGTACTGTCGCGTTTAGTACCAAACTCAAGTAAGACCCCAAGCGATTACCGAAAGTAGCTAAAGACGAGGATACTGCTAGTACTGTTGCGTTTAGTACCAAACTCAAGTAAGACCCCAAGCGATTGCCTAAAGACGAGGATACTGCTAGTATTGTCGCGTTTAGTACCAAACTCAAGTTAGACCCCAAGCGATTGCCTAAAGTAGCTAAGGACGAGGATACTGCTAGTACTGTCGCGTTTAGTACTAAACTCAAGTAAGACCCCAAGCGATTACCTAAAGTAGCTAAAGACGAGGATACTGCTAGTACTGTTGCGTTTAGTACCAAACTCAAGTAAGACCCCAAGCGATTGCCTAAAGACGAGGATACTGCTAGTACTGTCGCGTTTAGTACCAAACTCAAGTAAGACCCCAAGCGATTGCCTAAAGACGAGGATACTGCTAGTACTGTTGCGTTTAGTACCAAACTCAAGTAAGACCCCAAGCGATTGCCTAAAGTAGCTAAAGACGAGGATACTGCTAGTACTGTCGCGTTTAGTACCAAACTCAAGTTAGACCCCAAGCGATTACCTAAAGTAGCTAAAGACGAGGATACTGCTAGTACTGTCGCGTTTAGTACCAAACTCAAGTAAGACCCCAAGCGATTACCTAAAGTAGCTAAAGACGAGGATACTGCTAGTACTGTCGCGTTTAGTACCAAACTCAAGTAAGACCCCAAGCGATTGCCTAAAGTAGCTAAAGACGAGGATACTGCTAGTACTGTCGCGTTTAGTACCAAACTCAAGTAAGACCCCAAGCGATTACCTAAAGACGAGGATACTGCTAGTACTGTCGCGTTTAGTACCAAACTCAAGTAAGACCCCAAGCGATTACCTAAAGACGAGGATACTGCTAGTACTGTTGCGTTTAGTACCAAACTCAAGTAAGACCCCAAGCGATTACCTAAAGACGAGGATACTGCTAGTACTGTTGCGTTTAGTACCAAACTCAAGTAAGACCCCAAGCGATTACCTAAAGTAGCTAAGGACGAGGATACTGCTAGTACTGTCGCGTTTAGTACCAAACTCAAGTAAGACCCCAAGCGATTACCTAAAGTAGCTAAAGACGAGGATACTGCTATTACTGTTGCGTTTAGTACCAAACTCAAGTAAGACCCCAAGCGATTACCTAAAGTACCTAAAGACGAGGATACTGCTAGTACTGTCGCGTTTAGTACCAAACTCAAGTAAGACCCCAAGCGATTACCGAAAGACGAGGATACTGCTAGTACTGTCGCGTTTAGTACCAAACTCAAGTAAGACCCCAAGCGATTACCGAAAGTAGCTAAAGACGAGGATACTGCTAGTACTGTTGCGTTTAGTACCAAACTCAAGTAAGACCCCAAGCGATTACCGAAAGACGAGGATACTGCTAGTACTGTGGCGTTTAGTACCAAACTCAAGTAAGACCCCAAGCGATTACCGAAAGTAGCTAAAGACGAGGATACTGCTAGTACTGTTGCGTTTAGTACCAAACTCAAGTAAGACCCCAAGCGATTACCTAAAGACGAGGATACTGCTAGTACTGTTGCGTTTAGTACCAAACTCAAGTAAGACCCCAAGCGATTACCTAAAGTAGCTAAGGACGAGGATACTGCTAGTACTGTCGCGTTTAGTACCAAACTCAAGTAAGACCCCAAGCGATTACCTAAAGTAGCTAAAGACGAGGATACTGCTAGTACTGTCGCGTTTAGTACCAAACTCAAGTAAGACCCCAAGCGATTACCTAAAGTAGCTAAAGACGAGGATACTGCTAGTACTGTCGCGTTTAGTACCAAACTCAAGTAAGACCCCAAGCGATTACCTAAAGTAGCTAAAGACGAGGATACTGCTAGTACTGTCGCGTTTAGTACCAAACTCAAGTAAGACCCCAAGCGATTACCTAAAGTAGCTAAAGACGAGGATACTGCTAGTACTGTCGCGTTTAGTACCAAACTCAAGTTAGACCCCAAGCGATTGCCTAAAGTAGCTAAGGACGAGGATACTGCTAGTACTGTTGCGTTTAGTACCAAACTCAAGTAAGACCCCAAGCGATTGCCTAAAGTAGCTAAAGACGAGGATACTGCTAGTACTGTCGCGTTTAGTACCAAACTCAAGTAAGACCCCAAGCGATTGCCTAAAGTAGCTAAAGACGAGGATACTGCTAGTACTGTCGCGTTTAGTACCAAACTCAAGTAATAATAATAATAATAATCTTTATTGCCTTAGATAAATCAACATGTCTAAGTTTACAAAATGTAGGAGAAACCGATTATAAGTAAATGCGCTACATCAATTATATGTCACTATATTTAAAGACAAGCCTATTGACAAAAGTATTTTTGAATCGCTCTGAGTTAACCCTAGGATAAATCACATTTCTTTTTCTGAGGTTGTATTTTTGGTCTTTTTTCTTAGGCAGGATTTTGCTCAGAGGATATTCAGGTTGATCTAAGCGAGTACGATAAATCTTCTTATCTGCCTCCTCTAGAAGTTTACGGATGTTTACAATGTTTGAAATGTATTTCCTTTTAAAGCATCTCTCTAGGAAGTTCTGTATGTTTGTGAGATCCGAGTCTGAGGCACCAAAAACGGACAAGCCATAAGTGAAATTAGGAAGGACAATAGACTTAAAGAGGTGATCGAGTTCTTCTTGACAAATTCCTTCCTTTCTTAAAGATCTTAAAATGTAAAGACACTTATTTGCCTTTGTTAACTTGGATCGCACATGTTCACTGTATTTGCCGTTAGACTGAAAGGTAATCCCTAGAATCGGTAATACCGTACATTGCGGAATGTTGTTCACTAACTCGATATTCTGATTACACCCTTTCTTGCGGAAAACTAGCTCTTTGCATTTAGATGAATTACATACCAAGTAAGACCCCAAGCGATTACCTAAAGTAGCTAAAGACGAGGATACTGCTAGTACTGTCGCGTTTAGTACCAAACTCAAGTAAGACCCCAAGCGATTACCTAAAGACGAGGATACTGCTAGTACTGTCGCGTTTAGTACCAAACTCAAGTAAGACCCCAAGCGATTACCTAAAGTAGCTAAGGACGAGGATACTGCTAGTACTGTCGCGTTTAGTACCAAACTCAAGTTAGACCCCAAGCGATTGCCTAAAGTAGCTAAAGACGAGGATACTGCTAGTACTGTTGCGTTTAGTACCAAACTCAAGTAAGACCCCAAGCGATTACCTAAAGTAGCTAAAGACGAGGATACTGCTAGTACTGTCGCGTTTAGTACCAAACTCAAGTAAGACCCCAAGCGATTACCTAAAGACGAGGATACTGCTAGTACTGTCGCGTTTAGTACCAAACTCAAGTAAGACCCCAAGCGATTACCTAAAGTAGCTAAGGACGAGGATACTGCTAGTACTGTTGCGTTTAGTACCAAACTCAAGTAAGACCCCAAGCGATTACCTAAAGTAGCTAAAGACGAGGATACTGCTAGTACTGTCGCGTTTAGTACCAAACTCAAGTAAGACCCCAAGCGATTGCCTAAAGACGAGGATACTGCTAGTACTGTCGCGTTTAGTACCAAACTCAAGTAAGACCCCAAGCGATTACCTAAAGTAGCTAAAGACGAGGATACTGCTAGTACTGTTGCGTTTAGTACCAAACTCAAGTAAGACCCCAACCGATTACCTAAAGTAGCTAAAGACGAGGATACTGCTAGTACTGTCGCGTTTAGTACCAAACTCAAGTAAGACCCCAAGCGATTGCCTAAAGACGAGGATACTGCTAGTACTGTCGCGTTTAGTACCAAACTCAAGTAAGACCCCAAGCGATTGCCTAAAGACGAGGATACTGCTAGTACTGTCGCGTTTAGTACCAAACTCAAGTAAGACCCCAAGCGATTACCTAAAGTAGCTAAAGACGAGGATACTGCTAGTACTGTTGCGTTTAGTACCAAACTCAAGTAAGACCCCAAGCGATTACCTAAAGTAGCTAAGGACGAGGATACTGCTAGTACTGTCGCGTTTAGTACCAAACTCAAGTTAGACCCCAAGCGATTACCTAAAGTAGCTAAAGACGAGGATACTGCTAGTACTGTCGCGTTTAGTACCAAACTCAAGTAAGACCCCAAGCGATTACCTAAAGTAGCTAAAGACGAGGATACTGCTAGTACTGTCGCGTTTAGTACCAAACTCAAGTAAGACCCCAAGCGATTGCCTAAAGTAGCTAAGGACGAGGATACTGCTAGTACTGTCGCGTTTAGTACCAAACTCAAGTAAGACCCCAAGCGATTACCTAAAGTAGCTAAAGACGAGGATACTGCTAGTACTGTTGCGTTTAGTACCAACCTCAAGTAAGACCCCAAGCGATTACCTAAAGACGAGGATACTGCTAGTACTGTCGCGTTTAGTACCAAACTCAAGTAAGACCCCAAGCGATTACCTAAAGACGAGGATACTGCTAGTACTGTCGCGTTTAGTACCAAACTCAAGTAAGACCCCAAGCGATTACCGAAAGTAGCTAAAGACGAGGATACTGCTAGTACTGTTGCGTTTAGTACCAAACTCAAGTAAGACCCCAAGCGATTGCCTAAAGACGAGGATACTGCTAGTACTGTCGCGTTTAGTACCAAACTCAAGTTAGACCCCAAGCGATTGCCTAAAGTAGCTAAGGACGAGGATACTGCTAGTACTGTCGCGTTTAGTACTAAACTCAAGTAAGACCCCAAGCGATTACCTAAAGTAGCTAAAGACGAGGATACTGCTAGTACTGTTGCGTTTAGTACCAAACTCAAGTAAGACCCCAAGCGATTGCCTAAAGACGAGGATACTGCTAGTACTGTCGCGTTTAGTACCAAACTCAAGTAAGACCCCAAGCGATTGCCTAAAGACGAGGATACTGCTAGTACTGTTGCGTTTAGTACCAAACTCAAGTTAGACCCCAAGCGATTACCTAAAGTAGCTAAAGACGAGGATACTGCTAGTACTGTCGCGTTTAGTACCAAACTCAAGTAAGATCCCAAGCGATTACCTAAAGTAGCTAAAGACGAGGATACTGCTAGTACTGTCGCGTTTAGTACCAAACTCAAGTAAGACCCCAAGCGATTGCCTAAAGTAGCTAAAGACGAGGATACTGCTAGTACTGTCGCGTTTAGTACCAAACTCAAGTAAGACCCCAAGCGATTACCTAAAGACGAGGATACTGCTAGTACTGTCGCGTTTAGTACCAAACTCAAGTAAGACCCCAAGCGATTACCTAAAGACGAGGATACTGCTAGTACTGTTGCGTTTAGTACCAAACTCAAGTAAGACCCCAAGCGATTACCTAAAGACGAGGATACTGCTAGTACTGTTGCGTTTAGTACCAAACTCAAGTAAGACCCCAAGCGATTACCTAAAGTAGCTAAGGACGAGGATACTGCTAGTACTGTCGCGTTTAGTACCAAACTCAAGTAAGACCCCAAGCGATTACCTAAAGTAGCTAAAGACGAGGATACTGCTATTACTGTTGCGTTTAGTACCAAACTCAAGTAAGACCCCAAGCGATTACCTAAAGTAGCTAAAGACGAGGATACTGCTAGTACTGTCGCGTTTAGTACTAAACTCAAGTAAGACCCCAAGCGATTACCTAAAGTAGCTAAAGACGAGGATACTTCTAGTACTGTTGCGTTTAGTACCAAACTCAAGTAAGACCCCAAGCGATTACCTAAAGTACCTAAAGACGAGGATACTGCTAGTACTGTCGCGTTTAGTACCAAACTCAAGTAAGACCCCAAGCGATTACCGAAAGACGAGGATACTGCTAGTACTGTCGCGTTTAGTACCAAACTCAAGTAAGACCCCAAGCGATTACCGAAAGTAGCTAAAGACGAGGATACTGCTAGTACTGTTGCGTTTAGTACCAAACTCAAGTAAGACCCCAAGCGATTACCGAAAGACGAGGATACTGCTAGTACTGTCGCGTTTAGTACCAAACTCAAGTAAGACCCCAAGCGATTACCGAAAGTAGCTAAAGACGAGGATACTGCTAGTACTGTTGCGTTTAGTACCAAACTCAAGTAAGACCCCAAGCGATTACCTAAAGACGAGGATACTGCTAGTACTGTTGCGTTTAGTACCAAACTCAAGTAAGACCCCAAGCGATTACCTAAAGTAGCTAAGGACGAGGATACTGCTAGTACTGTCGCGTTTAGTACCAAACTCAAGTAACACCCCAAGCGATTACCTAAAGTAGCTAAAGACGAGGATACTGCTAGTACTGTCGCGTTTAGTACCAAACTCAAGTAAGACCCCAAGCGATTACCTAAAGTAGCTAAAGACGAGGATACTGCTAGTACTGTCGCGTTTAGTACCAAACTCAAGTAAGACCCCAAGCGATTACCTAAAGTAGCTAAAGACGAGGATACTGCTAGTACTGTCGCGTTTAGTACCAAACTCAAGTTAGACCCCAAGCGATTGCCTAAAGTAGCTAAGGACGAGGATACTGCTAGTACTGTTGCGTTTAGTACCAAACTCAAGTAAGACCCCAAGCGATTGCCTAAAGTAGCTAAAGACGAGGATACTGCTAGTACTGTTGCGTTTAGTACTAAACTCAAGTAAGACCCCAAGCGATTACCTAAAGACGAGGATACTGCTAGTACTGTCGCGTTTAGTACCAAACTCAAGTAAGACCCCAAGCGATTGCCTAAAGACGAGGATACTGCTAGTACTGTCGCGTTTAGTACCAAACTCAAGTAAGACCCCAAGCGATTACCTAAAGACGAGGATACTGCTAGTACTGTCGCGTTTAGTACCAAACTCAAGTAAGACCCCAAGCGATTGCCTAAAGTAGCTAAGGACGAGGATACTGCTAGTACTGTCGCGTTTAGTACCAAACTCAAGTTAGACCCCAAGCGATTACCTAAAGTAGCTAAAGACGAGGATACTGCTAGTACTGTCGCGTTTAGTACCAAACTCAAGTTAGACCCCAAGCGATTGCCTAAAGTAGCTAAGGACGAGGATACTGCTAGTACTGTTGCGTTTAGTACCAAACTCAAGTAAGACCCCAAGCGATTACCTAAAGACGAGGATACTGCTAGTACTGTCGCGTTTAGTACCAAACTCAAGTAAGACCCCAAGCGATTACCTAAAGACGAGGATACTGCTAGTACTGTTGCGTTTAGTACCAAACTCAAGTAAGACCCCAAGCGATTACCTAAAGACGAGGATACTGCTAGTACTGTTGCGTTTAGTACCAAACTCAAGTTAGACCCCAAGCGATTGCCTAAAGTAGCTAAAGACGAGGATACTGCTAGTACTGTCGCGTTTAGTACCAAACTCAAGTTAGACCCCAAGCGATTACCTAAAGACGAGGATACTGCTAGTACTGTTGCGTTTAGTACCAAACTCAAGTAAGACCCCAAACGATTGCCTAAAGTAGCTAAAGACGAGGATACTGCTAGTACTGTCGCGTTTAGTACCAAACTCAAGTAAGACCCCAAGCGATTACCTAAAGACGAGGATACTGCTAGTACTGTCGCGTTTAGTACCAAACTCAAGTAAGACCCCAAGCGATTGCCTAAAGTAGCTAAAGACGAGGATACTGCTAGTACTGTCGCGTTTAGTACCAAACTCAAGTAAGACCCCAAGCGATTACCTAAAGACGAGGATACTGCTAGTACTGTCGCGTTTAGTACCAAACTCAAGTAAGACCCCAAGCGATTGCCTAAAGTAGCTAAGGACGAGGATACTGCTAGTACTGTCGTGTTTAGTACCAAACTCAAGTAAGACCCCAAGCGATTGCCTAAAGACGAGGATACTGCTAGTACTGTCGCGTTTAGTACCAAACTCAAGTAATAATAATAATAATAATCTTTATTGCCTTAGATAAATCAACATGTCTAAGTTTACAAAATGTAGGAGAAACCGATTATAAGTAAATGCGCTACATCAATTATATGTCACTATATTTAAAGACAAGCCTATTGACAAAAGTATTTTTGAATCGCTCTGAGTTAACCCTAGGATAAATCACATTTCTTTTTCTGAGGTTGTATTTTTGGTCTTTTTTCTTAGGCAGGATTTTGCTCAGAGGATATTCAGGTTGATCTAAGCGAGTACGATAAATCTTCTTATCTGCCTCCTCTAGAAGTTTACGGATGTTTACAATGTTTGAAATGTATTTCCTTTTAAAGCATCTCTCTAGGAAGTTCTGTATGTTTGTGAGATCCGAGTCTGAGGCACCAAAAACGGACAAGCCATAAGTGAAATTAGGAAGGACAATAGACTTAAAGAGGTGATCGAGTTCTTCTTGACAAATTCCTTCCTTTCTTAAAGATCTTAAAATGTAAAGACACTTATTTGCCTTTGTTAACTTGGAACGCACATGTTCACTGTATTTGCCGTTAGACTGAAAGGTAATCCCTAGAATCGGTAATACCGTACATTGCGGAATGTTGTTCACTAACTCGATATTCTGATTACACCCTTTCTTGCGGAAAACTAGCTCTTTGCATTTAGATGAATTACATACCAAGTAAGACCCCAAGCGATTACCTAAAGTAGCTAAAGACGAGGATACTGCTAGTACTGTCGCGTTTAGTACCAAACTCAAGTAAGACCCCAAGCGATTACCTAAAGACGAGGATACTGCTAGTACTGTCGCGTTTAGTACCAAACTCAAGTAAGACCCCAAGCGATTACCTAAAGTAGCTAAGGACGAGGATACTGCTAGTACTGTCGCGTTTAGTACCAAACTCAAGTTAGACCCCAAGCGATTGCCTAAAGTAGCTAAAGACGAGGATACTGCTAGTACTGTTGCGTTTAGTACCAAACTCAAGTAAGACCCCAAGCGATTACCTAAAGTAGCTAAAGACGAGGATACTGCTAGTACTGTCGCGTTTAGTACCAAACTCAAGTAAGACCCCAAGCGATTACCTAAAGTAGCTAAGGACGAGGATACTGCTAGTACTGTCGCGTTTAGTACCAAACTCAAGTAAGACCCCAAGCGATTACCTAAAGACGAGGATACTGCTAGTACTGTCGCGTTTAGTACCAAACTCAAGTAAGACCCCAAGCGATTACCTAAAGTAGCTAAGGACGAGGATACTGCTAGTACTGTTGCGTTTAGTACCAAACTCAAGTAAGACCCCAAGCGATTACCTAAAGTAGCTAAAGACGAGGATACTGCTAGTACTGTCGCGTTTAGTACCAAACTCAAGTAAGACCCCAAGCGATTGCCTAAAGACGAGGATACTGCTAGTACTGTCGCGTTTAGTACCAAACTCAAGTAAGACCCCAAGCGATTACCTAAAGTAGCTAAAGACGAGGATACTGCTAGTACTGTCGCGTTTAGTACCAAACTCAAGTAAGACCCCAAGCGATTACCTAAAGTAGCTAAAGACGAGGATACTGCTAGTACTGTCGCGTTTAGTACCAAACTCAAGTAAGACCCCAAGCGATTACCTAAAGTAGCTAAGGACGAGGATACTGCTAGTACTGTCGCGTTTAGTACCAAACTCAAGTAAGACCCCAAGCGATTGCCTAAAGACGAGGATACTGCTAGTACTGTTGCGTTTAGTACCAAACTCAAGTAAGGCCCCAAGCGATTGCCTAAAGTAGCTAAAGACGAGGATACTGCTAGTACTGTCGCGTTTAGTACCAAACTCAAGTAAGACCCCAAGCGATTACCTAAAGTAGCTAAGGACGAGGATACTGCTAGTACTGTCGCGTTTAGTACCAAACTCAAGTTAGACCCCAAGCGATTACCTAAAGTAGCTAAAGACGAGGATACTGCTAGTACTGTCGCGTTTAGTACCAAACTCAAGTAAGACCCCAAGCGATTACCTAAAGACGAGGATACTGCTAGTACTGTCGCGTTTAGTACCAAACTCAAGTAAGACCCCAAGCGATTACCTAAAGTAGCTAAAGACGAGGATACTGCTAGTACTGTTGCGTTTAGTACCAAACTCAAGTAAGACCCCAAGCGATTACCTAAAGTAGCTAAGGACGAGGATACTGCTAGTACTGTCGCGTTTAGTACCAAACTCAAGTAAGACCCCAAGCGATTACCTAAAGTAGCTAAGGACGAGGATACTGCTAGTACTGTTGCGTTTAGTACCAAACTCAAGTAAGACCCCAAGCGATTGCCTAAAGACGAGGATACTGCTAGTACTGTCGCGTTTAGTACCAAACTCAAGTAAGACCCCAAGCGATTGCCTAAAGACGAGGATACTGCTATTACTGTTGCGTTTAGTACCAAACTCAAGTAAGACCCCAAGCGATTGCCTAAAGTAGCTAAAGACGAGGATACTGCTAGTACTGTCGCGTTTAGTACCAAACTCAAGTAAGACCCCAAGCGATTACCTAAAGTACCTAAAGACGAGGATACTGCTAGTACTGTCGCGTTTAGTACCAAACTCAAGTAAGACCCCAAGCGATTGCCTAAAGTAGCTAAGGACGAGGATACTGCTAGTACTGTTGCGTTTAGTACCAAACTCAAGTAAGACCCCAAGCGATTGCCTAAAGACGAGGATACTGCTAGTACTGTCGCGTTTAGTACCAAACTCAAGTAAGACCCCAAGCGATTGCCTAAAGACGAGGATACTGCTATTACTGTTGCGTTTAGTACCAAACTCAAGTAAGACCCCAAGCGATTGCCTAAAGTAGCTAAAGACGAGGATACTGCTAGTACTGTCGCGTTTAGTACCAAACTCAAGTAAGACCCCAAGCGATTACCTAAAGTACCGAAAGACGAGGATACTGCTAGTACTGTCGCGTTTAGTACCAAACTCAAGTAAGACCCCAAGCGATTGCCTAAAGTAGCTAAGGACGAGGATACTGCTAGTACTGTTGCGTTTAGTACCAACCTCAAGTAAGACCCCAAGCGATTGCCTAAAGTAGCTAAAGACGAGGATACTGCTAGTACTGTCGCGTTTAGTACCAAACTCAAGTAAGACCCCAAGCGATTGCCTAAAGTAGCTAAAGACGAGGATACTGCTAGTACTGTCGCGTTTAGTACCAAACTCAAGTAAGACCCCAAGCGATTACCTAAAGTAGCTAAAGACGAGGATGCTGCTAGTACTGCTGCGTTTAGTACCAAACTCAAGTAAGACCCCAAGCGATTACCGAAAGACGAGGATACTGCTAGTACTGTCGCGTTTAGTACTAAACTCAAGTAAGACCCCAAGCGATTGCCTAAAGTAGCTAAGGACGAGGATACTGCTAGTACTGTTGCGTTTAGTACCAACCTCAAGTAAGACCCCAAGCGATTACCTAAAGACGAGGATACTGCTAGTACTGTTGCGTTTAGTACCAAACTCAAGTAAGACCCCAAGCGATTACCTAAAGACGAGGATACTGCTAGTACTGTCGCGTTTAGTACTAAACTCAAGTAAGACCCCAAGCGATTGCCTAAAGTAGCTAAGGACGAGGATACTGCTAGTACTGTTGCGTTTAGTACCAAACTCAAGTAAGACCCCAAGCGATTACCTAAAGTAGCTAAAGACGAGGATACTGCTAGTACTGTTGCGTTTAGTACCAAACTCAAGTAAGACCCCAAGCGATTACCTAAAGTAGCTAAAGACGAGGATACTGCTAGTACTGTCGCGTTTAGTACCAAACTCAAGTAAGACCCCAAGCGATTACCTAAAGACGAGGATACTGCTAGTACTGTTGCGTTTAGTACCAAACTCAAGTAAGACCCCAAGCGATTACCTAAAGTACCTAAAGACGAGGATACTGCTAGTACTGTCGCGTTTAGTACCAAACTCAAGTAAGACCCCAAGCGATTACCTAAAGACGAGGATACTGCTAGTACTGTCGCGTTTAGTACCAAACTCAAGTAAGACCCCAAGCGATTACCTAAAGTAGCTAAGGACGAGGATACTGCTAGTACTGTCGCGTTTAGTACCAAACTCAAGTTAGACCCCAAACGATTACCTAAAGTAGCTAAAGACGAGGATACTGCTAGTACTGTCGCGTTTAGTACCAAACTCAAGTAAGACCCCAAGCGATTACCTAAAGACGAGGATACTGCTAGTACTGTCGCGTTTAGTACCAAACTCAAGTAAGACCCCAAGCGATTGCCTAAAGTAGCTAAAGACGAGGATACTGCTAGTACTGTTGCGTTTAGTACCAAACTCAAGTAAGACCTCAAGCGATTACCTAAAGTAGCTAAAGACGAGGATACTGCTAGTACTGTTGCGTTTAGTACTAAGCTTAAGTTAGATTTGGACGAAGGACTTATGCTTGCAATGTCAGCCATTGCTTTGCCGACCTCCAGTTCACACCTAGGATTGTCTGAGGGGTTGTTGTTGTAATTTACTTTGAAAATAGTTTAAATTCGGTCGAGAGTTTTTTTGTGCTTTTGCAATACAGCAATCCTTAGGTCATCCTGTAAACTTACGGTGTTCAACTTTCGGTTAATGCTCAGCTCAGTACTATAAAATGGCTTTGGCATCGACCTGTGACCGCTACCTTCATTTGTTTGTACAGCCGTAAAATATATATAAGCTAGTATTTTCAGAAAACGTCTTCCATGTGGGTTGAGCGTGCGCATGTGCCTTCGTCACCGACGTCAATCGACCTTTAACGGTTCAGTCCAACTCAAGTTGTTATTTTGCAAACAAAACAAGTAAAATGCTACCAAAGCTCTTTCTTTTAGTACTTGTTGATTCGCGTCTCTGGGTTTTCGCGTTGTTTTGTTTGAATTTGTGCTGGAAGAGCAACAAGTAAAACTGCGACTTTTAAGTCCGAGAAACATAAGGTAAAGGATCTGTTAGCTGGGTATCTGGTCGCCGGGTAATAAGAAAAAACCTCTGTTCGAAGGACTAAATAGAAGAGGATAGATTTCCACAAATTACTTTTTCACAATTCTTCCCAATCAAATAAACTAAATATCAAACAAAACTCGTACAAACATATAGCCCCCGCTTCTTCATCGAATAACGATTTTGCGCTTTTCTAGAATGTTAATAGCATAAACACATTGTATGACAGTTGCGTGATCAATTATTGCGGGTATTTTATTTTGTTTCCGGAAAGAATATGCTGAAATTTTACATGCTAGCAAAAAGCTTTTCGATCATTACGATACCAATAGTAATAAAAATAATTTCAAATTACTGGTCAACTCAGTAATGGCACGTTAGTCTAGCGGTGCGAACACTGGTCTATGACCGCAGCTACCCGGGTTCGATTCCCATTGAGGGCGCTCATTTTTTTGTTTTTTACTTTTTATGATAATAATTAATTATACTGTTCTTGGTGTGTCATGACATCGAAAAGAAAAAAAAAAGGTATAAGGACATTTTTGTGTACTCTCAGCATCTTGGATGTGTTCATGCTATGTTCCGTATCCTGTATATCTTTTATGCACAAAAGAACATAACTAGGAAAATACATTTGTATTCACTAGTTGGCTCATACAGCCTTTGATTAGTTATATTATCAATAAAAGACTAGTCATCCCTTCAACATTTCTTTTTGCTCACATCCATTTAAGTTATATAGCATTTTAGCATATAGCATTTTATCTGAACAGGCGAAGAATAAACAAGCTTCCAGGTTATCATAATTTATCTGAATAGAATCAGA